>NC_048225.1:100073265-100073653 GCF_002007445.2 Ailuropoda melanoleuca
AGGAGCCTGATGTGGGGCTCGATCCCATAACGCCGGGATCACGCCCTGAGCCGAAGGCAGACGCTTAACCGCTGTGCCACCCAGGCGCCCCTAAACCATTCTTTATTTGTATGAAAATTATTACAATTTTGCCTCACCTTGAATGATAGTTTAGTTGGATACAAAACTTCAGTTTGACAGTATCTTAACACTTGAGAGGTCTATTGGATGTCTACTGCCATTCTTCCCTATGACTTTGAGGCTTTTCTCTTTATTGCTGATATCTTATACTTTCACTACAAGCCGTTTAAGTATAGATTTATTCCAGAAGTACACATCTTATTGGAGGACACTGGAAAATTCTGTTATTCTCTTTTCATATATATATATATATATATATATTTTTTTT
>NC_048225.1:100074769-100111817 GCF_002007445.2 Ailuropoda melanoleuca
TCCTAGTTCTTATGTTCCATAGATGAGAGAAATCATATGATAATTGTCTTTCTCTGCTTGACTTATTTCACTTAGCATTATCTCCTCCAGTGCCGTCCATGTTGCAGCAAATGTTGAGAATTCGTTCTTTCTGATAGCTGAGTAATATTCCATTGTATATATGGACCACAGCTTCTTAATCCAGTCATCTGTTGAAGGGCATCTCGGCTCCTTCCATGATTTGGCTATTGTGGACAATGCAGCTATGAACATTGGGGTGCATATGGCCCTTCTCTTTACTACGTCTGTATCTTTGGGGTAAACACCCAGTAGTGCAATGGCTGGGTCATAGGGTAGTTCAATTTTTAACTTTTTAAGGGACCTCCACACTGTTTTCCAGAGTGGCTGTACCAACTTGCATTCCCACCAACAATGTAGGAGGGATCCCCTTTCTCCACATCCTCTCCAACAATTGTTGTTTCTTGCCTTGTCTATCTTTGCCATTCTAACTGGCGTAAGGTGGTATCTCAGTGTGGTTTTGATTTGAATTTCCCTGATGGCTAATGATTTTGAACATTTTCATGTGTCTGTTAGCCATTTGTATGTCTTCATTGGAAAAGTGTCTGTTCATATCTTCTGCCCATTTTTTGATTTGTGACACACATTTCCCATACCTAGGACTTGTGTAAATGCTGTTTCTGTTCCTATAATGTGAGCCCTTGTGGCCACTGTTCGTGGACCACCTGCATTGGCATCACCTGGGTCCTTACAAAACAAGCAGATTCCAGGGACCTCTTTCAGACCTACTAAATAGGAATATCTACCAATGGGGCCCACGAATACAGCATTTCTGTATTTGCTTCCATCTAACACTACAAGGTTCCAAGTTCAAAGCCAGGCCTTTATAATGGCATCTATGGCTCTTCCCTGTGGTGATTCTGGAGATAGATCAGAGGGACAGCAGGTGACCTGCCTCAGTTCCAGTGCAGGGATATATTTTCGCCCAGCCCCTTCCCTAGTTCTAGCTTGCCAAAATACGTAGCTCAGGCAGTAGATTAGGAATAGTTTCTCTCCCTCTCCCTCCCCCCTCCCTCTCTATCTCTTTTTTGTAGCCTCCCTTTACAGCAGCAGCAGAAGAACAGAATGCCTGCAGTGACCCTGCCCCATGGCCTGACTTCAAGCCAGTCCTACTTCTGGTTGCCTGAGGCACACCCCTTTTCCCCCATCACCCTCCAGAAGCTGACTCCAGCTCCTGCTCACACTTTCAGCCCGGGCCACTGCTCGACATTTCTCTTCTGTTTCTGACACAGATGTTGATACTCTTTAGGGGCCTGACTGTGATCATTTTCTCTCTTTATATTTTTCTGTCACGGATATGTTTGAAAGAGAGAGGGTACGCCAAAATGTGAACTCGCTGAGACATCTTGACTGAAGTCCGGCAGATCTCTTCTCTTTCCAAAGATCCTGGCCAGCCCACAATCCTCCTACCACCTCCACTGCACACACGAGCGCACACATGCCCGCACACATATAAAGAAGGACATACCCAGCAAGATCTCATATTGAAGCCCCATACAGTGAGGCTCTGGCCTGCCTTTCCAGGTCATGCCCCACTGTCTTCTACTCCCTCCTCAGCATGCTGTTTCCCCAGCAAACTGGATACTCGGATGTTCCTAGAAGCTGTGTTGCATCTTACTGTCTTACTCTTCCCCTTTTCTAGAAATGTCATTCAGAACTTTCCCCAATCTTTCAAGTTCTGACACACCCTTTCTTTTCTCCCTGAGAGACTTTCCCAACACCCTATTTGGGAAAGAATTTTTCTCTCCTATTACCCCTTTGTGTTTTTCAAGGTCTACTGAGCATTCGCCATCATCTAAAATACCATTATAAAACATCTTACCCAGTCTCAAAGACGTAAAGTTGTGTTAAAGTGATATTTCTTCAGAAACTACTGTGTGTCAGATGCTGCCCAGTGTACACTTTAGTTACATTGCTGTCACACGTGATGCCTTCAGTAATTCCGGTAGGAGGTAACATTGGCTCACTTTACAGCTGAGGAAACTGAGCTGGAGTGGGTTCCATAAGGTCACCTAGTGTATGGTAGAAGGGACTGTCCAGGCTGGTTCCCTCCATAGCCCAGGTTCTAGCCACTATGCCGCTTTGTGACACACATTTCCCATACCTAGGACTTGGGTAAATGCTGTTTCTGTTACTATAATGCGAGCCCTTTCGGCCACTGTTCGTGGACCACCTGCAGTGGCATCACCTGCGTCCTTACGAAAAGAGCAGATTCCAGGGGCCTCTTTCAGACCTATTAAATAGGAATAGCTACCGATGGGGCCCAAGAATCTGCATTTTAACCATCTCTTTAGGTGATTCTCAAGCATGTTAGGTTTTAAAAGTAATTCCTGGGGCGCCTGGGTGGCACAGCGGTTAAGCGTCTGCCTTCGGCTCAGGGCGTGATCCCAGCGTTATGGGATCGAGCCCCACATCAGGCTCCTCTGCTATGAGCCTGCTTCTTCCTCTCCCACTCCCCCTGCTTGTGTTCCCTCTCTCGCTGGCTGTCTCTCTGTCAAATAAATAAATAAAATCTTTAAAAAAAAATAAAAGTAATTCCTAAACTTAGATTGCGCATTGAAATCACCTGGGGTGTGTGCATGTTGGAGGGAGGGAGAATTTACTGAGTAATGGCACTATTTTAACAACTTCTCAGGTGAGTCTGAAACAGGTATTCTAAGAAACTTTGAAAGATACTAACCTAGGTAAATGTCTTAAACTGGTGACCAATTCATAAAATTTGGACTTTTTTTTTTTAAGAAGATGATCTAACTTTTAATTTAAAAGTTCTCTTAATTTAAGAGAAGCAGTATAAAATGTGAATTTCAGTTCCCTCTAAAAACTTAGATCTTATCGCATTAGGTCCTCCCATTACAGGTTTCTGAGTGACTTGATGCCCCAAATAATAGAAGTGACTGCAAGAAGGGCCTTAACGTAAAGGAAAAATTCATGTACTAAGAGAACACAGTTTATCATACATATATGGATGTCTACCCTGCTTTCAGAAATTTGAACTTTCAAAACACACTGATTTATGAGATAAATATACTGCATAAATGACTTTTACTAAAGATCATTATCAAATATAATTTTATTTTTCAATAATTTATTGAATATGCTATATGTAACCCCACACACATAACCTCTCACCGAAATAAACACAATAAAAATATAATTGAAATAAAATTGTAAATTTACTCAATTTAAGATCTTAGATTACTAAATATTAATAAAGTTTCTGATTTTTTTTTTTTCTTTTTGAGAGAGAGGGTGGGGAGGGCAGAGAGAGAATCTTAAGCAGGCTCCACCTCCAGCACAGAGCCCAGCTCAGGGCTCAATCTCAAAACCCTGAGATCATGATCTGAGCTGACATCAAGAGTTGAAATCAAGAGTCAGATGCTTACCTGATTGAGTCACGCAGGCATAGCAAGGTTGTTGAATATTAATAATAAATTTCTTGATTCTTAATTTACTTACAGAAATACATCTGTGAGGTTTGCACTGGTATACAGAGAATTCTTCAAAGTCAGTATGAGCTATCTATAGCACTCCACATATAAATAAGGAAAAAGAATAGTTTGGCTTTCTGAAATCCCTCCATAGTGTGTACTGTTGCTCTGGATTGCTTAATTGAGACTATTTGAAGAAATATTCTCTGAAGGCAAACATGGGACCATGTTGTATGTTTGTTTCCTTTAACATGATACAGCTGTGATTTTAATAGTCTGTATAAATAGCCATCAGTAGGTATCATTTGAAACCACCTGCCATTCTTTATCTCAGGCCTAGTGAGTATGAGAGCTCTTCTGAGGCAACTTATGATATATTTAAGATGTAATTTTTTAATCATTAAAAAAGATCTTTATGGCTTTGACGTATCAAATAAAATTAAGTTGGGAATATTTATTAAATTGCTACTAGATGCAAATTGCTGGTAGTTCTCTGAGAATCATGGTTCTCAAATTGGGGCTGGAACTCAAAAATTAATGACCAACCTACCCAAAATATTATTAATACTTGAAAAATTCATTTAAAATTGCACATATGTCTATGGTAAGGCTGTAAATGCTAAAGAACACAAACTTTCTTTAGTTTTTACTTAACTGTAACAAGTCAATATACCTATCAGTAGCTGTCTCATGCTGAATCGAAGTCTGATTGGCAGTTATATGTTTTGATTGGATATAAAAAATGGAAACTTGGTTAATTACTAGTTATTAATCACATTAGTTTAAAAAAAAACTTTAAAAAATGGGAAGAGAAAACAGTACTGTGGAGTTGGAAAAAAACCAGGGAAGTGCTGATCAGTAAGGGGAAGGGTCTGAATCAAAAATAGAGAAAACACACGAGCTATAAAGTTGAGCAAAAAAACCCTACGATTTTAAAAATTAAAAACCTAATAACATTTATTAAAATCACTTGTTTCTGTATGAGTAATTGTCCCCTTTTTTATACATTTTATTACCTCAATAAATAATCTACAAAAATGGAATAAAAATTTATCTTCAGGTACAAGAAAAAGTGAAAGGGATCCTTTGTGCATCTTCTATACTCAAAAGGTTGGAGACGGTTCTTCCTCATGTGTTTGTCTCTAGCTTCTGGCCCAAATCTTGGTACGTAGCATGCTTATAGACAGAGTCTACTTGGCACTTCTGGGTGCTGAACATCTGCACTCATATTCAAAAAAGCAACCATGGTGGATGAGAGTGGGTTGTAATAACTAGTGTGGGTGATTCCCACTCTGGCTGTCCATGAGGACTCTGATTAAGCTGTGTGTCTTCAGCACTGGCTCCTGCGTGGCTAGGCTCGCCCTTCCAGGCTCTTGGAATTACATAAGCGGTGCTGAAGCTAAGAGCCTCCTCATTTCTGATTATGACCCCTTAAGTCAGTCTGTCAGTCCTGAGTCACTGGCATTCTGCAGCAACCCTTAGCTATGTGTTCACATCCGGGCATCCCCTCCCTCAGCACACCGGCAAGTGCCATGGAGGGTATAAGCCTAGGGGGGAAGGACCTTTCTACTAAGGAAAGGCCCATGCTCAGAGGCCCCTGGCAGCTGTCAGGAGTAGCACCTGAGGCCAGTTACAGCAAGGTAGTGGTGCAGATTGAGAAAATCACATGTGCTGGCATGTGTGTGCCCCTACCATGAGCCTCTCGTTGATGGGAAGCCCATTGGGTGTTGCTTTTACATAACAGCTATATTTAGTGTAACGCTAACCGTATGATAGTTATCCCTGCCTATGTAACTTGTCCTTTTTCTACCTGGGGACTCTAATTGAGCACTTGGGGCCTGTCTAAATGTTGCCTCTTTGAAGATGCCTGCTTGACTTCTGTCTGCCATTTTCATACTTACCTCCATGTAGCAATTGCCTTGTTGTGATTATTGATACCAGGGTTTGCACCATTTGTTTAAAATCCATAACCCCAAACTTGGCTCACAATAGGTATTCAAGCAGCGCAGGATGGTCAGATGGATGGATGGATGGGTGGAAGATTCATTGATTGGAAGTGATGTTGAGCAATTTGAAGAACAACTCTCTCACATACATTTTGTTACCCCAATTCATTCAGTCCCCGGAATGATACCTAAAAGGGAACCAAAACCAAATGGAAAACTGAGACCCTAACCCATATTTTGTCGTCCTTGGTAGATACTTAGTGGAGGAAATATATGAAGTTGTGTTATTCATACAAAGAGTTAATAGATAAATCAATTTATCCATCATTAGCTTGTTTTCATAGCATCAGTCTGGTGTAAAGACAAAAACAATCCTGGACACTAGTAAGTATCATTTATATTTAATGCCTCTATATTTATAGCAGTAAAACTCTAAATGATTATCCGTACCACTTAAAAATATGGCTCCTTGTTAAATAATTAATACATCTGATGGGGGAGGGGAGCCTCCAACAATGCTCAAAACTCCAGTAATTAATGGACAGATTACAAGATGCTTGTAAAATGGCTTAAACACTAAAAGTATGGCATAGGTATAATTGTTTCAGAGTTAACCCTGTGTATATAAATGTGGGGAAATGTTCAGTAAAGATGGCGGAGGGTGGGAGGAGAGAGAGAGAGATCACAGGACATAGACACACCAATTTTAATTATTGATTTAAGATTTTTAAAAAGGCTTTGTAAAGGCAGAATGCAAGCATTCCTGGTGTCCGAAACATTTTTCAAGCATGCCTTCAATCACATAAGAGCATCACGTGTGAGTCCTAGACTCCTGGTAACTTTGTAGGAGGCAGACATGGCTGGGGTGCGAGTCCTCCCAGCCTACTTTGCTTTTCTGACCCCATAACTAAAATACTCTTACTACCAATGCCGTGTTCCACTAGAGTTCTCTCTTTCATTCCAGGCCCTTGGGAGTTAAGAATTAATGGTAGCTCGTTTTTCCCCCTATTGTTTGCTGTTCTCAGAAATGAGCTACACTCTGAGCTTTCTTAGGGTCTATGACATTTCAGCTCTAGAAAGAGGAGGGAAAAGGGAAAATGGTCTTCCTGACTTGAAACCACCTAGCTAAGTGTCCCTCACTTACCCTCCCCCGCCACTGGCAGGAAAAAAATAAAGGCTTCTTTAGAAGATGAAACATTGTCTTGTGTCCGTTAGCACTATTCTGGGCAGTCAGTCTGTTAGGACATATCGGGCGATTATAGGACAGTCTTTTTAAGGAAAGCCATGGGTTTCAAGTTAGCAGTAACCATCTATCAACTCCTAAGATTATACCATGATTTACTGTCAGAGCATCATGTATTCTCTGATTTTCTGCCTCCCATGAAACATTGTGCTTTCCTTTTCTATTGATGTATCAACTATAATAGTTACAAGCAGCTACAGAAAAATCAATAGCGAGCTTTCATTACTGTGTACATCAAGCAAAGAGCCCAGGCTGCAAGAGCACACCTTGTTAGATGCTCGCCGTGGAAGGTGCACAGCACGTGACTGGCTCTTTCCAGACTAAATGAAAAAGTGTAGAATTCGACAGATCAACTGTAGGGAATTTAAAAAATACGACTATATGCAAAACAGAAGAGCACAGAGCCTAGGGCAGCTGTCACCGAGCACGGACAAGGGGCACAGTCATGTTTCAGAACGAAAGCAGCATTGCCAAAAGCCCATCATATAGGTCAGTTTCCATGTGTTCTGTCTTACGATTGCCTTCTTAAGGTCATCTGGAAGCGGGAGTAAGTTCCGGCTTAATATTTACTAGATTGACTCTGCACGCAGAAAGTCAGCACTGCCGAAGGGAATGGCGCAGTCGTCCTGCGCTCCCCACCCGGCCAGGCAAGGAGGATGCTAAAAGCCACGTGAAGGTACAGTAATATTGCCAAAGTCTTAATCAGAGTTGGGAGTCCTAGACACACGGGTCTCCAAAATTTAATTCTCTTTCAAAGCACACGTTGAAGGAAAAAAACCCAGATTTTAAAGCAACAAATACTTACCTGCCTTTGGGAGAACATTAGCTACCAATTAGTGCATGTAAATCAAGAACGCTGAAAAACAAAACTTTGAGCTGATAGTCTGGGGGCTGTCAAGGCCTCAGGACTTGTCTAGCATTTCAGCATCAATTTGGGCGACACCAAGAGGAGATTGCCAACGCAGATCCTAACAAGTCTGAATGCGAACCTTGTGAGATCGTAAATCCCGTTGAATTCCCAGTCTTGAGGTATATGTACAGAGAAATGTATCCAGGTACATGGGCAGTGCAGCCGTTACTTACTGACAGTAATGATCTACGTAGAGGTGTTTCATAGTACACTATGACAATCCAATTCCAAACCCCAGTTATAAAAATTATCTTCAGACATGATATATTTAGCCAAAAAAGTAGAAACTTGGGCCTTGATAATTTTTGCATTCATACAAGAGTCTTAACGAACTACAAAATATTTTTGGAAATATCACAGCAGTATTAAACAAAGAAACAAAAACCCTGAACAGCAGACATACCTCCCCAAACCATTTAAAAATACTGACGAATCAGAGCCAGTGGTTTGATTTCCTTGGGTTTATTTGTTTTGAGGGGAGAAAGGGAGGAATATTTCAATGATGAACTTCTCAAATATCCCATATTCTGTCCTATTTTTCCCAATTTAAAAAAATGTTTTTTCTTCCATGTTTTCATGCAACCAGAAATGATGTAAGGATTTTTAATTTCCCTTTGACATTCTGACAAAAGAACGACTGTCATTCGGCTGTGGGCACTCCATTCAGAGTTTGATGTTCAGAAAGCTTTGCTCCATAAGGATTGTGAAAAGATTAGTTAGCCAGAGGACACTGCAAAACTAGCAACAGGCTCGCTCTCTCCTTCTGTACCACTGCCTCAGAGAAAGGTCCGCCTTTCCCTGGTTAATCAGATAGCAGTTACACCCACGAGGTTAGCCTTTTTATTTGCCAATGTCCCCAATGCTTACAACTGTAAGCATGATAATTCATATCATGCCAATCTCTAATCATATTCTTGCTTTCATTTATTTCTTTTGCCACTTTCCTGGTTGATGTTTTGCATATTATTTACATGCAGTTTTTCTTTCCTTTTCTTCTTTTTTTAAACCTACTTTAGATGTGGTTGTCCTAACTATAATTGGAGGTCTAAGAATAATGGAATATCACTTGGATGGTTTTCAACCAGGCATGATTACAGAATCTCTGTGAACTACGCTAACACTTCCCTGCATGTCTCACTCATGTTCTTTTTAATAATTCTGTCATCTGGCAGTAAAAGTGCATTCTTTCCACATACTTTGTCTTGCATAGTTAAAAAGAAATCCTTTCATGACACATTGAACCTTAATACAAACAACCTGGTGCTTTCCCTGAGCTGCCGAGGAGAATGTTCGCTCTGTGAATATTGCAGTGGCCCAGGGCTGCCCTGCTGCTTCACAGACAGAGAGTGGGAACTCCAGCAGGAAAACCCAGAGCAGGATATTACGCACAGTAAGGGGCTTTCCAACCCAGCCATCCTAAGCCCTGTAGGGTCAAATGAATGGGGAAATCCGGAGTGACAGCAAATTTGCCATCAACTCATATGGCTTCCCATCAAAGTGGTTGCTGGTCAGACTTAGCTACACATGTCCTGCGTGTTAGTATGTTCTTTAAATAGGTATGGGGAATGAATACCTTTTAATCAGGAATTGAGAAGGTAGTAAGAATTAGGTAGTGATGTAGGAGGAAATAAAAGAAAGGGAGAGAGTAGAAGAAAAGAAAAATGGAGGGAGGGAGGAAGAAAGGAAAGAAAGAAGAGGGAAAGATTGATTAGTAGTAGAAAATCAAATACACACTAAGCAAAGGCAACTGTGATTATAGTTATTTCATTCTATAATGATATTCATATAAGATTTGAATTTTCTTCCTAATTAAGAAAAAATAAAAGAAGTTCAGGAGTCAAACTATTCTAGAATTGCACTGGCGTAAGTATCATCCTGTGATCCAGTTGAATTCTTGCACATTATTTATGCAAATTATCAAAGAAAAAATAATTTTGGATACTTTTATATGTTTCACAAGTGTATTTATAACTTCCACTGCATTATTCCAGAAATATATTTGCATTCACAGGGGTTCCCTGTCTGCTCTTGCCTCCTTCAGCTCCCTAGTGTATGTTCCCTTCAGATTGGTCTCAGCAGTCCTGAAGCTGTACGTGTGGGACCCAGTGTCCTGTGACCAGCCTCCCAGGTGGTGGTATTTCCTGGGTCAGACTTCGTACTCACTGGTGGCTGGTCTGCTCACTGGACATATTCAGGAAAGGGACAGGTCTGTACTCAGGCAGAGGCCCTCTCTTAACTGCCTCCAGTCCTCAACAAGGAAAGCCTTGCGGAGTCAGAGGGAACTTCCTGGCCTTGCATTGCTTTAACTAATAGTAATAAACATTGGCCCCCATGTGTCACCACAAAGCAATGGGTGACACTGAAGAGCCAGAGGGATCTGTCTACCACTTGGAAATAGATAAGTTGATCATTAAAGACATCACAGGAATTCCAGCAAAACATTTAGGAAGGGTCGTAGAAATAGTCATGGACACGTCGTTGGGAAGCTGCTTTGTTCATACACTGTTGCCCAACTTGAGTTGTTCTCAATCTTACCTGCACCCTCACATTTTTGGCATCTGTCTGAGTCATTGGAAGCTTTCTCAGAAGTTTAAAAAGATGTTTCATTTCCTGGCCCATCCATGTTTCTACACATCCATGTGCATATCAGAGGGACCTTCTTTGTAGACAGGGCTTTAGAAAAATATCTGTCTTCACAACTCTGGAACCAAGACTCAGGATGGAAATGCAACTTGTGAGCTTTCTCCCTCACCTCCACTCCCACCAAAAATGTAGTCTCCAGAAGACAAAAAGCAGCTTGTAATGAACAGGCATGGAGGGCATAACTTTTGAATCCAGAGGATCTGGATTCTAATCCAGTCTCCAATTCTGCCACCAGCCAGCACAGAACTGGGAATAATGATAAGAGCAGTATCAACCCCACTGGGTTATCTTATGTAGTAAATGAGATGGCACTAATGCAAATAGACGCTTAAAAATGTTCATTGCCGGGGCACCTGGCTGGCTCAGCCAGTAGACCTGCCACTCTTGATTTCCAGGTCATGAGTTCAAACCCCACACTGGGCATAGAGTTAACTTAAAAAAAAAAAAAACAAAAACGAAAAACAAAACAAAAAACCCACCAAAAAACCCCAAAGTTCATTGCTGACATTATTATTATTATTAGTTAGTTAGGCCATCAGTAATAAATATAAAAGTCCCATAATTCACAAACTAAAAATGCTTAGACAGCTGTTGAATGAGAATGCGTATTTTTGTATGTCCAACTAACTGGCTTTTCACCATGACTTTTGATTTAATCAGAAAAGTAAGAACTGTTCTTGATTACGTATCAGTTGGATGATGAGGGATTTGTTTGCTTTGAAGGAGTGTTAGAAAAGATAAACAGTTGTTTCACCTCATGCAGTCTGAGATTTATGCATCTTTGAAAGAAGTATTTCTTTTTTTTTTTTTTTAAAGATTTTATTTATTTATTTGACAGAGATAGAGATAGCCAGCTAGAGAGGGAACACAAGCAGGGGGAGTGGGAAGGAAGAAGCAGGCTCATAGCGGAGGAGCCTGATGTGGGGCTCGATCCCATAACGCCGGGATCATGCCCTGAGCCGAAGGTAGACGCTTAAACGACTGCGCCACCCAGATGCCCCTGAAGGAAGTATTTCTATATCCAGATGACATTCATAGAGTTTAAAATGAACCTCAAAAGATATTATTTTCACTTGTTATTAATTATGCAATAGACCAGGAGAAAGACAGCCAAGCATGTCAAGAATCATTTTTTTAAAAGATGTGTTTAATGCTTTGAAGACATATTTATTTTAAAATTTGGGAAATGGAAGCCCCTTTGTTTCTTCACAACCAAAAAGGAACTACGCCATGGTTTGCTTGCGGGAGAACCTCCCATAGAAATGGTTCTAAAGTCATCACTGACTGGTCATTGCCAATTTGCTTATTTCACTGTGTTGAAACTTAAAACATTATCCCCGGTTTTCTCTGTTAATGGAGGCTTAAGGACAACACTGAACCCACAGATAATCCAAAAATCAAGTTTTCAACATTTTTTTTTAAATCCTATACTTCACAAGATGACAGTTGTTTAATTAAATACCAACTGCAATTTGGAAATGTGTGAGTGGTTCGGGGCTGTCCTGGAACCTGACGTGGGTCTGCTCACTGAGCCATCCTGAGGCTCACGTGAAGATACTTAAATTTGAAAATCCCCAGGAGACAGTAATGGTCCTCCAGGGCGAATTCCACAGAGAGCGACTTTAGGAGGCCTGGGAGTGGCACCCTGAGCTAGAGGAACGTCAGTGGACCTGAGCGCTCCCTCTGGGGAAGCACACGGAATTCCTCAGAACAGCTTAGAGTATTAGCACTGTTCCTGATGTCTTAGACCAGAGCCACTGTCTGCATAAGCTGGCAGAGGCCTTGGGCTCAGGAAGAACCATATCTGAGCTTTCCTTTAGAACAGCACTAGGTGGGCGGAAACACTTCATGTTCAGCAAAGTCATCACTGTAGGAAGATGAAATAACTTACGGTATTTTATGAGCCAGGCGCACTGTCCTACTTCATGGCAATTACTAGTAAAATACCTTTTTTTTTTTTTAGCTTAAAACCTCTTTTCTTTTTTTTTAAATTTTTTATTTAAATTCAGTTTAGTTAACATATAGTGTANCTTATTTCGCTTAGCATAATACCCTCTAGTTCCATCCACATCATTGCAAATGGGAAGATTTCATTCTTTATGATGGCTGAGTAATATTCCATCATAGACACACACACACACACACACACACACACACACACACACACCCCGTATCTTCTTTACCCACTCATCTGTTGATGGAATTCTGGGCTCTTTTGATATTTTGGCTATTGAGGACATTGCTGCTAGAAACATTGGGGTGCAAGTGCCCCTTTGAATGACTATGTTTGTATCCTTTGGATAAATACTTAGTAGTGCAATTGTTGGGTCGTAGTGTAGTTCTATTTTTAACCTTTTGAGGAACCTCCATAGTGTTTTCCAGAGTGGCTGCACCAGCTTGCATTCCCACCAACAGTGTAAGAGGGGTCCCCTTTCTCTGCATCCTCGCCAACATCTGTTGCCATTCTCACTAGTGTGAGGTGGTATCTCATTGTGATTTTGATTTGTATTTCCCTGATGCCAAGTGATGTTGAGAATTTTTTCATTTGCCTTTTGGCCATTTGTATGTCTTCTGTGAGAAATATCTGTTCATGTCTTCTGCCCATTTCTTGACTGAATTTTTTGTTTCTTGGGTGTTGAATCTGATAAGTTCTTTATGGATTTTGGATACTCACCCTTCATCTGGTAAGTCACTTACAAATATCTTCTTCCATAGGTTGCCTTTTAGATATGTTGACTGTTTCCTTTGCTCTGCAAAAGCTTTTCATCCTGATGAAGTCCTAATAGTTCATTTTTGCTTTTGTTTCCCTTGCCTTTGGAGACATGTCCCCAACCCCACTGCACCCCCAATACATTTTAAAAGATGAGGAAACTGAGATTTAGAGCAGTTTCCTCTTTCCAAGGTTAGTTGGCTAGCACAGTATTCACAGATATAAAATCACTTCTTTTCATTTTTCCCAGCTGTGGAAATGCAAGGATCAATAATTCCCCTCAATAATCAAGAGTTGGCTGTAATGCAGCTGTGAGAGCATCATTCCTCTCCTATACAGGGCTTAGCATTGAGCATAGCATTTTCTAAACAGTATGATCAGGTATCAGATAGTTTAGTATCATTACCACCTGTCTTAGCACTTCAAAAAAAAAAAAAGGATAGCTTCCTTTGCAAAATGTTTGGAAGCTCTTGAAAGTTCTTAGATTAATCTTTCCGGTTATTTTCTCTGCCATATGGTTAAACAAATACAAAACAAATGGGTAATATGGATTTTCTGTCTTTCACATACAAATACATATCCGTGAGCAATTGGATGAATTATTAATTTATGTCCCCCAAATTGATATGTATATGGTTTTAATGATCTTGTTAGGTCGTCAGTTTCCCTTCAGTCTTAGTTCTTCACCCCGAAGACCTCTCTTTTCTTTTTATAGTCCCAATAATTCAGAATAAGTATTGGTCATCTGAATGATTTTTCCCCCCTTCAACTTCTGATTGTACTAAGCAGGATATTAATAAGCCAAGGGAAATGATATAATAATGAGTAACAAGTGTATCTAGGTCTTGAAGAGTAGTCTTGGATATGTAGAACAGACGTATATAAACAACGGTTCTCATATGGGCAGAATGCTACAAGGATTGTAATGATTGTGGTACTACATTTTAGTACAAGTGGAAACAGAACACAATAAACCTCACTAATTCAGAACCATTCAACTTGGGAAAAAAAAGCGGAATTTAACATGTACTTAAAGAAATGCAGTTTTAATGACCTCAACCCAGTGGCTTCTATAAAGTAGTGTAGTTGATACAGTGTGGTGCAACAAAAGGAGGTTGGGAACGTCAGATGTAACATTAAAATACCTAGTCTTGCTCCGAATTCTATCACTAATTCATTGTGTGTCTCTCTCAGGAAGGCTAATGCCAGACCTGCCAGAGTGTTGGAACAAAGTACATAAAATAGACGACAGGGTTTTGATAAAATTTCAAAGAACTAAGCACATATTTTATTCTCAGAAGTTGTAATATAGGGGCGCCTGGGTGGCACAGCGGTTAAGCGTCTGCCTTCGGCTCAGGGCGTGATCCCGGTGTTATGGGATCGAGCCCCACATCAGGCTCCTCTGCTATGAGTCTGCTTCTTCCTCTCCTGCTCCCCCTGCTTGTGTTCCCTCTCTCACTGGCTGTCTCTATCTCTGTCAAATAAATAAATAAAATCTTAAAAAAAAAGAAGTTGTAATATACAATAAGCCTATTTTTTATAGACCTTATAGAAGGTCTTAAACGTTAAAAACTTGGATTTTAAAATAAACAACACATCAGTAATAATCTTAATTTCCTGAATTTCTGCTTGTGTTGCTGGTTTTAGACAGAATTTCTCTTGAGTTAGATACTCAGAGCATGAAACAGAAAGACATCTATAAACTCCCTATCAAAAATAAAGCCTAACTACAGTGTGTGAATTTGCCTCAGAGTTCAAGTTACTGAGTCTGAATTAGTGAACAACATTAAACACCCTAGAACAGTGTGATAATGTGTTCCAGATTCTGTATTTCTCGCTGCCTGGGAGGCAGAACTTCATACCCTGCATACATCCTTGTGTTGACTTGACCCTAACGTGTTTCATTCTTTTAAAATAATCAATACTTACTCTTTAAAATGACAAGTATATTATAGTCACATCCTGGTTTCAAAGTTCTGTTGAAATGAGTGGGGTTAGACCCAGGGAGGCAGCGGTTCTCCAGTTGTTTGACTTCATTCATATCTAATCATACCTGGCGCGAGTCCATAGGAGGAATTGCAGGCAACTCATTGCAAAGATGTGTCGCCCCCCCTCCGCCACCTACCCCTGCAAAGGGTCATAGTACCCAGGGGATTGGGGATAGGGAGCACAGCAGGACAGAAATGACCACATCTGTGTCTTTCTGGCACTAGAGAGTCCTACCATGTCATAGCCTTGGGGCCAAAAGACTAAGTTCGTGAAAAGATATTATGAAGATGCCTGCCCTATGCACAATGGACATTGAGGTATGAGTAATGCAAGCTAAATAAAACAAACTGATTATTTGGAATAGAGATTTTTGAATGCCTTTTCTCAATAATTCCATTTTGAAAAGATTTTTAAAGAGTGTTCTGCTGCTTTTTCATTTCATGTAAACCTTTCCCCATGGCGCTCTCTTCCCTTCTCCTTCCTGTCTTTTCTGCGTGAGCAGTATATCCCTTGCTACCCTCTAAGACCTGGAGGATAGAAACAGCAGGCTCTACCCAGCCTTCTGTGGGGAACAAAGCCAAGCACGAAGCCGCTCCTGGCAATGCAACTGCACTGTGGCCCGTGGACTAACAGGAGTAGTTTTAAAGAAAAGGATTTATTTCAAATGCTGAATTATGAAGGAGTATTGATTGTATGAGTGGAAATATCTGGACGATTATATCTTTTTTCTTCTGGACTAATGCTATAATGCAGAGAAAGGCTTCAACTATTTATTTTGAATATAGTACCTTGTTTACTAAATGTGCATGTAAATTCTTAAATGTTACCTTTTTTACCTCTTAGAAATAATCTCTCTGGAAGTCAGTAAGAAAGTTGTAGATTACTACCAAAGCTAAGTACGTCAAACTGAATTGGGCTCTTAGCCACACTCCCACAAAATAATATTTTAATTGGCTAAGCTAATATTTGATCCAAGTTCATAAAAGTTTGAAATCAAATAATTAAATGCAAATACAGTCTTCATCCCAAAGACGATAAGAATGCCTTTAAGCTAATATTTTTAACAAGAACTGTTCGACAGCGTTCTCTTGTAAATTTTATCATACCTGAGGCAGTTTTCTTCATTCGATTAGCTGGAAAGCTGAATTTATCCCGAGGCAAACCAGACATCTAGTACAGGCTAAATTCAACAACTGGAGCTTAAATTTGGCTTAATATATCCCCACTTGGATCTGCCTGTTTAATTCTCTTTCATATGATAACGTTGGTTTATTCATAGTCTTGACTGACCACCTGAACAAACTGAACCTTATATCTTATTCTAAGAGAATACGAAAACTTTGCAAAAACCGCAAAAGTTCCTGAATGGAAATCAAATGCAAACTTATGAATCAAAAACTGTTTTAGGACGTGACTACAAGAATGGAGTGAAGAGCTGTTTCTCTCAGGAAGGGTTGCTTTTTATGAATGTGGACATTTCATATTCTGAGGGGACAGATGGTCGTAAAACAAGATAAGGACTCTGACTTCCAAGGCTGGCCAGCGGGGGCAGCTGCGATTTTGAGTGTCACGTGCCCTTGAAAAGCTACCTATTACCAGACATTGTATGTATTTGCCCTTAGTATTAGGTCTGTTTTGACACACAGCTTTATTTGAAATTGAGGGGGAAACCAGAAAATGGCCTCATTGCAGGCCCCTTTAAATTTTGTCTTCCTGCTTTAAAATACTCAGTCCATTCCCAGCCGGAGACCTTATTTTTGCCTTTCATTCTCCAAGCATTTGAATGTGGGTTTTGCTGTCATTGGGTGTGGAGAGGTAGATGAAACATAGGATCTATTTTAATTCATGTTTTTAAAATAATTCTTTAGCAGAGCCTTCCTTCCTCATTCTTATCCCCAAAACTTTTAGAAAACAAACCGCAAATTTATACATCGAAGGAAAATGTGAGTGTTCTGTGTCAGGCCCCTTAACTCAGTACAGCCTCAAAATAGATTTTTCCTCCGTGTACACAGATTACCGCTTCATAACATCTGACAAACCAAGTGTTTTCCCTTCTCCTAATTCACTGAACTCCGTTTCTTCCATTTTGAATCAAATTATACTTTTTCTAGAGATAAATTATGGAAAATGTGTTCTACTGTGATGTTTGAAATTGGTTATGAATTTAACAAGGTGAGGAACTTTAAAACTGCTTAGGAGTTTAATAGCTGGGACTGTTGGCACATAAAAGGTGCTCAATATATTCTTAGGGAATTGATTTGCATATGCTTGATATTCATAGGCGCTTAATTCAAATGAGCAAGTTTAATAGTACATGTATTGGGTGTCTTGTGTGTATGTGGTACTGTATTTGCACTGTGTGGGAAGTAAACATAAGACAGGAACATTGCCTTTCGAGGGAACATAACCTAGTAGGGGAGACAGGGTACAGACCGGTGACTGGAAGATCAAGAAAAGCTTGACAGGAAAGATAGGATTGGAAATATTTGAAAGATCTTTCAGGTACAAGCAAGGGAAAGATCGATGTATGAATTAGTCTGAAAGTACATTCTTTCACTCGTCCAGTGTGAAATCGTCTCCTGCTTTGTCCAGGCACTGTGCTAGGCCTGGGGAAGGAAGGGTAACCATGAACAAGGTAGATTTATCCCTGTTCTCAGAGTTGACAGTCAGATAACCATGTAATACCCCATGACCTGTGTGATGGGCAAATGGAATATGCTATAGGATATACAGAGACTGCTCAGGGGAGGCTTCCTGGAGGCAGTGATGTCTCTGTGGAGTCCTGACAGATCCTGGCCCAATAATTGGTATAGGGAAAACAGGAGAAGGAGTAGGCTCAGAGAAATGGAGAGACTGAGCTCAGTTTTAGACACTGTGAGTTTGAGGTACCCACTAGCCACTGGGGAAGAGATGTCCATTAAGCAGCTAGCTGTAGCTACAGAACATGGGTCATGAGTGAGCTGGTAAATGTGTAGAACATGGCAAAGTGTTCTGCACATAGAAAAGTCCACGTGATTCAGGAAAAACAGGCAGGCTTGGCACGACAGTCAGAGCACCCAGCCAAAATTCCCTTTTGAACCTTTCCCAAGAAAACACAATACATAATGGACTTCGTGCTTTTTGCTTACTGTTATGAAATAATTCTGCGCGAAACAAAAATAAAGTCTGCCGTGAATTTGATATGGAAGAATAGTAGTATGTCAAAGGCAAAAAAAAAGAAAAAAGAAAGAAAAGGTTTTGGTTTAGGGCAAAGCAGTGTTTAATCGAGAAATTTATTTGTTCATTCCTCACATATTTAGAGTGGTCCCCCCACCCCCTGCTCCGTGGGGGAAATGTTCCAAGACCCCTAGTCATGCTTCAAACTGTGGATAGTACAGAACCCATATATATATATATATATAATATATATATATATATATATATGCGTGTGTGTGNATAAATGCATACCTGTGGTAACATTTCATTTCTAATTTAGGCCAGTAAGAGATAAATAATAACAGCTAATAATAAAATGGAACAATTATAACAATATACTGTAATAAAAGTTACGTGAATGTGGTTTTCCTCTCTCTCAAAATACCTTGTCGTACTGTAGTCACCCTTCTTGTTGTGATGATGTGAGATGTGGTGAGGTGAGGTGAGGTGAGTGGTGTAGACACTGTGACCTTCTGATGATACATCAGGAAAAGGGTCAACTGCTTCCAGACCACAGTTGACTGCCCGTAGCTGAAGCCACGGAAGGCCAAGCCACGCATGAGGGGCCACTATATTGAGGATCTTCTCTTTGCTGAGCACTGACCTACGTGCTAAGGTACAGCTGCAAATTAGACCAAGTCCCTTCTTTCACAGCTCTCGTTCTGGTGAAGGTAGCAGGCAATTTCAAAAATTGGACAAATAAATGTATAATGTACGGTCAGTCCAATAAGCAACAGTAAGAATATATAGTTTAGGGATATAGGGAAGAGTAGGCACAAACTGGGGGTAGTGGTCATTCTGAGGCATCAGGATTTAGTTCACGGAAGGAACACACAAGGAGCCTGAAGGGCGTTGTTCTGTTTGATGTTCTGTTAGTTTCTTCAGAGTGGTGGATTCACAAGGGTTCGTTATATCATGTTTAAAAACCTACCTATACATTACATCCTTAAATTTCTAATTGTGGTAGATAGAATGCACACGACATAAATGTATTATCTTAATCACTTGTAAGTGTGCAGTTCAGGAGTGTGGAGTACATTTACATTTTTGTCCAGCCCATCTCCAGAACTCTTCATCTTGCAAAACTCAAACTCTATACTTACATTCAACAATGACCCCCATTTCCTTCTCCCCTCAGGCCCTGGCAGTCACCATCCTACTTTCTGTCTATGAATTTACTACTCTGGGTACCTCATACAAGTGGAATCATATGGAATTCTTCTTTCTGTAACTGGCCTATTTCACTTAGCACAATTTCCCTCCTTTTTAAGGCTGCTTAATATTCCATTGGATGTATAGACCACATTTCGTTGATCTGTTCACGGGGGGTCGGGGCCTCGTGGTGGGATTCTAGAGAAGGCTAACTTTTAACGGATGCTTTCTTGAGAAGGTATTATAGGTATTTTGAAATTAAGACTCAGAGTAGCTTTCCTAAGATCTCAAAGTAAGCCAGACCCAGGGAGGGAGAAGCTAACATTTCCAAGCATTAGTCAATGTGCAAAGGATTTTTTACATGTTTTCTCATTTAATACTGTGAAGACTTTTATTGGGAAGGTATTATTATCTTCCTTCTCCAGATAAAGAAACAGCTTTACAGGGGTCACGTAACTCTTCCTGCTCAGCTACTGAGACGCAGACCCTGAGTTGTACCGGGCTGTCTGGCTCCAGAGGACGTCCGTGCGTTGGTCAGCGGCCCCTGACATTGCTTCTGCCTTTTGGCTACTGTGAACAATGCTGCTAGGAACAGATATGGGTATACAGATATCTCTTCGATACATGACATATATTTTAAAGAAAATCAGGCAGAGTGAGGGCACAGAGAATGATTTGGTAGTGAGGCAGAGCTTTTGTAAAAGGGTGGTGAGCAAAGGCTTTGAGTAGGTGTTATTTGAGCTGAGGCTGAAGTGAAGTCCTACACAATAGGGGAAGAACCATGCAGAATGAGGGAGCACAAGTGCAGAGGTCCTAAGGCAGAAGGAAAGGCTTGGTGCGTTGAACAGCAAGAAGACCAGTGTGTCTGGAGAGGAGTAAGGCCAACAGATAGTGTTTCCGAGTTAGACTATGATAAAGGATTTCCCCTTTCTTCTGAGAAGAAACTGTATATAAACTTTTAGAATACTGTTTTGTTCAAAGTATTTTAGTGATGCCATTTGCATTGGATTCTATATTCTGTGTCCTAAGGGAAAAGTTGCCAGATGTGAGGACACAGGAGCTAGCTTGGAAACTTCTGCGAGCTTTGTCTGTTCGTGCCGAAGCTACGTTGTTCCTTGTCAAGGAGAGAGCTACTTTAATGTAAATGAATTGAGTGCCACTTCTCCTAGGGCACGTTGTGTCAAATCATAGCTATATACTAAACAAAGTTTGAAATGATTTGTAATTCAGGCCAAAAACCATCTTGGAGAATTGACTTACTTTCCAGACAGTTAAGCAAAAAAGCCAGTGATAGGCTCGTGGGGTGGTTGCAGAGTACTGCTTGTACCTGTTTGTTGGCAGTCCAGTATCTTCCTTTCCATACTTCAGTTCATAAGCATCCAGTCAGACTGTTAGGGCTGTGAGTGACGATAGAGACCAAGTCCAACCTTAAGTTCCCAGATGAGGAAAACTTGAGGCTCCAAATAGTGACATGCTCTAGAATCCCGGCACTAAGCCCCTTCCCTCTCTAAACATTCTCACCCACCCCAGGGGTTTCATCCAACACTGGCCCATTGATGAGTCCCAAATATAGACCACCATCCAGGCCTCTCTGCTGAGGTCTGGACCTTTATTTCCTGCCATTTCCTCTATATTTACTGAGTGTTCACAGGCTCCTTAAATCCAACATGCCTATACCTAGACTTACTGAATCCTGACCTCTCAAATACGCTTTTCTGCCTCTTGCCAAAAAGATAGCCACCACCTTCCTCCCTTGACAGACACCCAGAAGTCATCTAGGACCTTCACTCTCTCCCACTCTCAATTAACACAGGGCCAACAAGCCCTGTTGAGTCAGCCATCTTGATGCCTTTCAAGTCCACCCCCCCCCCACCATGGCCCACTGTACTTCTCACCTCTTCCTGCAGCACCCTTCTGACTGGTCCTCCCATGAGACTGTTCCCTCCTTCCCCTCCCTCATCTACCAATCCCTTCTCCTCACTTCTGACACAGTGCTCTTTCTAAACCAGAGAGCTGATCCTTTCCTTCTTAAAATTTTTCCGTGCTTCTGTATTGCTTTCAGACCAAAATCCACACTCTTTCTGACGTGTGATGTCCTTCAGTCTTAAACTTTATGGCCTATCCTCCTCTTGCCCCTCTGCTCTCTTTCTGCATGAAAGTTAAGCTGCTGATCTGTGTGTGCCCAAGACAGCCACTGCTTATCTCTATAACGTTAAATAGACTACTTGACACAGAGACTGTGTTTTGTTCCTGTATCTTTAATACCTGGCATAAGACTGTCAAACTGAATGAGTGAATGGATGGATGAATGAATGAATGAGTGAATTCATATTGCACATACATAAAGGTGTAAAATAATAAATAATGCATGTTACAGTGCTTTGTAAGTTTTAAAGCGTCACTAGTTGTAAGGGCTTGTTATTTCTATGTACATAAATAATGCATACCCTATTTGTCCACATTTTTACACACAGCTCTTGCCAAAGAGTTGCGTTTTTCTTGTTAGTAATTTGCATATGAAGGCACCAAATTGTATATTCTAGTTGCTAAAAATAGCTCGGGTTAATAAGCATACACACACAAACACATTTTTGTAGGGGACTTAACAGTGATGAATGTAAAATCTTGAGTTTGAAGTTTGCTGGAAACAAGATAGAATTTAATCTTAGACGTCAGTACTAAAAATATTCTATCCTCCCATTTCCAACCCCTAAACAGCCCTCACTCTTTATTAAGTGAACTCATATGAAAAGAACTAGCAGGTTGCTCTCAAAATTACTAAAAAATTATGTGTATAAATTATTTAAAGATAGCCCTCTAAAAAATAATTTTAAAAATTAATTCCTTACAGAAAATTCTTTCTCCGTTTCTGGTTTATTAAAGGAGAGGGTCTTCTGAGGACACATTGTGTACCAATTTACAGATTGCCATCCTTCCAAAAGCCTCAAGGAAAAGAAGTGTTCTCTAGGTGCAAAATGGTACCTCTTTTTCCCACTTTCATCTCTCTTAAAGGGCAAGATACAGTTGTTTTCCCACATGTGGAAAATGAACAAAGATATAAAATGATCTTCTCAACAAAAGACAGCACACTCCATTGGAGCCCCCAGCCCCCTTGCTCAGCAAAAGACCCGTCGCTGAAGAAAGCGCTGAACGGGAAGGTTTACAGGCGCGTGCCATGTGGCAGGTACCGGAGAGGCAGAAATCAGGATCTTCATCTTCAGAGAGAGTCTGAGTGTTGTGTATGACTGAGAAGCCGGTACTGTAATATATTCAAGAAGACCTAAGGGTTCACTTTCCAATAAGGATGGAAAAAATCTGAGCATGCCACTGTGAGCTTATCGTAATGCTGCTTCATATAAAAAGTTGGTAATTAGTCCCCGAGTGAATAAAGTAGAATAGATGATAAGAGATTGATACTTAGAGGAGAAGCATAAAATGCTTTTGCCAGTCATCAAAATTTAAAGGCTATAGAGAAAGGGTTGGGGATGACTCTGTCTGTTTACCTGCAATTTCTAACTCTGGATTTGCAATGATAGAGTTCATTAACTTGTATTTTTAAATTGTATTAAAACGAAGCTTCTATAAATTTCAAAGGAGAACATAGAGGGCCAAACACAGGAGACTTTGAGATCCATCATAAGACACCACAGAACAACTGGTGGGAATTTCGGTCTCCTGTCAATCTTCCCTTTTCCAGCTGAGTCTTTTTCTAAAATCCAAATATGGTACAGTGGTATGTATATGGGAACTGAACAGCACATCTCAAAAACATATTATTTCTGAGGACTCCAGAATATGTAATAATTTTTCCAGATTTTGTTTTCTCATGTAATTTAATATCAGTTCCTTGATGAAGTTTTGATGTTACAGATTCCTGTTTAGATGAGTTTAGACTCCCAAGTATGTCAGCTCCCATTCATTACTTAATGTAGAATAGGGCTTGGTTTGTAGGAGGAACATCCCAGAGAAAATGCTTACGATTTTAAATGTATTTCATATGTGAATTTTCACAAAAGGACATGAATTCCATGGGGCGCCTGTGTGACTTAGTCGGTTAAGCATCCGACACTTGATTTTGGTTCAGGTCATGATCTCAGAGTTGTGAGATCCCTTCCCGAGTTGGGATCCATGCTCGGAGCAGAGTCTGCTTGAGATTCTCTCCCTCCCTCTCCTCCTGCCCGTCCCCCCACTTTCTCTCTCTCTCTCTCTCAATAAATAAATAATAAAATCTTTTTAAAAAAATTCCATGCGTATTGTGGGAACACACTTAAGTTTCTGGACTCTTCCTAAAAAGTAAATAAAATGAACTACAGAAAAGAGAAAATTCTGAGCCTTCTGAGAGGTGGTGTCATCTGTATTTTGGCACTTACCTTCTCTGTTGCCTTTAGGTCCTTGTGAACCATCTTGACCATAGCAGAGAAACGATGGTCTGCTTCTCAGGCCAGAGATGCAAGAAATGTAGGTGCTCAGGGACCGTATTCCAAATCCAAATGAGGGCATGGGTACATTTCCCTTAAAGCAAAACTGACCAGTGAAAATCCTCATTGGCAAAACATGTAAATAAGACTTAATTATTCAGACCACAGGATTCACAGAGGATTCTTTAGATAGAAAACACTGTCATATTTTAAATATTTTATTTCAGGGAGAAATCTGTTGTATAAATCAATTTTTGAAAGTCAGTTTCAAATTAGAAAAAGAAAGGAAATTGGCTTATAAGATACCTAATAGTTGCATGTAATAGGTAATGTCACAGTGATATCAATCTTGGACAAATACATCAATAATATAAAGGAAACATTAATTGGAGATTGTGGGGGTGCTTTGACTAATACGGTGTCCTAACACCTAGATGCTTACACTCTACTAGGGAAACAGACAGTTACCAACACAGTGCACAATGCCGTGAGAGGAATTTATAGCTGAAAGTAGAGTCAAGCAGCAGAACGGTGGTCCAGGAGCTACTTGGTCAGTAGATGAGAGTAATTCAATAAAAATTTTTTTCTTTTTTTCTTAACCTTATATAGCTTAAGTATCAGGATCGTTGATACCAAATTCCAAATTGTCTCCATAGACACAGAAACAAAATAGACATTCAGTAAGTATCTTTGGGGCAATTAGCAGCATAACTTTTGTTAGGTTAAATGAGAAATTCTTAGAAATGGCTTAATGGGAAAATTAATAGTGTCATGTGAATTCAGTTTTGATGAACTTTAGAGAAAAATTATATATATGGCCAAAGTATGGGAAACCTGTATATTTTCCTTCAGAAGGAAAATGGCTATATTTTTAAACGTTTGGGAGAAAGGTACCAATTGGGACCAGTATTTATAGAAATTATGCAGCACATGCTAATCTGAAGACTTTAAGTGATCATTCTGTGATAATAGTAAACACATAAACCAAGACTAATGATCTAGCCTTTGTTTTTTTTTTTTAATTGATTTTGTTTTTCTTAACAGAGTGGCATAATTTATCACAGAAGGTAGAAGCTAGTTCTCAAAACATACATTTATCAAAAAAAGAAAGTTTCAAAAACAACTTTCTAAGAAGACTATTATTCATTTATCTTACATTTTTATGCTGTGCAAATTCCTACATCCTCCCTATTAATCTCTATGACTCTTGTTAGCTTTCCTTGCCTGTGAGAATATTTTTCATTGTAGCATAAAATGATGCTCATTTCAGTTGTTTTTCTATAATTGTGTTTCGATCACTGTCACACTGAAAGTGGCTTGTTTTCTTTTTGAACTTCCTAGTCATGTAAAAGAGAAAGGTGAATTCTGTGTCCTCTAAGTTGGATGAAGGGTAAAAAGAAAAAGCACCGAGAAATTTGCCAAAATTCAGATGAACTCTTTTCAAATGATATTTGCTCTCTGCTGTTATCCTTTATGAAGGACCCATACACATAACCGGAATGTGAGCCCTCGAAAGGAGAACGTGCGCTGCAGGGGACAAAGCTAACACGAATGTATTCTTCTGTCCCCTACCCAGCTAGAGCATATCAATGGTATTTCCACTTGTTGACATTTTGTAATTTTGAACCAAATGTAACTAAGTGTATCAGTATTTTTAAATAATTTAAGATAATTTTTAAAATATTTTAAATCAGATGGAAAATGTTTTATTAACTGTAAAGTGGGACCGACATAAAATGGCAACAACTTGCCCGCCGCCAGAAGTCACAGGTCCTAATAGTGTAGCTCTTGTCCGTTGGTGCATCTCACTAATAAAGAATCACATTTTTTTATTCTCCCATCTCACTTTGAAATAGATGGGGTATCCTGTGCTCACACTATGTACCTATTTCAGTACTAATTCCTCACTGTTTTTAATTTGGGGCAGAGAGTTGGGGGACAGGGAGGGGGAAGCACGTTTAATGCGAAGTTACGGCTCAAAATATAAACACTAAAATCATCCCAGACACATTTAAAGAGCAAATGTAAGGTAACCTTTTTTTTGCTTTTTGTTTTGTTTTTGTTTGTTTCTACTTTTTTATTTGAGTAGAGTTGACACACAATGTTTCATTGGTTTCAGGTATGCAACATAGTGATTGTACTTCTCTGTACGTTGTGCTGAGCACGCCACAAGTGTAGCTGCCAGCTCTCACCACGCAATGCTAGTACAACATCGCTGACCATGTTTCCTCTGCTGTGCCCTTTATTTCCGTGACTTAGTCATTCCATAACTGGCAGCCTGTATCTCCCACAACCCTTCACCCATTCTGCCCATCTCCCACCCCCAAGGCAAGTAAGTAACCTAATTTTAAGAGGATTTAGAGACACAGAAATGGACGAGCACATATGTACAGGCTAAGTTTAACAGCCAAGTTCAGTGCCAGAAGTATTGGGTATGAGTTACCATGGTAACTAGTAACTGAGTTTAGTATATTTCACCTTTTAATCATAGTATTATGTGGTTTTCTTCAGAATCATTCTTATTTATTTTTGCCCAATTAGAAAATAAAACAGGGCTGGAGGGGTGCTGCATCTGTTTACTTTCTTAGCATGGATGTATGTAAACACACATATCTCTCTATTTTTTTCCAGAGACTTCTGTATACACATTATATAAAAGTTGTAGTTAATGTAAATAAACTCCAGAAGAGAAATTCCAACATAACCATTTTCCCTTATTCATTGTCTGTGTGTGTATTTGTATGTCAGTCAGTCTGTCTTTTTTTTTTTTCTTTTTACTCTATGTTTCTCCCTTATTCAATATTTATAAGGACCTCTAGGGCAGATGCCTTAAAACAACTGGATGATCACCAGGAGTTAGGCTGCGTAAATTGCCCATGTCCATCTTCTCTGTATGAGTGACCCAGGACCAGGGAAAAAAAAAAGGAAAGTATCAGACTTTGAAACCACATTCAGGTTAAAGGGCACCGGCCATCCGGGCGCGTATTCTGCCTAAAGGACAAGCCTTTCATTTGATAAAGATCATTAGTCACTGAGATATATATTTTAGAGAGTTCCCAGTAGCGAATATTCTGTTGGCAGTCACTGGAGTGTACCAGATGGTTCATTAGCATAGGCTAGACAAGTCAAAGGCTTTCAGAATCATTTAGAAAATGTCAAACAGAAACAAGAACCCTGTCACTTTTTATTAGAATTAACTACATCATACCCTGGACGCAGATTTCACCTTGGGTCAGAAAAATTAATACAGAATTATATGAATTGTGTAATATACTGGGTTAAGATAGGTCTTTCTCTAGGGACTCATTTGCTGGCAATATATTATGATCCCTCTACTTTAGGAATCCTCAAACCTTTCCTTTTGTAAGATAGGAAAGAGTTGACCTTGCTCAAAATCCATTGGTGTCTAATTGACTTGAGGTATATGCAGAATTTCAACAAGACATTCTTCTAAAGCTCTTTTGTGATCCTTTTCCCAGGAAGCTTGGTGAGTGGGACTTACTGAATATTCAGCAGTATATAAAGTATGCTTTATGTCAGGAGGAAAATACATCCATTAATTGAACACACTGCTGTAGTAAACAGGAATTAAAATGCCATTAAAATAGCGTGACTTTTTTTTTTTTTTTTAATCCAGATGTCAAAAACCTTGAGAACTTCCAGCTGGTAGAAGGTGTCCAGGAACAAGTCAATGCCGCCCTGCTGGACTATACGATGTGCAACTACCCACAGCAAACAGAGAAATTTGGGCAGCTACTTCTCCGACTACCCGAGATCCGGGCCATCAGCATGCAGGCTGAAGAATACCTCTACTATAAGCATCTGAATGGGGATGTGCCCTATAATAACCTCCTTATTGAAATGTTGCATGCAAAAAGAGCTTAGGTTACAACCCCTAGAAGCTCTTCTTTCAAAACAAAAAGAGATTGGTGGGGGGAAAAAAAGAACAGGAAGAAAGAAAGAAAAAAAAAAAATACTCTGAACTGCTCCAAGCAACACTAATTGAAAACTTGGTTTAAAGATATTGAGTTTAAAAAGGCATAATAATCAAATACTTAATAGCAAATAAATGATGTATCAGGGTATTTGTATTGCAAACTGTGAATGAGAGGCTTCACATCCCCAAAGGATTCCATATAAAAGACATTGTAATGGAGTGGATTGAACTCATGGATGGAGACCAACACCATACTGGAGTAAAAACGGACGGAACAATTCTTGTATATTTAAACTGATCTCTGCTGTGAAGAAATTTAGGAACTGATCTGTGTTATTAATTAGGCTTATACAGCAGGGGATTTGAGCTTACAGAATGCCTCCATGGTAAAGCTGAACTAAAACAACTCAAGAATCCATCGGCTGCACCTGTAATAGCCCTTCCCTCTTCCTTTCAAGGACCCAGCACCTTCTGTCCTGTGATCACGGAATCTGTCCTTACGGACTTGTGCTCAGCCACACCCACTAGTAGCTCCACCAAATCATGAAAAGCCTAATTTTGAATGTCTGTGTCTTAGACCTGCAAACAGCTAATAAGAACAGTCTATAATATGTTAGCTTGCCATTTTAAATATGTTCTGGTTTGTTTTGTCATGTGTTCATGTTAAAAAAAAAAAAGAAGCAGCAGGCAGTATCCCTCTTCTGATCTTATATAAGCATTAATTAATATTACGGGAAAGGACTACAGACTTAAAGCAAATACCCCATAGCTAAAGCAAGCTAGATCTTATTTCTGCTACTGTTACTGAAATGTGGCTTTGGCGTTGTCGAATTTCATAACAGTTTCTTACCAAAAGGCTGTTTAGGGTACATCCATCTTTTGAACCATCAAAGTTTGTAGTTCATTTACAAATAAAACCTGAAACATATTTTACTGGGATGTCAAATAGTCACAGTGCTAAGTAGTTTAAAATAAAACCGAAGCATGTTAAGCTATGCAAAAAGAAAGAAAAGGGTGAGCTAATAAATTGCCACAAGTCTCCTGCTTGTTGCAATTGAACATCCCCTAAGCATAGAACGGCAACAGTGATTCTTACGTAGGGACTGGAAAGATACTAAAGCAACTCCAATCTTCCCCAAAAGGGAAAGGAAGAGAGTGATACTGACCTTTCTGAGTCACAGACCAAAGTCTGCTCTAGAACAAATATTGAAGGACAAAGAATTGCAAAACAAACTCTCCCAACAACGATAGCAGTATTATTGACATGTAATGCCACAGGTATGGAAATCTTGCCTTATTTCACAATTCTGAGAGGTAGCTGTGCAGATGTGGATCAACATTTGTTTAAAATAAAGTATTAATACTTTTCAAGTCAAATAAAAGATAGTGTTTACATTCTTTAGGTCCTGTGGGGGGGAGGGGGGGAAACTGTGATATTACAAAATAGCTAAAGCAGTAATTTCCTTAATGTTATTTTTCTGATTGGTAATTATTTTTAACAGTACTTAATTATCGTATGTCGTGAGACACTAAAATCAACAACGGGAATCTCATCTAGACTTTGATTTTTTTGAGATTATCAGCGGCACAATCACTTGTAAAAACTGTAAAAACTAAAAGTATCTCCTAGTCCCTTAATTTTTTCATAAATGTTTCAGGCTTTTGAATAGTTTATTTATATTGTATATCATAGTTTCAACTGTAGACAATTATGATGCTAATTTATTGTTCCTTGGTTTCACCTTTGTATAAGATATAGCCAAGAGTGAAGAAACCAAATATATGTGTTTACTGTAGCGTGTCTTCAAGTTAGCAGAACATAGTTCAGGGACAGAGAAGGGTCTAATGAATTAAAATCATTCACTTGATTAAATGTCTGTAAATCTTCATAATTCTTACTGTAGTTTATTTAATATCTATTGTAAATTATGTGACTTGTAGTTTCCTCTGTTTCTGAGTAAATTTAACAAGGGTGGAGTATTCCCTGGTTTCCTTTACAAGAGTTGTAAGTTGTATACCAAAGATATTAGTTACTACTTCTGTGTGTACAAAAAGGATTATTTTATTATTATTTTTAATCACCTCTAATATTCGTCCACATGAAGGGTACACATTCGCTAAGCCAAGTGTCCACAGCTCCTCATCCAAAGTCTCAGTCACCTGTAATCATGGCTCAAAGGACAATGAAAAACAGTTGATCAGAGTCAATGTCCAAAGCATTAAATAGACCGGGCAGCATCCTTACTCTCCCCACTTAAAAACCAGGTCCGGCCAGAAGACACGTGGAGAGGAATGGGTGTTGTCAGCCGTTACTGATATGGTTGCATCCTGTATGAGGAACATGGGTGGCAACTATTATGAGGTTAGTGGGGTAGTTATTTGGAAGGTCATTAACATTGCAAAAGAAACCCCAAAACACATTGATTCTGAAAGTCCATGGTTTCTTATTTTAAATAGTACTCTCCACTGAAAATTAAACCTAAGAAATGTCAATTACTGATATGTTGTTAACCTAGCAAATTCCATCCTAAGTCCGGTTAGAAAGACGGGCAACACGGAGAGTCACATCCACACTCCTGGTGATGGACATCGAGAACGGAAGTTGATAAACAAGGCACCACAGCCAACGTCTGTGGTCCATCCAGAGTTGGCAAATGAAATTTCTCGAGTGCTCATTGTTAACCAGTCTGTCACGAGACATTTCCTTAGCAACCGCCTTATCAATTACAGGATTTATTAGTAAAAGCAGACTCAAATATAAACGTTTTTGGCTTAGCGTGGTTTATTACAGTTGGTCTATGTTTGTAAACAGACAACCTGTAATGTCTGAACATTTGTATTACAGATCTGCAGCTACCTTGGACCTGAATCCATGCAATGTTTAGAGTGTGAAGTCGGTTACTTGTTGGCGTTTTCTTACTGTATCAGTGAAATACATATTGTCATGTCAGTTCTTGCCAGGAATTTCTCGACAAAATGGATTTTTTTTTCAGTATTTCAATAAATATTGATATGCCCAGCCTGATAATTTTTAAAAGTTTTTATGCTGTCCTCATTCTATTAGCTAGTAAAGCTTCTAAATAATTAAGATGCTTGACTAGGAACGGAGTGAAAAGATTTCCGCACGAATAGGTAACTTTCCCCTCTCTAGATATTACCTGGTGTAGTCTTGTCCTTGGTTGGATACTCAAGCATTAAACGATCTGTGCATCCTATCTCTACACATGAAATAAAGCATTCTGTCTTATTTACTGTTACAACCAATTGGCAGAAAAATCTTAAACTGTCTTTAACTTTTTATCTACCCTGTACCCTAATAACTTTACCAAGTGCCTTGGTAATTCAAGTGATCTCCAGAACAGCTCCATTTGGTATTACTATGTCCCTCTTAAAGTTTCTTGTTCAGAGTGAGACACAAGACAATGAAGGAGTAGGGATTTGAACCCAAGGCAGTTTGGCTCCACAGTGTTTCTAGACCAGAGTGACACCTAGAATTTGCTTCAAGAGGAAAAGATATCAGATAAAACGAGGCATCAAATCACTGCTAAGTATACAAATATCAGTAACCTAGAAGAGTAGAAGCCTCTTAGTTTTCTGGAGTTTACCCTAAACAGTAGCATGTCTATGTCCTAGGAATTAGCCCTTTTCCGTACCCTTGAGCTTTTGGAGATTTTTAAAGCAAAGAAATAACGTACAAAATCCATTTTGGAAATAAATAATTACTATTACAGAATAACGCAAGAGCCACAAAACAACATGCTTGTGAAACATTGTGATTCAGGGAAAACTCTCTCCTTTTGCCCCGCATCTGCCTTCTCCAGATAAGCAGGAATCATCACCTCTTTGCCAAGAAGGCACTGATTTTTCTTAGCGTCCTTCAAAAAGATACCAAGGAATCAGATTCAAAACGCTGCACTTAGGGTCTAGTAGATTATGGAACTAAGATTTTTGAGCAACTAAATAGTGGCCTACAAAACACATCTCCCTCGTCAACCTCTTACCAGGAAGAACTTTATTTGAAAAAAAATTCTTGCTGACATTCCATGGACTATGAAAATATGTATTCATATTTAATTGAACTATAACTTAGAGAAAAGCGTACAGCTAGCTACATTCTTACATATGTATAACCCAGGTCGTCATCACATAGGTCCAGCAAGGTACAGAACATCAATTTTTCAAATGTTTTTATAAGTGGTTTTACACATTTCTTAAAAATTTGGTGGGGAGGGAGTTTCTCCAAAGCCTAACCCAGCAGCCAGCAGAGGTCATTCTGATGAGAGCAGAGGCCTCACTCCATCACCTAGAATGACACTCACAAAGTTGCTAAATCCATCAGCATGATAGAGCCCGTAAGAAAACCGTGGCTCACGCTCATGTGCGTTTGATTGTTACATTTGATATTCACAATAACTTTGAAGAGGTTTGTACCTTTAACTAAGTTTGACGTTCAGTTTGAAACCATCTCTGATGTATATTTTTATGAGAAACATGTGGAGAGTTTGCTCAACATAACACAGGTCAAAATGCTACGATACTTAGTGATCTTGACATTTCCCTGGAATAATAAAGACCAATTTTCCTTAACACTGAACAGGAAGTGTATAGTTTAGTCACTCAAAATAAATATTCTTGCAATACTCTAACTGCTTTACATAGGCATTTGGTTTATGTTAGGTTAGGAATTAATAATTTGGTGACTGCTATCAGGCAGTAATTGTGGTTTGTTTCTAGAAAAACTTAAGAACCGGTCTATGAAACATCACATATGTAATTGTTGCTAGAAAAGAGAAAAGAGGCAAAAAGAAGTGTAATTAGACTAATCACGGAGTGTCCCCAATATGAGTTTGACACTAAACAACCAAGAAATCATGCTGGACCGTCCACACTCCACTCCTGAGCCGAGACCAGTGTCCTTCAGACCCCAGGCTGCCCAGGAGGTATTACGGCTGCCAGGCCAGATACCCTGGGACACTAGATCTGAAACTGTGCTGAGGACCACGTCAGTCAGAAAGGGCCAAAAGGAGACAATGTGTCAATACCTGATTTGCATCTAATTCTTGAACTTCATGGACCACAGACCACAGCACTCCGGTCTCACCTGATCCAACAGAAGCCCCTTTTCCTTGGCCAGCTCTGTTGGCCCCACCTCTCAGGAAGAAGCCAAGCCCAGTGAGCTCTGACTGGGCCAGAGCTTCCAGCACTTGAGCCACAAGACTTGAAGCCCCTCCAGATTACCCACAACCTTGGGCCACCTCTGCTTTTCTTCATGCACCCTCTCACTAACCCCCACATTACCTCGGTATCCAAGTCCTGCCCATTACTTTCCATAATTCTCTCACTGTCCTCTCCTCTCCTTCCCTGCAGCTTTAGATGAGGCCCTTAGCATTTCTTGCCTAAAATTACTCAATAGCCTCTGGGCTGATCTCCTGCCATCAGTCTCAACCCCCTCCAAGCCTCACTCACTACAGCTGCCTGCGTGGTCTTCCTACCCTAGAGCTGACCGCGTCACTCCTTCACTTCCAGTCCTCTGATGCTTAGTATCTTCAGGAAAAAGTTCCAACCTTCCCCCCCTAGACCTCACACCTCAGACCTTTTAGGACACAGCATCTGCCTGCCTTCCCAGACTCCACTCCCCAAACATACCAACCACACTGAGCTGCTTGCCACCCTGAACATAACCTGCTCTTTCCTGCCTCTCAGCTTCTAGGCACGTACCCCAGTGGCTCGGCAAGCTGAGACTAGACTTGGAGAAATCTTCCTAGCTGCCCCATTCCATACAAGCCCCCATCAAAGTCAAAAGATCCCATTTCTAGGCCCTCGGCCTCTGATGTGAATCATACTCTGGTCTCACTGTGTTTCTCTGCCAGGGTTGCCTCTGTGAGGGTAGGGCAAGGGCAGTGCCTGGAACAACTCTAAGCCACTGGCCCAGTGCCGGCGGATAGAACAAACACAACACATGATTTTCACAGAAGAATAAGGACATCGCTCCCCAGTCTTCTTGACTTTGGCCATTTTAGTGGGGCCAAGACTTAGATCATCCAGTGCTCAGCCAGCTTGCTCACCCACTTCAAACTCAGTATCACAAACAAGTTTCATGTTTCCTTCAGGGAGGGCTCACATGTGTGATGGCACCTCAACTCCCATCCTGAGCATGGGGTTAATCTGAAGAACTAGGCAGTGAGAATGGCGCTGCTTTATTGATACAAGGTTCTCAGCCTCTCTGCACACCACCCAAAGAAAGAACTGCAGAAGGGAGCAGAATGGTGCTTTGTGGCACCAGGGAGCAGAAACTGACGATAGTAAAATAGGTAGATATCACAGAGAGAAAGAGTCCAGCACAATGTGAAGGAAAAAAATGTCTACGATCAAAGCTTTCCAAAAATCCAGAAATGAAAGCAACTCTCTTAGAGGCTGGTGATTTCGCAGAAACTGTTCCACCTAAAGCTGGAGTTGACAACAGTGTTGTGGACCTGATTCTTCTCCGGGGATGGCCGGTCAAAGTTAATGGCCCTACAGAACCGACAGTTCAACATTCCAGCATGGCCATCCAAACAGATGGGTCCAAAACTTCAGGAAGGATCTTTTTCCTCACTTCTTCCCTCCAGGAAAAAAATGTGCTTGTGTCTTTGAAGTCTGCTAGCGTGATGAGATACTGACAGGCAAGATCCCGCCAATTCCAGAGACCCAAATGTCTAAGAGATGAATTTACAAAGCTCATTTTGTTGTTTATGGATGAAGCAAGAGAGAAATCACAGCCTGCCAAACATGTTAGACCAGCTCATCCTTACATCCGGCAGTAGTTAATGCTCCAAAAAAGAGTGTCCACTTTTTGAAAAATTCTAGCCACGCATCCAAAACTGCTTCTCCCACATCTGCTACGTAGCGGGAGGCAGAGCATGGCGGTGGGGGTGCTGGTTGCCCAACATGTACCTCCTCTGTGAGGGGCAAGATGCCCTTTGGCTAAGGGGCGCCTGGCTGGCTCAGTCATTAAGCCTCTGCCTTCGGCTCAGGGCGTGATCCCAGCGTCCTGGGATCGAGCCCCACATCAGGTTCCCTGCTCTACTGGGAGCCTGCTTCTTCCTCTCCCACTCCCCCTGCTTGTGTTCCCTCTTTCTCTGGCTGTCTCCCTCTCTGTCAAATAAATAAATAAAATCTTTAAAAAAAATAAAATTTAATTTAAAAAAAGATGCCCTTTGGCTAGATGAGGTAATCCTCATGTAGTTGCTGGTACTTGCTGTCCCCTCCCATCCTTACAGCTCTCCCTACCATCTGACAAAAGAGAGCAAATTAAAGAGGTTACACTAGAAAAACCCAGGAGATCCATAAAAAATATCTTCACTGAAGGAGAAAACAATTATTTTTATTTAAATCAATTAACATATAATGTATTATTAGCTTCAGAGGTAGAGGTCAGTGATTGTCAGTCTTACATAATACCCAGTGCTCATGACATCACATGTCCTCCTAAATGTCCATCCTTCAGTTATGCCATCCCCCCACCCCCTCCCAACAATTTGTTTATTAATCCAGTATTTGTTACCTGAAAAATATTAGCTGAGCCTCTACTATGTTCCAGGCAATGATCTAGTTAAGGAAATGCATTTAAAGAACACATATTAGGGGCACCTGGGTGGCTCATTCAGTTAAGTGTCTGAATCTTGATTTGGGCTCAGGTCATGATCTCAGGGTGGTGAGACTGAGCCCCACGTCGGGCTCCACACTCAGCAGGGAGTCTGCTTCTCTCCCTCCCTCTCCCTCTCCCTCTGCCCCTTCCCCCACTCGCTTGCAGGTGCATGTTCTCTCAGATAAATAAATCTTTAAAAAAAAAATAAAGAACACATATGAGAAATAATTCATGAAAACAGCAACCTGTATTTATGTGCTACATAGCATGACAGACTTGATAGCTATCTTGTCTCCCCAAAATCCATCCTCCTTTTTTCCCTGGACACATGGTTAACCAGTTGAAGATTTTCCACCCTTTTTTGTAACTAGGTGTGACCATGTGAGTAAGATGTGTCAATGACAATGGAATGTGAGCAGAAGTGATAAGAGCAACTTCTCAGTTTTCTCTGATTTTAGAGACAATCCATTTTTACCTGGACTTTGGTTCTTATCCCCTGCCCCAGCTGAACCCCAGATGTGGCAGCCACGCTGACGCCCAGGGGACTGAGGAGCAAAAAGGTGGAAGTACCTGAATCCCTTGGTGACCTGGTGAGTAGTGTCCACCGACCAGATGTAGCTGAGAGAGAAACAAACTGCTCTTGTCTAAACCACTGTATTTTGGGGTCTTCTTGTTTCAAAAGCTTAACATTGACTGTAATAAAAAAAAAAAAAGATTTCATTTAATTCTCAAGACAACCCTCTTAGGACTAAAGGAACTGAAACTTACAGAAGTTAAATAACTTGCCCAAAGTCCTAAAGCTAGTAAGTGATAGAGCAAGGGTTCAAACGGTTCTGTTTGAGTCCAAACCCCAAGCTTTTAACCACTTAGCTACAGTGCCTTCTTGGAAGCATGAACCAAGGCATCCTGCAGGACCTGCATGTGTTTCATTAAATGAGCATTCTCTTTAGAATTCAAAAGAAACAATGGTGACAAACACATTTTTTTAAATTATAGCACCAAAATCACAAACATTTTTCTTCACCTCAACAAGAACCTGAACAGGCGGGGTTCTAACCACGGACAGCTAACACAGGTGTCAACCACCCAATGCCCTGGGAACATCCTCAACCCAAAAATTCTTCAAGTCTCACATAAATGAGAATTTGGGGTGACAACTTTTATTTGTGCACCATCTTGACGGAAAACATCATCCTAATCACCACCCTTGCCCAAATATGAGTCCTGACCACATTGTAACTTTAAGAGCTACCCTAATTTTCTCATACCCCGGTTTGACTAGTAGTTTCCCTATTTATTTTATCACGAAATTATTTGAAAAACTTCCTCTGTGCATTCATTTTGGAGGACTGTGTGAATCCAAAGCAGTAATGTTTATGAAGAGAAAACATTTTGTGCTTGTCATTTCTGCTCACCCTCTCCTGCCACTGGTCCAGTTACAAAAGTATGCACTATTTTAAAAAAAAATTGTGTTAACTAAATTGAATTAAAAAAAAAAAAGAACTGCAAAGAAAAAAAAAATCTTGGGGTGCCTGGGTGGCCTAGTCAGTTAAGTGGCTGACTCTTGGTTTCTGCTCAGCTCATGATCTCAGGGTCGTGAGACGGAGCCCTGTGTCAGGCTCCATGCTGACTTTTTAAAAAAATTATTATTATTTTTAAAATTTAACTTCAATTAATTAACATGCACTGTAGTATTAGTTTCAGAGTTAGAGTTCAGCGATGCATCGGTTCCGCATAACACCCACCCATCACTTCACCTGCCCTCCCTAATGTCCATCACCCAGTTACCCCAA
>NC_048225.1:100111884-100199266 GCF_002007445.2 Ailuropoda melanoleuca
ACCCCCGCCCCCTCCAGCAACCCTCACTTTGTTTCCTATGATCGAGAGTCTCTGATGGTTTGTCTCCCTCTCTGATTTCATCTTGTTTTATATTTCCCTCCCACCCCCTATGCTCCTCTGTTTTGCTTCTTAAATTCACATAGGAGTGAAATCATAGGATAATTGTTTTTCTCTGACTGACTTATTTCCCTTAGCATAATACTCTCTACTTCAATGCGTGGAGCCTTCTTAAGATTCTCTCTCTTCCTCTCCGTCTGCCCCTCCCCCCACAAAAAAAAGCAACAAAAACAAAAACAAAAATCTTGTCCCAAGGATTTTCCTCAGAAACAAATTAGGACTAGCCAAAGCTCTCTGCTGTGGGGGTAGAATGAACTGCTAAAAATAAGTGTGGAAACACGTGTTACATTGCCCCTGAGTGTTGCTGTAACAGGTTTTATTTCCCCTCGGCTCCGGCCTTGTGGCCTTGTATTATTTGAGTGTCAAATGTTCCTATGACCATTGTGTGGCCTGGATTCAAGCCCAGCTCCCTGGGCAATGCCTGACCAGAGCTCGCTCACCCCTCACCACCTCCCTTAAAGGAGCCTGAAAGTGGTGTGACCCCCTGCAGGAGAAAGGGGAGACCTCGAGTCTCTTGACATGGGCGGCCAGACACACAGAACATGGGGGACTCTTCCACCCACCCAATACCCAGGGTCATTTGTGAAAATAGGGACAAGGAAGACAAAGATTATTGCACCCTTTAAAGGGCTGAGCCCTTAGTAGTTAAATTGTCTCCTTTTATTCATACCGCAACCCTAGACGTGGGCATGAGCGTGGTGTGGTAGGTTAAATACTGAGCATTTCCTGAGGCCACACAGCCGGTAGTGGCCAGGCCGGGATGCCAACCCAGCTGCATCTGAACACAAAGCCCAGGAATTTCGCCACAGAGCCAGGTAGTGCGTGCAGAACCTATGAAACAAAACGTGGAAGAGTGGGATGGTAAACTTTGTGTCTACTTCTCCATTTCATCACCGGCTGCTTGACTCTTTGAGACAAATCTCCCTTTTCTCTACTTCAGGTGAAATGCATATTTAAAGAAAAGGCAAGGAAACACACCGTTATCATAAGATTATTTCACATCTTTAAAAACAATCGCTTTGGGGAGGTGCCTGGGTGGCTCAAGCGTGGGACTCTTGATCTCAGCTCAGGTCTCAACGTCAGGGTTGTGAGTTCAAGCCACACTGGGTGTGGTGCCTACTTAAAATAAAATAAAATAAAATAAAATAAAATAAAATAAAATAAAATAAAATAAAAATAATTACTTTGGCATAACCAAGCAGAAAAATGAAAGTAGCTCAGTGGTTTCTGCTTCTCATCCTTGTTTTCTCTTGGTTTCCTTTTGCTTCGTTTCATTTTAACGTAAAGGGAAGTCAAAGGAGGATCTGGCTTATTTTCAACACTACAGTGCAGACACCTTATCCAGCCATATCGGGGCCTGAAATGTTACTAGTAGAGGAGAATTTTATGGAAGGGGCCGCACTGAAATGTGGATGCCACTTACAAAGGTGTAAGAGGCTGAATACGGGCCTATGGACACATGAGAAGCGGGAACTTCAGCCAAGGGAGATCCACAGGGCAGATCAGAGACCAGAAGACAAGGGCCTGGAAGGGACAAAAAGTACGAGCTCAAAACATGGAGGGATTTGGAAAAAAGATGTGGGAGAAAAAAAAAGGAGGTGGGATGAGGCCATTACACTGAATAAAGAAAAAACATGTCATCTAGGATCAACCAAGTAACAATAAGAAGTGTCATTCTTTTTCCTAATATTAAAGCTGTTATTGTCTTACCTCATTCTGTGGAAAATTATGGCCGAATAAGGTATCCATGTGTTGGGAGTTGATATCAAGTGATTTCAGATATACGTAATTTTTTTTAACTCTGCAGAAGCATCCTCAGAACTTCCTGCGTTTATTTTCACGAGATGCAGCAAGAGCTTAGCTGGCACTATGCGAGTCAAAAGAAGGGGGTTTCCATCCAACTTTGATTTATGATCCACAAAGATGCCAATTTCCTGTTTTTGAAGCACTGCGGAAAACTTTCCCAAATATAATCTGATATGCAACAAAGCCTCCTAACAGATGTGAAGATACGAGAAGGATCCAAAGCACAACGGTGGGTAAGCACTGTTTTAATCTTAAGGAGGGGACTTCGGCAAAAATTGGGACTACAGACGTTTTTATGTTTGAACACAATTCATTATAATTACAGGGGAATAGGGAAACTCAAAGTCTGCTTATCTTATAATCAGTTAGTAAAATACTTGTTATTAATCCTGTATGTTTGCTTCTGAGCTCTCCAAGCAGAATAAAGGCACGTTGTCTCCCTTCTGTCTCCGTCAGGGATTTTTCGAGGGGTCAGGGATGGAAAAGAGCTCCTGTCATCCCACCAGTGCCTACACGGGCGTCTATGACTTCAGGGGCCCAGGTATCAAGGGTTTTTTCAGCACCCCCCCCCGCCCCCACACCGTTAGAAGCGTGGATGTGGGGGAAGGGAAGGACAGTGGCTTTGCAAACATGGGGTGAGGCGCACACCTGTCACTTGTATATCTGGGGACATCTAAGAGAAACCATCGCTCCCAGATACGGAGGGTGATGGGAGGGAGAGGGCAGCAAGGAAGGCTCTCCCTTCTCCCCACTACCCATCCTCCCTTCCCACTGTTGCCAACTGCGCTTAAATCAGATTACCGTGCTCCCCAAACCGGCTCCTACTTTGTCCCCAGGCTGCTGAACCTTGTTCTACATCTTTGCGTGGACAGTTCTGGACATGTACTTTCTTGAGCAGGGGAGAGTAAATACATAGGCGATTTATCCACCCTTGGCCAGGGGCTTAAGAGAGCAGTGATTCAGGTCCTGGCCCAGATGCCCAAAGGCAGTGATCTTTCCTTCCTCCCTCTTTCCTTCCTTTCTAGTGAATTGCTGTGCTCTCAGGGAGAAAACAAAGCTTACAAAGATCGGTCACAAATCTCCCAGCATAAACAAAACACAGGTCCCCCAAGTGTAATGTGCCATCACATGGCTCTAATGCATTAAAAAGGAATGAAAAGTCTGCTGAATGTCCCATGTTTCTTCTATCATGAAGTTTTGGGTGGCCAAGCTCTCCACCAGGGACCCAGGCCTGCTCACAGCTTTAGCTTCTTTTAAGTCGAGACCTACTCACAGTAGGTGCTCAGTAAACATTTCTTGGATTGAGTCAAATATTTAATTGCTTTTCTTAGGATTAACATATCTTTGAAAACACAATTTGAAAAGCAGTACTAATGATCTATCTTTCCCCTTGAAAAAAGAATACATGTCCTGATTTGTACGAAAATCTTTCTCTTCACTTTTCTTATAAATGCTTTCAAAGAGAATCCAACAATCAAAAATTGTCCTCTCACTGATAACTTCAGTGTCAAAAGATTCTTGATTTTCCAGGATAAGGAAAATATGACTTAGAACATGATTCGGAAAGCCATTACCACTCAAAACATGAAAACCTACTTGATTTCTTATTGTCTATTAATTCACAATGAATGTTCACATTGTTTGAAAGTTAAAGCAGGCAATAGCCTTGCACTTAAGATACAGATGCCACTAGCTTCGTGAGCCCTTGTGTTTATTACATCACAAACAACATAGTTCTTATGAAAGTGACTGTGTTCTTTGGTCGCTCTTTGACCTGAGAGTCCAGGTGAGAAATACCTGATTTCTTCAAATTTAATATCAATTCATCACACATAAATTGTGAGACATGCCATTATTTTATGATCTGACAACGGAGTGGAGAACAGAGCGTTGGGGGGTCGAGTGGAGTAGGAAGACGACAGGAGGCTCTTGTAATAATTCAGGCCAAGAGATGAAGGTGGCTTGGATTAGCACAGTACTGGGAAGGGGTGCCTGGCTGGTTCAGCCGGTAAAGCACGTGACTCTTGATGGGGGGGGGTCATGAGTTCACACCCCACATTACTTTAAAAAAAAAAAAAAAGATCCGTATTGGGAAAAGTGGTGAGACACGGTCAGGGCCTGGATACCTTCCAAAGGTAATGCCTAGAGGATTTGCTGGTGGATTGGATGTGAGGTTTTACCAAAAAAAAAAAAAAAAAAGAAGAAGAAGAAAGGAAGTTAACTCATTCCTTGTTATGAACAGCTGGCATTTCCTCAATCCTTTATAAAATGTGGATAAATGTATCTTTAGAAAAATTACATGTTAACTTAGTAATGTAATCTAAGCAAAAGAATATGTTGTCATACAGATAAAATTTCAAGACCAATTTTCTTGCCTCCTTTTCCAACCAGTGGTCTTCCTTATGCCCCTCCTAACGAGGAAACTTAATTTATTAGCCATACTTGACTCATTTGTGTGGTCTCATGTCCCTTTTACAGACAGAAATTTCTTGTGTCTCCAATAGTATCAAACGTCAATGATAATTTATATTTTTCATTAAAAATTACTCCTCAATTTAGCACATGACAGTTTTAGTAAAAACTTTTACAAAATAGCTTAGAATAGTCCACTATTATTTCAGATAAAGGGTTAAAAATCTAAATGCCAGAGGTATTTAAAAAGAAACAAAGTTACATTACTTTCAGTTGTCCCTGGCAGTGCTTTTCAAACCTCAAGGTGCAAATAGTCACCTGGAGATCTTCCTAAAGTGCAGATTCCAATTCTCAGGTCTGGGATGGGGCTGACACTCTGCATTTCTAACAAGCCACCAGCTGGTGCAGCTGCTGCTGTCCTGGGATCACACTTCGGGGAGTGGAGACCTATAAACTAAGAAACGAGGCTAAGAGTAAATTAACTAGAAGATGTCCTCTTTAGAACAAGTGTAGAAAATAGAAGGGAATGACTTATTCAAGAAATATTTATTGAGTGCTTGTAAAGGATCATACAGTGTATTAGATGCTGGGGTTCAGAGAGGGAAACCAGTCCCACTTGAGAGGAATCTTCCGGTCTGATAGGGAGAAACTAGATAAATAAGCAATTACAGCTGGCTCTGGTGCAGTGAGAGGCCCTTTGCGGACCCAGAGGAAGGGTGGGGCATGAGGGGGTGGGTGACGAGACCTGTGAGTTTCGTCTTGAAATTCACAGAAGGAAGAGGACACAGCGGGGAAAGACGTTCCTGATGGAAGGAAGTGCAGGGCACAGACACAGCCTTGATAGCTCATAAATCCCTCTGTAATTGCAAATTGTTCGGCGTGACTGGAACTCAAGTGCCTGTGGGGGAGGGTGGAAAATGAGGCAGAGGGTGGGCAGCAAGGAGGACCGGAAGGCTGGAGGAGCCTGAAGGTGATGAAGGGTATTCAAAGAGAATCAGGTTTGCATATTGAAGAGACCGCCCTAGCCTCAAGCCTTGGGTGGGGGTGGGGGCCGCGCAGGGCCGGGGAGGTGGTGCAGGTGCTCTAGGAACCACTGAAACCCGGGTAGCTTCCTTCTAACTCGGGACTTGAAATGTACACATTTTTAAGCAAACACTCTGTTTTATGAACTTGACAGCCTGAATAGTTTACACAGTAAAGGCTATGAAGTACAATTAACACATCAGTGATCTGCAAAGAGTCATCTACCTAGTGCTTGTAAAGAGTTTAATCTCCAAAGACAAAAATTTTTAAGCTAGCACAATTAATTTGCCCTGTAAAACTGGGAAGGTAAAATTCAAAATAATCTCTGCCCTCAAAATCACAACTTCCAAATGGATGAATAAAATTCGAGGTGATGTAAAACGACATATTTTTAGCCAGCCTTCTTCATAACGCCCTGTAGCCACGACGTGACCCTGCGGGTTACCAGGTCGCGGCAGGTAGGGCCCCATGGGGCTTGCTGTGGTGTGAGCGCTAGCCACATCCGCTAAAGAGGGCCAACAAGTCAACGAACCGTGCGCCAGTGAAACCGTATTAACACTTCCGTCACCATTTGAATTCCTGTGAGTTTTCAATGGGATGCATGTATATGAGGGCAAAGAATTCCGATTTCTAAGACTGAAATCGACCTCCCAAATTGGAAGTGAAAGAGCGACAAATTCGGCCCCTGTTCGCCGAGGGGAGAATAAAATGAACCGGCAGGCAAACGGTCAATATCCCGAGGCGGTGCAATTTGTCTGCGGCGGACAGGCGCAGCCTTGGGAGGGGGAGGCCCAGAGGCTCTATCAGAAACCACTGTGTGGCCCTTGTGTCAAAACGCCTGGCCACCCTGGGCTTTCATCCAACAGGGTGAGACCCAGACTGTGGAGAGAAAGTCTAAATAAACATTTCACTGATTAAGAAATCAGACAGAGGCAAGTCAATAGTAAGCTATTTTTAATATTTAATTAAATATTTAATATTAAATGTAATATGGAAAGACCCAAGCACTGCCCCCAAGCGTACTGTTTTCCCTTGTGTTGAGGCCACGTTAAAATTCCAAGTTGCAGTTAGGTTTTCTGTAAATAAGGAGAATGATAATAAAAAATCCCAAGGTTATAACAACAGTCTCCATCAGCCGGGTGTCTTAACCTCTCCTAACAAATTAATGTTATCTGTTCATTTGACCTGCTTCTCATCATAATCTGGGATAACTCAGGAATCTGGAATCTTCTACCCCGTTTACAGGGAAGAAAACTGAGGTCCAAAGACAAGAAACATGTACCAAATCACATAATGCTAGTAGTTTTTAGTTTCCTATTCGTCGCTCTGACAGTTCTTGAGACATTATTGGGTAAATATCCACTCCTAAACAAGTCTGTGCTTTCAAAGTACAAATATATTCATACCACCAAAAATATTGGCAAATTTTACTTATGTTTTCCCACAGGTGGCAGTTCCTGCTTACACTGATTGGCTACCCCGCTCCCAAAAGCCATTTCCTTTCTGAATCATAGCATAGTTGGCAATAGTTAACAAACAATTTAGAAAGCCACTATAAAAACACAGCCGTCTGTGCTAGGAAACAAGTATTACAGAAATATAACAGCAGAGCCCCATAGAAATTACTAGAACAGTGGGACGTAAGGGTGGCCCAGCACAGGGCATTATGCCACCGNATACTTGACTCATTTGTGTGGTCTCATGTCCCTTTTACAGACAGAAATTTCTTGTGTCTCCAATAGTATCAAACGTCAATGATAATTTATATTTTTCATTAAAAATTACTCCTCAATTTAGCACATGACAGTTTTAGTAAAAACTTTTACAAAATAGCTTAGAATAGTCCACTATTATTTCAGATAAAGGGTTAAAAATCTAAATGCCAGAGGTATTTAAAAAGAAACAAAGTTACATTACTTTCAGTTGTCCCTGGCAGTGCTTTTCAAACCTCAAGGTGCAAATAGTCACCTGGAGATCTTCCTAAAGTGCAGATTCCAATTCTCAGGTCTGGGATGGGGCTGACACTCTGCATTTCTAACAAGCCATCAGCTGGTGCAGCTGCTGCTGTCCTGGGATCACAGTTCGGGGAGTGGAGACCTATAAACTAAGAAACGAGGCTAAGAGTAAATTAACTAGAAGATGTCCTCTTTAGAACAAGTGTAGAAAATAGAAGGGAATGACTTATTCAAGAAATATTTATTGAGTGCTTGTAAAGGATCATACAGTGTATTAGATGCTGGGGTTCAGAGAGGGAAACCAGTCCCACTTGAGAGTAATCTTCCGGTCTGATAGGGAGAAACTAGATAAATAAGCAATTACAGCTGGCTTGGGTGCAGTGAGAGATAGGCCCTTTGCGGACCCAGAGGAAGGGTGGGGCATGAGGGGGTGGGTGACGAGACATGTGAGTTTCGTCTTGAAATTCACAGAAGGAAGAGGACACAGCGGGGAAAGACGTTCCTGATGGAAGGAAGTGCAGGGCACAGACACAGCCTTGATAGCTCATAAATCCCTCTGTAATTGCAAATTGTTCGGCGTGACTGGAACTCAAGTGCCTGTGGGGGAGGGTGGAAAATGAGGCAGAGGGTGGGCAGCAAGGAGGACCGGAAGGCTGGAGGAGCCTGAAGGTGATGAAGGGTATTCAAAGAGAATCAGGTTTGCATATTGAAGAGACCGCCCTAGCCTCAAGCCTTGGGTGGGGGGGTGCCGCGCAGGGCCGGGGAGGTGGTGCGGGTGCTCTAGGAACCACTGAAACCCGGGTAGCTTCCTTCTAACTCGGGACTTGAAATGTACACATTTTTAAGCAAACACTCTGTTTTATGAACTTGACAGCCTGAATAGTTTACACAGTAAAGGCTATGAAGTACAATTAACACATCAGTGATCTGCAAAGAGTCATCTACCTAGTGCTTGTAAAGAGTTTAATCTCCAAAGACAAAAATTTTTAAGCTAGCACAATTAATTTGCCCTGTAAAACTGGGAAGGTAAAATTCAAAATAATCTTTGCCCTCAAAATCACAACTTCCAAATGGATGAATAAAATTCGAGGTGATGTCAAACGACATATTTTTAGCCAGCCTTCTTCATAACGCCCTGTAGCCACGACGTGACCCTGCGGGTGACCAGGTCGCGGCAGGTAGGGCCCCATGGGGCTTGCTGTGGTGTGAGCGCTAGCCACATCCGCTAAAGAGGGCCAATAAGTCAGCGAACCGTGCGCCAGTGAAACCGTATTAACACTTCCGTCACCATTTGAATTCCTGTGAGTTTTCAATGGGATGCATGTATATGAGGGCAAAGAATTCCGATTTCTAAGACTGAAATCGACCTCCCAAATTGGAAGTGAAAGAGCGACAAATTCGGCCCCTGTTCGCCGAGGGGAGAATAAAATGAACCGGCAGGCAAACGGTCAATATCCCGAGGCGGTGCAATTTGTCTGCGGCGGACAGGCGCAGCCTTGGGAGGGGGAGGCCCAGAGGCTCTATCAGAAACCACTGTGTGGCCCTTGTGTCAAAACGCCTGGCCACCCTGGGCTTTCATCCAACAGGGTGAGACCCAGACTGTGGAGAGAAAGTCTAAATAAACATTTCACTGATTAAGAAATCAGACAGAGGCAAGTCAATAGTAAGCTATTTTTAATATTTAATTAAATATTTAATATTAAATGTAATATGGAAAGACCCAAGCACTGCCCCCAAGCGTACTGTTTTCCCTTGTGTTGAGGCCACGTTAAAATTCCAAGTTGCAGTTAGGTTTTCTGTAAATAAGGAGAATGATAATAAAAAATCCCAAGGTTATAACAACAGTCTCCATCAGCCGGGTGTCTTAACCTCTCCTAACAAATTAATGTTATCTGTTCATTTGACCTGCTTCTCATCATAATCTGGGATAACTCAGGAATCTGGAATCTTCTACCCCGTTTACAGGGAAGAAAACTGAGGTCCAAAGACAAGAAACATGTACCAAATCACATAATGCTAGTAGTTTTTAGTTTCCTATTCGTCGCTCTGACAGTTCTTGAGACATTATTGGGTAAATATCCACTCCTAAACAAGTCTGTGCTTTCAAAGTACAAATATATTCATACCACCAAAAATATTGGCAAATTTTACTTATGTTTTCCCACAGGTGGCAGTTCCTGCTTACACTGATTGGCTACCCCGCTCCCGAAAGCCTTCCTTTCTGAATCATAGCATAGTTGGCAATAGTTAACAAACAATTTAGAAAGCCACTATAAAAACACAGCCGTCTGTGCTAGGAAATAAGTATTACAGAAATATAACAGCAGAGCCCCATAGAAATTACTAGAAGAGTGGGACGTAAGGGTGGCCCAGCACAGGGCATTATGCCACCGCCATGCCCAACGTATTCTATTTCCCTCCATCCAGAGAAGGGGTCCGTGAAGACAGACCAGACCTCAGAGGAGTCAAGCTGGACTCCGGCCCCCCTGTGGGTATGAGGAAGAAGAGGGAGCCTCTGTCACCCTTGTTCCTCCAGAGTCATAGGACGCTCTGCGGTATGTCCTTTTCGTCCTCAGCCCACAGTCTTCTCTGAGTTCACAAATCCTTCTTCTAGACCTTCTAGAAAGGCCGGTCCCTAACCAGCACATTCCCTGAGTCTTCAGACTTAGCAGGACACTCCTTCCTCTCGTTGGTCTTTGAAACCTCCAGGACCCCGCCCCTCCCGTGGTTTCCAGTCTTTGTGAGGGTCAGTTTTACTGTCCACCTGGCTCAGCTGTAGCTCCCAGTTACTTAACTAAACACTGATCCAGGTGTCGCTGTGGTGAACACCCACCATCGGCTGACTCGAAGTAAAGAGATTATCCTTAATAATACTGGTGGGCTTCCTTCAATCCATTGAAAGACCTTAACAGCAAAAACTAAGGTTCCCGGGAAAAAGAAGAATTTCTGCCTCAAGACCGTTGTATCAACGCCTGCCTGAGTTCCCAGACTGCCAGCCCGCTCTACAAATTTCAGACTTGCAGCCCCTACAATTGGAGCAATTTCTTAAAATAAATCTTTTCGTGTGCGTGCAGGTGCGCATGCGTGTTTGTATGTCCCACACTCCGTGTACCTGTGTTGGGAGGAAGGTTACCCTGCGGCTCCTCATTGCCACCTTCAGACCTCACTCACCCATGCTTTTGCTGAACCATGCAAAGACATCAAGGAAGATACCAGGACAAAACCTGCGTCCCTCTGAGACTCGTCCTACAGTTCTGCCACAGCCCCCTTAGCGGAGGGGATGCAGTCGTCTCCTGACATCTCAGCCACTCCCAGGCCTTCACGGAGACAGACTCTGGGTCCTAATCACAGGCTTCTGCATCCAGACCACAGCTATAATCACCCGCCACCCGCGCACCTGTCTCTCACCCACCTGGCCTTGTTCCCAATGCTTACACGCCTCCCTTCTTGGGCGTTCACTCTTGGGCATCTCACACTCAGTGTGTACAAATCCAATGAACACCGTCCTCCCTCCACACTCAGTTCCCATCAAGAGTTCCCAAGCTCAGTGTCTGGCACGTCCATCCATCTAGTCACAGCAGCCAAAACTTGATAAAGCATGTATGCTTCCTCTCCCTTATCTCCTTATTTCTGATTCATCACCAACATTTTCATAATTATTTCTCAAAGGTGCCAATACATCTTCGTCTCCCCACCACCCCAATGTGAACTACCACGAACTCTCATTTAGACTCTTCCAAACTGTGTCCTTTGCTACAAAGATGCCAGAATAATCTTTTCAAAACACAAAGCTGATCATCCTCTCTGATTAAAATCCTTTAGTGGGTTTTATTTTTTTTTAAAGATTTTATTTATTGATCTGACAGAGAGAGACAGCGACAGAGGGAACACAAGCAAGCAGAGTGTGGGAGGGAGAAGCAGGCCTCCCGCCGAGCAGGGAGCCCGATGCGGGGCTCCATCCCAGAACCTTGGGATCATGACCTGAGCCAAAAGCAGACGCTTAACAGCTGAGCCACCCAGGCGCCCCTTTTAGTGGGTTTTATTGAAAGGAAAAGCCCCTGCCCCCCCCTTCCATGTCATCCCACACCGTGATTCCCCTCCAAACACACTGGCATCTCCCCTTGAATGTGCCATGCTAGCCACTCGGCCTGAACATCTCTGTCTTCCTTCTTGCCTTAGGTGACCTCTATTCCCACCCTAGAGGTCCTGCCGCTTTAAAGCCTCGGGGAGGCAGATGCCAAGATGGATTCAGAAGTGCAGATTTACCAGGGGAACTTCTGTGAGGGATCAAGGGAAGAGATGCAGGCGTAATCTGGAAAAGACTTTTGAGCAAAACAAGGGTCTGACACCTGTGGAAGAACAGAGGGAAGGAAGAACTGGATAAGAATGTCCTCAAACTGCAGAGTTGCACCTGCTCTGAGAAGGCCTCAGCCGGGTCACGAGGTCGAGCAGTCTGCAGAGAGCACGGCCCTGCTGTGAACGTTATGCTGGATCCCAAGGTGCAGCAGCTGCTGGCTGTCAGCCCACGACTCTTCTCTCAGCAAGCTCTGTTGAACGGAGAGCTATGTGACGCGTCTCCAAGACAGCCGCAGATCTCAGCACAAGCTTGGTGCAGTTCTCAGCTAAGATGTTTTCCTGTATTTAAAGTTGATTCCTTAGATTACTAGAGATTACCAGAGCAAGATATAGCAACATTTTAAAGATTCTTGACTCATCACCATTCCCAATCACTGCAGAAAGACTGAATTACTCTCACTGTGCTATATTTAATATATGAAATTGTACCAATATGTTTTATAACATTTTGAAGAACAAAGTTAAAAGGAATGTTGAGGGAGGGCTTTGAAGGTAACAGTAAATTGAGAAAAAGAAAATTTTATTACATTCCATTTTCCAAATATTCTATAAAATATCAGTTTTATTACAGAAAGATGAGAGTTATAAATATATGTACTCACTGTTAAACAGGACTCCTCTCTTTTCCATTCAATTTGGCTTATAAGTAACAAACTCCAAACTAGAGATTGAAATTGACTCAGAATACTTTAAAAAATGGGCACCTGTGTGGCACAGTCATTAAGCATCTGCCTTCGGCTCAGGGCGTGATCCTAGCGTTCTGGGATCGAGCCCCACATCAGGCTCTTCCACTGGGAGCCTGCTTCTTCCTCTCCCACTCCCCCTGCTTGGTGTTCCCTCTCTCACTGGCTGTCTCTGTCAAATAAATAAATAAAATCTTAAAAAAAAAAAAAAAAAGAATACTTAAAAAAAAAAAACCCTTATTTTATGTTTCCTGAAAAGGTGAAGGGATACATATAATATAGTTCCTACCCTTGGAAATTTCCCATTCTAGCCAGAGAAAAAGACATGTAATAACTAACCATATACCACATGATGTGCATTATAATGCAGTGACTAAAGATGAGAGAGGAATTTATTCAGCCAGCATGGAAAGATAAAGAGAGAAAGAAGACACAGAGAGAACATACAAACTGGACATTGAGGAATGAATAGGAGTTTGCCAAGCAGAAGATATTAACCAATACAGAATTCGTGCGTGCAAAGGCATGGAGGTATGACAAGTGTGGACAATGTCAGAGGGAGTGATTGCAGATGAGGTATTAAAGACGGGGTGTATCAGGTTTTGTTCTGGGATGCTAAGGTGCTCGCACTCTCCTCCATAAACAATGCCAGTGTTGAAAAGGTTTTTGAGGTTTTTTTGGGTTTTTTTTCTTAGTTGAAATACAGTTGCCATACAAATTACATTTGTTTCAGGTATATAACAGTGATTCAACAATTTTATACTTTACAAAATGCTCATCACAATAAGTGTAGTTATCATCTGTCACCACAGAAAATTATTACAATATTTTTTACTCTGTTTCCTATGCTGTGCTTTTTCATTCCTATCTGTACCACATTTATTTTATAAGTAGGAGTTTGTACCTCTTAATCCCCTTCACCTATTTTGCCCATCCTCTGCCTTCTCCCTTTTGGCACCCACCAGTTTGCTCTCTGTATTTATGAGTCTGTTTTGTTGTTGTTGTTAGTCTGTTTGTGTGTTTGTTTGTTTATTTTTAAGTAGACTTCCCACCCAGTGTGGAGCCCAACACAGGGTCCAAACTCACAATGCTGAGATTAAGACCTGAGCTGAGATCAAGAGTTGAACACTTAACTGACTGAGCCCCCCAGGTGCCCCTAGATTCCACATATAAGAAGTCAGATGGTACTTGTCTTTCTCTGAATGGCTTTTTTCACTTAGCATAATGCCCTCTATGTCCATCCATGTTGTCTTGAATGACAAAAATCTCATTCATTATTATGGCTGAGTAATATTCCGTTGTGTATAGACACTACATCTTCTTTATCCATTCATCTATCAGTGGACACCTAGGTTGCTTCCGTATCTTAGCTATTATAAATAATGTTGAAAGGTTTTTAAGTAGGGAAGTGTCATATTCAGAGCTGTGCTTTAGAAAGATCATGCTGCCATCAAGGAGGAGGGATTGGAGATGAGACTAGAGGCAGAGAGTCCGGTTAAACTATTCTAATAGCCTCAGTCAAGAAGCGTCAAGGAGATTGAATTGAATCAGAGAGCAGTAGCAAAGGGAAAATGTGAAGATGGACAGAATCAAGAAACTTATGGGATATAAGATTGGGTCTTAAGAATCCTCCAAGGTCTAAATCTGGGCTCTAGATGCAGGGGTTCAGTCTTTAGGTGAAGTACACACAGCCGATGTCCCTGAAAACAAAACCGTAAGAAGAATCATCTTTCCAAGATATCATGAAAGCATTTTACAGCTTGTCATCAGCTAATTCAAATATGAAGGCCTTAAAAGAGTTAATGTAATCTTCCTGGTTGACACCAATATGTTCTTAAATCTTACAATGGTTCATTGAACATTGGGTTCATAGCATGAAATCTTTTTAATGACTTGGAATAAGATTCTTGTCATTTTCATAAAGTTAGCTGAGGTATGTTGTAATTGGAAGAGTGAGAAGTGGGCATGATCATTCCCAAATGCGGACCATCTGGCTCTCAAACCAGACAGTTATTCTTCATACTCCCTTTCTGTTCAAAAGATGTCATTTCCTTCTCATGTAGGTTTACAATTGAGATGCAGTCACTCTGCTACCTTCAAAAAGAACAAAATTAATCAACTTATTCTAAGAAAGAAATCTCAGAATGAAATTATAATCTAGCAGTTGTGGTCTAAAACCATGTGTGACCGCAGAGCTCAGTTAAATATGACCCATGGTCACTAGCATTAAACGGATTGTGTGGATGGCAGTGACACTTCGCAAGAGATGACTTTTTAGGAAGCTCAACAAAAATGGAAGACTCAAACTAATGGTTTTAATGCATCTCCCACCCTTGGCTTTGAGGAGCTTTTTATGGGTAACTGAGAGACATGTGCCATTTGCCACACATTCACATATGTGATTGCCTAACAGACACCTGATGTCCCACTGACCTCCCAAAGTTGACATGTAATCATTTTGCTCCTAGGGTCAGCTCTTCCTCCCATGTCTCCATGATTACTGACACCCCACCACTGGCAGCCCTCACTCTCATCCATCTTTGATTTTTTTCCTTCCTTACCATACACACGAGTCAGTTGCCCAGCTACCCCATTAATTCTTCCTCTTCCGTGGCTCTTCTCTTGTCTTCCTACTGTCACCACAAGGTCTTTGTTCCCAATTCCTCTTCCCTGGAGTGGTCCTCTAACAAGCTTTAACCTTCGAATCTCCTCATATCTCTGTCCACCTAGTATATGATCCCCAAATTAACCTTTCTAAAGCAGAGCTTTAGAATGATCAAAAAATGGCTTAATGGTTTTACCTTTTCTACCAAATAGATTTCATACTCTTTAGTCTGATAGTTTCAGGCCCTGCAAATCTGGCTCCAACACCCCTCCTCACCCTAAATGTGAACCCAAAGTGCACAACTACTTATGAGTCAGATCTTACCATCCTTTCTGGATCCATGATCCTGTTAAACTATGACTTCCATAATGTCATGTTGACTAAGCAAACAAGCAAAAAGAACACACCAGTAGCCTGATATAGTCATGCTCATTCTTCTCTCTCTCTCCATTTATCTACCCACCAATTTAGCTAGAAAAACGAAATTAGGTTTTATTTATTTATCTTTAAGTTTTTGCTTATTTATTTATTTGACACAGAGAGAGAGAGAGAGAGAGCACAAGAAGGCAGAGCATCAGGCAGAGGGAGAGAGAGAAGCAGGCTCCCCCGCTGAGCAGGAAGTCCAATGTGGGGCTTAATACCAGGACTTGATCCCAGGACCCTGGGATCATGACCTGGGCCCAAGGCAGATGCTTAACTGACTGAGCTACCCAGGCACCCCAGGAAATTAGGTTTTAAAAGATATACATCAAGTTGTTAAAAGGAGATGTCTCTTGGCTGCACAATTCTAGGTGGGGTTTTTTTTCTTTTTATTATTAAATTCTCTCTAATTTTTCTGTAAAGAACATGTATTATTTTTATAAGAAAAATATTAAGTTTTAAAACAATAATTACAATTCAAATTGAAAAAAAAAGCCTGTCCATATTTCAAGGCTCTCCTTATATCTAACCTCTTTAGTAAACTTTCCTTGATGATTATAGATGTGTATAAACACCCCTTGCTTCAACTTCCTAAGTAGTTTTGCGCACACACACACAAACACACACACACACAGAGCTGTGGTTAAGAATAAGCTTTGAGATCAGAAAAAAATGCAAAATCACTTTGTGTGTGTGGCGGGGGGCGAGGGGCAGGTGTTAAGTAGTCTCCATGCCCAGCCTGGGGCCCAAGGCAGGGCTTGAACTCCCAGCCCTGAGGTCAAGACCTGAACTGAGATCAAGAGTCAGCCACTTAACCGACTGAGCCACCCAGGTGCCCCAAAATCACTTTTAACTGTCACTTTTGATCCATTCCTGACCCCACCATTCCACACCATGCCAACTGGGGCAACTGCGACAGCACCCGTGGTCAGTCTCAGCCTGGTTCATCTCACCATCACCGTATATACACCGTGGCACACCGGTTTTTAATTTTACAATGGTATACTTTTTAAATGGATAATTATTGATCAAAAAATCATTTAAGAACAAACTTTTGTATACACTTCCAGTTAAATAATAGTACTCTGCCACTGTACCCCTATATTTAAAAAAGAAAAGAAAGCTTGCAAAAGAGAGAAGAGCATACATTTCCCTTAGTGAGGGTCCCCTGGCACCCCTACCTAACACCGAGCTTGCCTTGACTTACCGGGCAGTATCTAATTCCCTTCTGGCTTTACCCTTATTCATTGTTTGGTAATCAGAGTTATTGGTATTTAGGGTATCCCCATTGTCTTTAGTCAGTGATAGGTCTCAGTTGTCAGGATCCTGATAAATCTGGCCACCAGGTATTTTTTTGGGGTGAGGGAAGAGTAACGAAAAGGAATATTTCTACAACTTTTTCTTAAATATTTTGGTAGGCAGACACATTCTTCATTACCACAATTCCCAGGCCAGTTCTTTAGTCTTTGTTGCTCCATCCGTAAGACAGCGGTGCTGGACCCCTTGTTTCATCCAGCCTCAGCCTCAGCCTCAGCTTTTTCATCTGAAATCAGTTTTCTTGAATACATATTAAAAATATCCCATATTTGCCACTATTTCCATAGAAAGCTAACTTCTGAAAGCAAGAACATTTTTATTAGTATTTAAAAAAGCTAGTTCCAAATTGCATTTAGCTGAAGCCAAAGGTACAATTCAATTTATTTAAATGCAATTTCTTATGAATGTACTTGGAGAGAAGGTCAGTAAAAGAGGGCTGGGAGAATTTCCCTTGGATCCATTATGCTTCCCTTTGCCCACACAGAAGTCAAGAAATTTCAAGTATTAGGACAGAATGTTCAGCATTTCAATAATTAGCTGAACATAACCTGGAAATAAAAAAAGGAGAAAAAAATACAACTCTTTCAAAAAACAGAAATAGTGCACTTAGGCCCCTCGGTACACATTCCCAGCTGAACCACAGTTGAGCTGCACATTTGGCTGAAAAAAAAAAATTGAGACTACGTATTGAAGCGTTTTCTATTAATTATAGTATTTAAAATACACATATTTTATTTCTTATTTCTATATTTGAATTTCACTTTTTTTTTTTTGCTTCCTAATATGGACGACTTGGTAATATGTAGCTTACATATAAAATTGCCAATTGTTTTTGTCTTGTTCCATTCTTTTCTTCAAAATCATGTCTCTTCCATCCATTGGAAAATTATATCAATAACTTTACAGCTGATAGATTATACGTTCTTTAAATTTTAAAAAGTTAATTTAAGAAGAGAAGACCAAGATGTATCTAAATTATATGGATAATAAAAAGTTTTATCTCTTTGGGGAAAAAACCCAAGGTGGTATAGTGGGAATGGTGAAGGCTGGGATCCATGCACTCAGGGATTCTTAGGTTAAATTCTCGTCTTTAATTTCTCCTAATGATAAACTCAGATTTTAGGAATTATTTAAAAGTCTCAAAAGGAATAGAAGAAAAGGTAAATTTTAAATCCAAGCTGGAAATTAAGTGGGTATAGTTTCATGAGGAATTTGGGATGGCTCTACAAAGAGGAGAACACATTACAGAATTTTAGAATGCTCTGTTTCTGTGACTATTTCATTATATTAAACGATTCATGAAAACTATAAGAGAAGGCAGGAGTGAGACTATTGATTTTTCTCACTTGATTTGTCTTGAGTTGGTGTTGACTGAGTGTAAGGAGCTCCCATTCCCGGAGCTAGTCACTGACACGCACAGTTTCAGGGCCAAGCTTCAGTGGCGGGTGAATACAGTCCACAGCTAGCCAGTCTCCAGACTGCCAAACGGTGACAAAATACACCAGTAAGTGAAAAATTGGATGGAGAAGCTGGCTCATTGGGTTGCTGGTTACAGTCATAAGAAACTTTTCAGGATATTAATAGATTACAAGCAGTGGTTTAAATTTCTATGACTGACCTCTCAACGTAGTCAGCAGCAGAATAAACACCTAAGTAATAGGTCAGACAGAACGTGTTCTGGTGTTGACCCAGTATCTAATCTTGGACATCGAATTTTGCTTCTCTAGACGTCAGTTTCTTCATCTGTAAATGAGACTGTATCATTGAGTGATCTCAGGAGTTTCGCCAGCTCTAACATTCTGGAACTCAATGTTTTGTTTTTGTTTTGTTTTTTTTAAAGATTTTATTTATTTATTTGACAGAGATAGAGACAGCCAGAGAGAGAGGGAACACAAGCAGGGGGAGTGGGAGAGGAAGAAGCAGGCTCATAGTGGAAGAGCCTGATGTGGGGCTCGATCCCATAACACCGGGATCACACCCTGAGCCGAAGGCAGACACTTAACCGCTGTGCCACCCAGGTGCCCCTGGAACTCAGTGAAGAGTGAATCTACATGTATCATATTACAGGACCAGGATTAAGTGAGCGATAAAAGGAGAAAATACACAATGAAGTAATCTAAAACCGCTAATATTTTCATGAGTGTAGAAAGAATGGATTTTAAGTTCACAGAAATTAAATAGAAATGGCTAAACATTAAAAGATGCTCAACTTCATTTCTAATTTTAAGATGCAAATAAAAACAATGGTACACCTTTTCACTCGTCAGATTAGCAAAGATGAAATATTTTGATACCCAGTGGTGACTGAGTGTCGGGAAACCGGCACCCTTAATGCTGTTGGTATGAATGAAAGCTTTCTTCTCAGAAGTCACTTTGATAATATCTATCCAAAGTTACATGCACATACTCATTGAGCAAACAACTTCACTTCTAAGGATTTAGGTTACAAATGTACTTGCAAAAGTACACTAAACTATGTGTACAGGAATGTTCATGACAGAATTTCTTGAAATACAGAATTTCATTACACCATGAATGTAAGTACCCATTAACAGGAAAATGGTTAAATCGATTATGTTCAGTGTATCTATTTTATGGGATATTATGCTCCTCTAAAAAAAATCTGTGTGCTGAAATGGAAAGATATTAAGAATTTTATTAAGTGAAAAAGCAAGTTAGAAAGTCATATGCATTATATATAAATAACATATAACATTTTAAAAAACAAAAGAAAAATTAGATATTTGTGTATTTATTTTCTAGAAATTTTCTAGAACTCTCTACAGTTTGGGTCACCTTAGGGATGAGGGGTTGGTGGTTAGGGGATGAGGGAGAGATCTTTCTTTCCATTTTATAATTTTTTTTATCATGATCATTTATGTTTATAATTTAAAAGAAAAAAACAAACTACTTAAAACAAGAAACAGCCTTGAGAAACTGTCGGGAAGAAGCGTCACGGAGTGAGTGTGTAGACTGAGGCCTGGAGGATGGTGCCCAGTGGCCAGTCCGCACCTTGGAGGCAGGCATAGAGATTATAGGACTCGTGGACAAGAGAACTCTCGTGCACAACTGTTATTTTTGCCTGCCCACTATCCCTCTCCCCTTCTTTGGTAACAGGACTCATTTTGTGCTGTAGGGGACCACTCTCCTTCCACCCCTCAGTCCATATGTTTCAGGTTGGGGAACCGGCCCTTCGCCTCCAGTTCCAAGTGCGGACGTTGACTCTGGCCTGGCCAAAGCACACAGAGCTGTCCTGATTGCTTCCCTGGGCCAAGCACGCGCCACGAGAGCATTCCCCAGAACTTCCACTAGGACTCTTGGAGAGGCACCCCTTCCCTGTCTGAATGCAGAGCTACTGGAACAAATGTCTCTAACTGCTGTGGCCATCGCTGCCACCTCCTGGGTAGACATTTGCCTGAAAATGAAACAAAAACAGAGGAAATCAGAACCTATGCGATGAAAGACAGGTTCCTGTGGACACGGAGCACCTGGACCAGCCAGGCAGAAGCCTTTTCAATTGCTTTTCTGTTATCTTAGACTTTCCATGAGCTAATACATCCCATTCTTCCTTGTACTGATTTGAGTTAGGCTTCTATCAGTTTCCACCCAAAGTCCCGGCGGCTAGAAGCACCTTGGGACTCTCCCCCACAGCTGGCCGTGCCCACACAGCCTTCGCAAGCCTAGGCCCAGCAGCAGGGATGCCCAAGCAGCAGTACTTCTATTTTTTCCCATTCTTCTGCCTATGATTTCCTTGTCCTCTGACCCCTGTCTGAGCTGGGAGTAGAAACTCAGTGACATTTCTGATGCGTGAGGCAATCACTCTAATTTTCAATACCCCAGCGTGGTTCTATGTAAAACATAAACAAGTTTTTGTGCCCATTCTTTTCTTGCATTTTGGGACTCTTCAGTGGGTAAGACTTCGAGATGGAAGACTTGATACTACAGATTCCCAAGCCCCAACCTTTCACCATATGGCAACTTTGCAAAACCCAAAAGATTGGGACGTCTGGATGGTTCAGTTGGCTGAGTGACCGACTCTTGGTTTTGGCTCAGGTCTGGTCTCAGGGTCCTGGGATCCAGGCGGGGCTCGTGCTTGGTGCTCAGCATGGAGTCCCCTTCAGGATTCTCTCCATCCCTCTACCTCTTCCCAGCCCCCACTCACTCAATCTCACTTTTTCGCTGTCTCTATTTGTCTTCCCCCCATCTTGAAAAAATGGAGAGATCTTTAAAAATTAAAAAAAAAAAAAAAAAGCCCAAAAGATCAAGGTCCGACCTCTACAGCAGAACCACATAGACCCTTGCTAAAATCTGTTTTTCAAACACTTGATTTTTGGGGTGCCTAGAAGGTTCAGTCAGTTGAGCATCTGCTTTCAGCTCAGGTCATAATCCTGGGGTCCTGGGATCGAGCCCCAAGTAGGGCTCTCTGTTTAGTGGGGAGTCTGCTTCTCCCTCTGCCCTTCCCTCTGCTTGTGCTTTCTGTCTCTCTCTCAAATAAATAAAATAAAATCTTAAAAAAAGAGAAATGTATACAAAAAGAAACCCAAACAAACACTTGATTTTTTTTCATATTTACTAGAATAGGGCAGGCATTCTAAGGACGAAAGAAATCTCCTAAGTGCTCAGCCCCATTTACTTTTTCTTTTATTTCCCTTGTTCTTCATTTTAAAAAAATTGTTAGTAAATTCTTAAACAACTTCAGTACCTTCAAGGGTGTAGAAATTTAAACAAGTGCAAATGGTTTGCCACTCAAGGTTTCTTTTCCTGTTCTTAGTTTTAAGAGCTGTTCCACATCTCTTAGACACACAGCAAATACGCGTCCAGGGATGCAAACTCAGATGCCCTTTCATGGTCACTGCCCACTAACAGGTCTCTTACTAGACAGGAATCCGCCGTATAGGACGTGGACATTCTATAGCTGGGCACGCATCAGTCGCATTGCCTCCGAAACAAGGTATTCAGCACTATTCATCACTCCAGGGGAATTTCTAACCCATTTACAAACACAGCCGTCCCAGAAATGCGGCTGGAGGAGGAGATGTCAGAGACCGTTGGAAGAGATGTCAGTATGTGTCTCCTTACAGGCATCAGATCACATGGCCGCCCAGTGACTGGCTCCGTGACACACTGCTCAGCACATTTATTCATCGAGACCAGGGCCAGTGTGGCTGGGGCACCTGGGCCAGCTCCTCGTTTTTACTCTCTCTCTCTCTCTGCACTTCCACTCCTCCAACCGTTCACAAGCCTTGGGAAACTAGGGGGCTCTGCCCGGGACCCACCCTGAGGAGACACCAGTCTCCCTTGCCACACCCACCACGGACTCAGAGCCATCAACAAGGCCCAAAACAGCAAGTGACAGTGACAACGAGACACCTTGCAGGCAGTGTGCATGGATCAAAGAGAATGGCAAAGAGGTGTCTGAGCTCTGAACACGCCTCCTGTCACTTCACCCACAGAGTGACAGGCTGGCTGTGACCCGTAGCAGCGAAGGCTTAGAGCAGCGCTCCTGTGTCTGGCTGTCAAGACGTGCAGGGCCCCTGGGGACGCAGAGGCTGCAGGCTTTGTGGTTCAGTGTTAGACTTTTTGGACTGAATAAATTCAAAGGCAGGTGCAAAATGAAGGAACTGGAAATCCCAAAAGAAAAATAGCACTGCCTGACCGTACTCAATGGTTCCTCTTGCTCCGTGACGTTTATGCAAGGCCAACCCTGGTCTTGGTGGCAGCCCCGTGGGCTCTGGTGGTATAAGACCAATAACTGCTGGAAAAACTCTGCCACCCAGGGCAATGATGAAATGCTGTCGAGGGCAGCCTGCAAGGAACATTGCGTCTTGGTGGCAATTGTGTCTTGATCTTGTGTCAGGTTATTAGAAAGTGCTATGGAGTTCAAAGTTATGTTTTTCCCTGGATTCTCTACACATTTGCTCGGAATCCACTGCTCTTTCCCTCGCTAGCAGTGTTGCCCTCGCTCTCTGTTGTCGGTTTGTCCTTCTTCCAGTCCGTCCTGCACCGCCTCTTCCTGGAACAATCACTCACCTGAACACGTGGGATTTGGAATCAGGCAGACCTGGAATCCATCACGTAATTTTCCTCCAAAGATAAAATGTGGGCTTAGAATGATGGGCGGAGGTGGTGAGAACACAAAAAAGAGCACATGTATTCATCTTATTTGAATGATTCCTTAGTGTCTGCAGGATAAAAAAAAAAAACAAACCGTTCACAAGCCTTGGGAAACTCAGCCCCATAGCCATCCACTTTCTGGACTCTTTATTCCTCCCAAAATTGCCCCTTCCCAGCAAACTGGCTCCATCAGTGCCCCCTTGTACGGTAGTTTCTACTATTCCATCTTCTAGAAACCTTCCTCTACTTTTTTTTATATCACTATTTAGATTGAAGGCAGAAATCATTTTCTATTATTCTAGCCTGATGCTAGATAAAATATAAACATATAACGTATAAAGTAGTAGGTGATTAATAACTCCTTGAATTGATTACTCCTCTTCAGTCCTGTGGGACACAGTTCAAAACCTATCACTTCCATAGAACCTCCCAGCCTTCTCTCCTACAGAAATCCTTTCCTTCTATGAACCCCTCTAGCATCTATTATCTGTATAATTCACTTAGCAACCAACCATGAGATACAATTCTTTGGCCAATTTTCTTGTGGTCTTGCTTCTATTTCCATGAATTAATGCTTTATCTCTTCAGAAATCATGAAATGTCTTTACCTCCCACAATCTCTGAGCCCCTAAATAGTTTTCTCATTAAGCACAAATGATTAACCATTTAGTTTACCAAAGAGAATTCTACTTGTATATGTTGTTTAATTACAAGCAATCACTATTCATTGTTAATTAAGGCTGGCTAGGTTTTTCAAAGCACGCTAGAATTTTGCCACCCTGTCTTATTTTACAATAAAGTCAAGCTCTTTCCCTACATCTTGCAACAATTGTGAATGACATGTAAAACATGACCATTTAAATGTGACCAGTACTGAATTTGGAAATTGAAGTGTCTCCTAAAAACATAATTTTTTAAAATTTATTTATTTGACAGAGAGAAAGAGAGCACAAGCAGGGGGAATGGCAGGCAGAGGGAGAAGCAGCCGAATGTGGGACTCCATCCCAGGACCCCGGGATCATGACCTGAGCTAAAGGCAGACACTTAACTGACTGAGCCACCCAGGCATCCTTAAAAACTTCATTTTTAAAGGAAAGTATGTAAGTTGTCTAATTACACTTTTCATGCATGGGTATATGTGTACATGTTATGTCTCCCACTTTGTATAGCTACCGATTTCCAAGATGGCCCCCAGTGATTCTTGCCCCTGGGCCTTCCTGCTCCAGAGAGTCTCTGGTCTCTTTCCACATTGATAGGGCTGGACTGTGCAACCAGTAGGTTATTGTAGAAATACTTTGTAGAAATGAAGAAATATGGCTTCCGAGGCTAAATTGCAAAAACACTGCAGTTACCCCTTGTTCTTTTGGGCCATTCACTTTGGGGGAAACCAGCTGTTGTGTTGTGAGGACACACCAACCACTCCTTACAGTGGTCCATGTGACCAAGGACTGAGGCCCCCTGACAACAGCCAGCCCTGACTTGCCAACCATGTGAGTGTGTCCCCTTAGAAGCAGCCTTCACCTACTGTAGCCCAAGCAACATCTTGACTTCAATTCCTTGAGAGACTTTGAGCCAGGACCTCAGCCTCTCCCATGTTCCTGATCCACAGAAACTGTATGAGATAACAAATGTTCACTATTATTTCAAACTACCAAGTTTTGGGGTCATTTGTTATGTGTCACCATGTATAACTAATCCCTCTTAACATGGACATTTTTACATCACATCAGCAATACACAGAGAATTTCTGTGACAAACCAGGCTGTTGTAAGTACAAATTAAAAGATTGGATATTGTGTAGGGAAAAGTGAGTGTCTTGTTGTGAGATAAATCAAATGAACTTTATTTGAAATATGGAGAAAATATTTTAAAACTTAACCAAAAGAAAGAACACAGTCTTGACGTCCTCATTATTTCAGGTCTTATTGACTGTCAAGTTTATGGAAGAGTCCAGGACACACATCAACATGGTGACATGTAACAAAATGAAGAGAAAGGGGTTGTCTAAGCCATCTTTTTATTCTAAGGCAGTGTCATCTCTCACCTAAACTACAGTAAGAGCCTCCAACAAGCCTTCCCATAACCTCTCTGTCCCCCATATGTTCAGACTGAAACTGGAACTACCTTTTTAATATTCAAATCATATTATATCATCATTGCTTTAAAACTCTTCACAACATATCCCTTTGTTCCTAAGACGAAGACCCAAGTCTTGAGCACTTTGGCCCTGCCTCACAGTGCTCCCCAGGTTCTCTGTGCCCTCCAACTACACAGAGTCTTTTGAAGCCCTGAAGTTTGCCATGCCTCCTCCCACCTCTGGGCCTTGGCTCATGCTGTTCCTTCAGTCTGGTACACTTCTCAAGTCTCACACCTACCCCAGATCTGCCCCCTTCTCCCCTCAGACTCCCCCTTTCTTATCCTTCAAATCTTAGAGCCAGGGTCAGCCCTTCAGGGAGCCCTTACTGATGCCCTGGTCCAAGGTTCTTGGTCATATGCTAGTAGGAACCTCTACCTTTTTCTCCAGCCTTGGCTCAGTGTACAGTTGTTTGATTCATGTGTTTTTTGTAGCTGTGAACAGAGCCACCGCTACTGCCACTTGTGTTCTGCCCAAAGGGACCTGGCCCAGGGCCCCTGGCAAATAAAATTTTGTCTGCGCTCTGCCTGTCAAGATGTGTCTAGGTCTGCATTACGCACCTTTTGGTCCTTCATCTGCAGGGGATGGGGGTGGGGGTGGTGAATGACACTGCAGCCTCCATGAGAACAGAGATGGCTTCGGATGTGGATCACCATTACATCTCCAACAGCTAGCACATGGAAGACACTCAGCAAATATTGGCTCAATTAGTTAATTTATTAATTAAGAGCCAGTTCAGTCAGGACCTACCTTAATTTGAGGGCTGTCTGACTGCTTCTTGCATTCCCCTTCTAATGTCATCCCTTGAAGATTGCTCTAACCACAAATACCTCTGGGAAGTGTAATGTACTATATCAATAATATCTTATGTGAGTTAATGTATCCGAGATTAAAAGTCAATTGCTTTACAAGACCCCAAGAAAATAGGACAAGGAACAAATGACTCGTAAAGGGGAAGAAAGTTCCAGAAACTTCTCATTTTTTCACAGGCTCTGAGCTCTTTCTCTAACAAGAAATAGTTATAATGAAGTACAAGGAACAATTCCTTTCCATTGTCAAATGAAAGGGTTGTGTGACATTAATTATTTTTCTACCATCTGGACTGATCAAGGTACCAGAATCCAAGCATACTCTTTTTCCCCATTCTAACTTTTCTATCACATACTGTCAACCAGAGGTGGGTCTCAGTTTTGGGAGCCTGAAGCAAATACAATTTAGGGGATGTTATTTAAGAAAAACATGTAAACATACAAATTTAAAATGCCCCTGAGTCTTATGAATGTGAAATATCTACACCTACTCCAACATCACCCAACATGAGAAGTGTGAGAGCGGTTGCAGTTAAAATTTCTCAGTTTTCCAAATTCTGCACAAGTACATGACCAACTGCACACAATGAAATGTCATCCCATGTGACACTGTGACACTCCCCTCCTGGAAGCATGGGATGGACCATGCACGGAGGAAGCACTGCACTTGGTGGAAGATCTGCCTTGGCATTCACCGAGTACTAGTCCAGCTTTCTCTCCTAGCTCCTGTAGAGATGGCCCATTTCGTAGTTTACTGTTTCAACAGTCTTTCTCAAGCCCTTTATGTATTGTTATGATCTACCTCTTTCTCCTTTAGCTCTGTAACACTTCATCTTTGAACCTTCTCACCCAATAGTTGTCTTCACTATTGGTCAATCCATCAATAACATACAGTCTTTGGTTTTAGTCATTGTTATTGAACACTTCTTCTATGCCAAGCTCTGTCCTAGGCTCTGGAGTTACAGTCAGGAACACAAGAAACAAGGTCCAGGCTTTCTCCACTGGGGGGTTCCAGGAGGGAGACAACAAATGATCAAATACTGGGGTAAACAAATACTGGGGTGTAATAAGACAAGTACAGCAGGGAAAAGCTGTGAAGGGTAACTGAGTGAACTGGGACAGCCTCTCCGAGAAGGTGGCATCTAAGGTGGCAGCTGACAAGAGAGAATCAGCCATTCCAAGCTGGTTAAGATCATCGATTCAGGCAAAAACCCTAAGACAGCACCAAGCCCATCCAAGGAGAGAAAGAAGATCAGTGCAGCTCCCCAAGAATCAAGGCTTTGGGGACCAGGGCAATGAGTTCAGGTTTTATTCTGAAAGCAGAGGGAAGCCTCTGAAGAGAACTAAGTAAAATGCTGACATGATAGGACTTACATTTGTAAATAACCACTCTGGCTACTGTGTAAAGGATGGATTTGTAGCAGGAGCAAGAGGGGAAACATGGAAGCCGGGGAGGAGGCTGTTGAGTAGAACGAAGGGGTGAAGCCAAGATTTTGGTCACTAGCAGAGCCACTCTCCCAGGGCCGTTCCTCCCTCAACCATGGATCAGGCATTTGGCAGGACCCCGAGAAAAAAAGAAAGCTGCCAAATGCATACCTAGCCTTGCCTAAGCCTTTCCAGATCTGTTTTCCAAATGCCTTCTCTCGGAATTGTATAGACCAGGGGATGGAGGGTAAGGAGGGTGAAAGGTGAAGCTGGAAAGAGAGCTCATTTTCTAATTTCCTTTTAGAAATAGAAAAAAATAATTCCCCTGAACTGAGAGCACAAAACCAGAATGAACCCACCCAACGCAGCTCTAGAGTTAGGCAGACGTGGACTCACATCCTGGCCCAGCCACCTCCTAGCTAGGTGACCTCGCTTTACTTCTTTAACCTCAGTTTCCTGATCTCTGAAATCAAGCTAATAATATCTTATAGCATTTCAGCAGGGATTAAATGAGATTATGCAACGAAAGCACATGGCTTGTTGCTAGGCAAAACACGGCATGTTCCTCTTCCCCCATGTGAAAACTTGGCCCCAGGCGCAGGTTTCTAATGTAGTCAGAGCAGATGTCTTTGTTGCCCTTCACTTGCAATTCAACCCCACCACTCTTGAGTGAGCCTTTGAAGCCTATCCAATCTTACAGAACTGCTTTTGTGGGTGAGACATCTCTGAGAAGTTCAATTGTGTTTTGGTCCAAAATCATTTGCCATTCTCCTGTCCCTAACACACAGGTCCCTGTGTGTTGATCTAACCAATTGGTAGTGTTTTGAGTCATACATCATGGGGCCAATGGCGCCTTAACGATGTATTACATTAATATATCATCAAAGCCGTGGCATTGTTATGATATATTACTTTAATACATCATTGGAGTGCCATGGCTTTAATGATGTATTACTCAAAACCATAGCAACAGCTAGAAAGATCAAGATAAGTTTTCTATTTTTTAAACTTATTCTCAGTAAATACGATTTTTTTAAGTTTCCACAATAAAATATGTGTTTAAAGGAAATACGAGGATGCAAGTTCTCCTGATAAGCCTCAAGATGTTTCCTTGGTTGTCCTTCTTCCACTATTTACTATACACCCTGCTCCTAAGTTAATTTTAAACTGCCTTATCCAAATCTCATAAAAATAATATTGCTGAATATATAATTCTGTAAGTTTTCCAGGGATCTCCAATTTAATGTTACAATTGAACACTTGTAGAGTGGTTTTTTGTTTTTTTTGTGTGTGTGTTTTTGTTTTTGTTTTTGTTTTTTTCCTAATGGTTATTCAAGTGTTTTCCACCCAACTTTCCAAAGAATCCTAGACCAACCCTGGGCACTTTGTTGTCCTTCAGTAAACTGCTGGGCAGTTCACTTTCTTGAACATGACGTCTGAAGTGCCTGCATCGCTGCCTTCTCCTCCTCCTTGGGCTGTGTGTGTGTGTTGTTGTTCTTGTTGTATATAAGATATATGTTCCCATGAGAGGGTTCCAACGTGTCAGAGGGATTGAAATTTAAATCTCAAATCTTCCACCTGGCACCCTTGCCAGTCTTCACTATTTTTAGCACAATGAGATTGGCAAAGAAATGAGAGAAGTGCGAGTGTGCCAGTTGCAGCAATCACTGTATCATTAACAAGAAAAATCTTGTAATCCAGAGCCTCATGGCAAATCTCAACTATCTAACAAGAGTTCTACTCACTTGGGATTGGTCTGAAGAGAAAACATGCACTTAGTATGTGAACCACACACACACACCAAGTGCGAGAATAAGACACTGGAGCCCAAGAGCTGACCCCAAAGCAGACCTTCTTAAGTAGACCCTGATATTCTAATAACCACAGCCCCTGGAATTCAACATGGAAAATTCAGTTCTTGGGGCGCCTGGGTGGCGCAGTCATTAAGCGTCTGCCTTCGGCTCAGGGTGTGATCCTGGAGTCCTGGGATCGAGCCCCACATCAGGCTCCTCCGCTGGGAACCTGCTTCTTCCTCTCCCACTCCCCCTGCTGTGTTCCCTCTCTCACTGGCTGTCTCTCTCTGTCAAATACATAAATAAAATCTTAAAAAAAAAGAAGGAAAAAGAAAATTCAGTTCTTAAGAAATTCCAGAATCAATGTCATGTAGAGAGGCGGTAACTCAGTTCTGGAAAGACATGGGGACATAGTTTTGAAATTCCTCAAATACACTTCTATACGCTTAGTGTTTGGCATGTTGTGAAATCTGGAAGCATCCAGTCACCTACCCGGCAACATGCAGATATCTGCTGAGGGGAGCTCTTGCCTTTCTGCAGCATTGGCTGAAATCTGTCACACCAGACCCCTCACAACACCTCTCGGGGCAGGAAAGCCTTCTCTCATTTTGAGCGCCTGACTTGGGATTTGAATGCTCTTTCCCCCTTTCTCTCTTCATCTAGGTTGAAGGACTGCGAGGGAGCCAGCTGTGTGAGAATAGATTAGGCCAGAAATGATGACTCAGCACCCGCCGCTTCCTGCCATGTGCTAAATGATCAGTTTAGTCTCAATCAGCAGATAGAGAAAGAAAAAGCCTGGAGAAGAGACAAGAAGATTCACACCGGAAAAGGGAAGAATGACAGAGATCCGCCGCTCAGAAATGTGAGATTTGTGATAAGATTGTGCTGAACAAAAATTGGACCAAATGTTTCTGTAGTTTGTTCTAGAGAAAGGGAGCCTGGATGTTAATAAACCACAAATAACCACAGAGCTGCCAGGGACCTCAGAGGTTAGAGCCCGATCCCTGGCTTTACGAATGAGGCACGTAAAGTGCTGAGTGGGGCCTGCAATTCCCAGGGCACTCTGGGAGGGGTTCATTATTATGTCCTGTGGCACTCAGATAGTGGTAAGTCCCCCTCTGCCCAGCATGGCAACCCCTTCATCTTGTGCAGTTGGTCCAAGTCCTGAGGCTCCTTTAAAAGCCAAGCCCAAGTCCCACCTCCTCCAGGAAGCCTTCCTGACCTCCCGCAGCTGCGGTGATTTTCCCCTGATACTGACTATCCACTCGCTTTTGTCATCTGCTACTTTGTATTATCACTTGCCCTTTCTAAGAGATGTCCAATAACTTCAACCTCAGGAGCTTCAGAAAGAGTGCCCTTTGAGGCCATCTGAGTCTGCTCTGGGCCGGGTTGGGAGTGGTGGGGAGGGTGGGACCGCAGAGCTCTTGCGGCAGAGATCAGGCCTGCAACATGCTATCATGGGCTTGCCTTGCACAAACCTCAACAAAGCAGCTGATTGATACAGAGTTCCAGAAAGGTGGAAAATACAGTTTTATTCGATCCTTTGTAAAGGCTGAAGATATTCTCAATGCCATTATGTGTATTTGCCCGTTTCCTGACTTTATGGACAACCTATACTGGTCATTTGCAAAGAGGAAGGGAGCTCTGCTGCAAGTCCTTTAATCAGGGGACAAAATAAAACTTTTGTGCCTCTCTTTTCACTATGACACAGTAATCATTTCTTCTAAAGTTTTAAGTAGAATTGGTACATTAACAGTTTTCTTTTTTTATATAGTTAGATATATGAAGTTTATAGTTATAGGTAGAAAGATATATACAGTTTCTTTACCGTAAAGAGAAACTGCACACAGTTTGATTTTTTTTTAAAGATTTTATTTATTTATTTGGGAGAGAAAGAGAGAACACCAGCAGGAGAGGAGCAGAGGGAGAAGGAAAAGCAGACTTCTCTGCTGAGCACAGAGCCCGATGTGGGACTCGATCCCAGGACCCTGGGATCATGACCCAAGTTGAAGGCAGACACTTAACCGACTGAGCCACCCAGGTGCCCCAAAACTGCACCCAGTTTGAAACACACACAAATAAAAACTACAAAATCCTTGGTAATTTTTGTCTGGATTCTTCAAAAAAAAATTACAGAAATCAATGACTTTATCAGAATTCGTTTTAAGAAACGTAATTATACAGCCTCCTGTGTATATATATACAAATTAATAATTGCTTCAGGTAAGCAAAAGTTGCTCACACTCGTCCAAAGGAGACTCTTCATTAATTCTTCAAACTTTTCCACAAACCATCCAGAGAACCCTTGAGAATCAATTGAATTTTCATGATATAAGAAAAGGCACATTCGATGCAAAGCATTCATCTTTCAAACCTTTAAAACATTCCTTATGAGATGACATCTGGGAAAAGATTCTGCCAGCCACTCAACTAAAGTATGTCATATATTACTAGAAGGTTAAATACCATGGTTTACCAGTCTAGCAAGACCACACAGCGAAGTGGTTTCCCTGCATCTAATTCCATTGAGCACGCTGAACATGTGTCTTCTTCCCTAGGAGTATTCAAATGCACTCAAATGCTTAACAAGAACAACACAGAAGCTAAGCTTCCCGTCAGGGTCAGGATGTAGCATTTTTGCTCCACATACAATGAACAGATTCCTTTCCTTTCTCACTTTCCAGTGATCGTGTGTTGGACAGATACAAACAATAGAACTCGGTACTTCCGAAATCCCAGCTTCAGCGCGTATGTTGAATGGAACAAAGTGATAGCCACGTGACCCTTTTCTGAGGCAAAACATTTCTCCCCAGGAAAAAAAAATGTGGTCAGGCGTTATATGTTTCCCCCAGTAATGCTAGTCTCTTCTTGACCTTCCTTCCTGCTGGTGTTATATCCTTTGTTACCAAGATAACTTGTTTATAAAAGTGCTTGTATCAGTTACTGAAAACAAGGGACACATGCTTTACCTGGCAGTGTGCTGCAAAAGTAAATACCGGGATCAAGCAAGAAAAGAAAGCAGACCCTCCTTTCTGAATCCTGAGTTCTGCTATAAAAGGAATTTGAACTTATAAAATTGTCATTTGGATACAAGAATTCCCCCGGAATGAAAGTTTTGTTCTGAAAACGACAGACTTTAAATTTCTTTCCTCTTTATGTTCTTTAATCTTTCATAACATTATATTATATTGTTCCTGAAATTTACAAATGTATTCCTGCATTTGCATACGGTGGTGGGTATTAACTAGACTTTTGGCATTGATCATTTTGCAATATATACAAATGTCAAGTCATTATGTTGCCTACTTGAAGCTGATACGTTATATGTCAGTTACACCTCACTTTTTAAAAATGTATTCATGCATTGCTTTATCAGGTACATTTGGCACATCTTGCAAAACCCACTCCCCTCCTCATTATTTGCTCCATCCACAATGTAATGTGCAAGCTCCAAACAAGCCTCATTCTCCTGTGACTCCTGACCCTTGCTTAAGTGACTCCCTCCACCTAGAACACCCTTTCCATCCCTGGCCTGGCCGATTACAACTTGTACCTCGAATCTCAAATTAGGCTTCATTTACCCCATGAAGCCTCTTTTGATGGCCTAACCCTTTATTAGGATAGATGCATTTCCTCTCTGTTCTCACTACCGGCTGCCCCTCCCCTTACCATACCACGTGTCACACTGTGCTGTAAATATCTGTTTTCTTCTCAAGCTCCCTCCCAAAGACCAGGACAGGAACTCCATCTTCTTCATCACTAAACACACAGCACCCAACAGTGCTTGGCACACAGTAGATGTACTCACTACACCTTTGTGGGATGAGTAAGTGAATATGACCCCTACATGTCTACATATTTTAGTATGTACAAGGAAGAGTGGTGAGGCTATCTTCCTGCACAGAAAGCTGAATGTTCATTAAAAGTTGCTTCCTCTCATCCACCACATTCCAGTCCATTGCCATCTCTCCACGGCTTGGCTCTTTCCTGCCTAAAATCCCCTCCTCCAGATCATGTGGTTAGATGCTACTTGTCATTCATATCTCAGCCAGAAGTCATCTCTTCAGAGTGGCCTCCCCTAGTCACTCAGGCTAAATGAATTACCTGATTCTAACAGAATCATTTTACCTGTTATATTTCTCCTCATAGTTCATATTATTTTTTTCTTAAGATTTTATTTATTTATTTGAGAGAGAGAGAGACAGCAAGAGAGGGAACACAAGCAGGGGGAGTGGGAGAGGGAGAAGCAGGCTTCCCGCTGAGCAGGGAGCCTGATGTGGGGCTCGATCCCAGGACCCTGCGATCATGACCTGAGCCAAAGGCAGATACTTAACAACTGAGGCACCTAGGTGCCCTATAGTTCATATTATTAACCTGATATTTTAATTCTCTTTTTGTTTATTTGGCCACTCTCCCACCATCAGAGCATAAGCCCATTGGGGCGCCTGAATGGCTCAGTTGGTTAAGCGTCTGACTCCTGGTTTCAGCTCAGGTCATGATCTCAGGATCATGAGATCAAGCCCCGCACTGGGCTCCGGGCTCGGCACTGAGCTGAGTATGGAGCTTGCTTAGGGTTCTCTCTCTCCTCTCCCTCTGCCTCTCTGCCCCTGCTCGCTCACTCTCTCTCTCTCTCAAAAAATAAATAAACAACATAAAAAATTATTTAAAAAAAAATGTAAGCCCAGGGAGAGTGGAAACCTTATCTGTCTTATTTGTAGCTATATCCTCAGAGCCTAAAACTTCACTGGCACGCAGTGGATGCTGAATGAATGAATGAATGAATGAATGAATGAATGAATGAACAAATGTTTAAAAGATCTAAAAGTTCTTTGATCTAAGTCAAAAATCATCATGAAAATATTCAGAAAATGCTTCCAAATCAACCATAAAACCCACTAGGCTCACATGCTACTTAGCGATACTAGCAACATTCAGTTTGTATTCTTTGTGCAGCCGCGTCACCCTGGAGTATGAGGGCATGATGCTCTGAAAGGAAGAAACAAATTCTAAGTGACGCTCAGCACGTGTACAGGTGATGGTTCAGGGGCTGGCCTGGCGAAAGCAGAGCACTCCTTGGAGAAAAGATCTTGTACCTGTACCCAAGCACATAAAGACCCAAGAGTCTGCCAAGTTGGCATGAAGAAATTCCAACTTCTAAAGGGGATCAGAGTCTAGACTAGGCAAGAAGTTCTTGGCAAAGAGAGCTACAGACAAGATGCTGAGTTCTTAGAAGACCCAAAGGGACTTGAATTTTAACCACGATGTCTGGAATCAACAAGCAAGTTCAGATATTGGTATCCCAGGCATTTCCTGGATCTAATGAGGCAGAAACCTGACATCTGAGTAAATATGCCTCCCACTAGGGAGACAGCAGGAACCCCAGAATCATCTGTGGGTTCTAAACCGCAGGAGCAGCACTCAGCAGACTCATTGGTATAAAACCTCTGCTCTCAGGACAATCTTTGATACAAGGTACAAAACACATTCCTTGTAGAGCTTAGGAGGCATCCTGCCTCTGTCCGTCCAGGAACATGCGATACCCTTGAAAGCAACAAGGTACAGGGGAAATCATAGTCACACGGAGCCCCCAAACTAGTAATGGCACAATTAGCCATCCCAAACGAAGACAAATAATACTGCACAGGCCAACCTAGGTTTGAAACCAGGTTCCTCCACTCATTAACTCTGTGAACTTGGGCAAGTTCCTTAACCTCTCTGGGCTACCGTTTTTCCACGTGTTATAAAATAATGGACTAATATCTTAGAATTATTGGCAGGGCTAAATGAGCTACAGTATACAAAGCACTAAACAATAAGTGAAGGCTCAGTAATTGTTGGCTATTGTCATTGTTATTGTCATTAATAAATAAAAGTGGTTGTTACAGAGATACAAATGTCGCAGAGTAGAGAATTGTGGCTCAGGGGTGCCTGGGTGGCACAGTGGTTAAGCGTCTGCCTTCAGCTCAGGGCGTGATCCCGGTGTTATGGGATCGAGCCCCACATCAGGCTCCTTTGCTATGAGCCTGCTTCTTCCTCTCCCACTCCCCCTGCTTGTGTTCCCTCTCTCGCTGGCTGTCTCTATCTCTGTCAAATAAATAAATAAAATCTTAAAAAAAAAAAGAATTGTGGCTCAGAATTTTTAGTTATGTGGATCCATTTACAAAAGAGTTACCAAAGAATAGTTCAAAGTCCAAGGCTCAGATTGCTACCTGCTGGTTCTTTGCCATGCCCCCTTTTAAGAAATCTCTTTGAAATTTTGGGTCTATAAGCTAATATGGCATGGTATTAACAACATGTTATTGCTTCTCTAAAAGGAATTATATTGTATATCCGCAGGATGAGACTCACCACTCTTGGGCTATAATTAGTTCATGTCCATTAAATAGTGGTTGCACAACTTCCTAGTAATTTACTGGTATCCTAAATTATAAGGCTGCTTTCTGAAAATGTTTTTGCCTGCATCATTTTTCCCTCTTGGTCTCATTTAGGTCTGGGTCTCTTCAACCAGAATGGGAACTAGCTGCTTTGTGCATATCAGAGAAAAGATTCTAAAATCATCCATCTAATTCTATCCTAAATTTCATCAACAAGGGAAAGAGAAAGTTCATGCGGCAATTGAGAGAGTAATAAGGCAAATGAACTCGCATGGAATTAACTGTAATGTTAAAGTCTATCTTTTCTGTGCCTCTTCAGAAACACAGTGGTAAGGAATATCATTAGTTTGTGTGTGATATTCCATGATGTTCAATTGATTATAAACAGATTGATTAGATGGAGTGTGCACTGTTGAGCAAGAAAATTTAAATCAATGGCAGATACAATCCAAAGGTCTTTAAAGAGATCATCAATTTTTAATAATAATAATGATGGTGATGATGCTGCTAGGGTTGGTATCATTTCCAAAGCTACTGCAAGAAAACAGACTTCAAAAATCTTAAATGAAAATATATTATGAAAGTGAAAAGGCAGAGCCATCATTTAAGAAAGAGATAGCGTCTCACATAAAAATGAAATAAATTTGCATTCATTTAGAAAATTTAAAGTAAATCAATATTACATAAATTACTGGAAATTGAGCAGCTGATTTTCAAAAAAAGATAATCTACACTATCTTGTATTTTGGTATTAAACAACAGAACCCAAAATGCAACCTGGAAATGGAGGCAGACGCAAAGTGTCCTGATTGCTCGTTATCTTACCTGCATTCCTAAAATGTATCTGATCACCTTAAAGGGCATTCAAATAACTAACAGCTCACAGAATATATTCGGCCCTCTGTGATAAGGGGTTGACTAGAGGGTCAGCTGTCTATTTAGGAAAATGCCACACGGATGGTGAAGGGGGGATTCGTTCTCATTATTTTCCCATTATCTCCGCTGCACGATACAAGTTTCATTCCCATTTTCTTATCCAATTACATCTTGCTCAGTTCCTCACTGAAATTTATAGCAAACTTTGCAAAGCTTTTGACCTGTATCATCTTATTAAACTTTTATGAAAAATCAATGGAGTTCCATCATATCATGGGGCTGTTCCTCACACAGTTGTCAGTGGTGAGTGGAGATGTCTATTTATCCCCAAATCTGATGAGAGAGATTTGAACTGCAAGAAGTTCTCATTTTATAAGCTAAGGTGCAATAGATAGGAAATTCTCATATTTTTCTAAAATAGGGCATTTCAAGAATTGCAGCCTTTTGAAAAGCAGCCTGGAAGGAACACAAAAAAGAGTGAGTTTTTAATCATTTGTCTTGTTGTTGTTGTTGTTGTTGCTGCTGCTGTTCTCATTGGCTTTGCCCCAGGACACATCGGTGTCTGGACTGCAGAGAACCCAGGACGCCGACATGCCCAAGCAGCTGAGGAGCTCGAGAGAAAGAGACAGGCCTGCACAGCTGTGCCCAGAAGGGAAAAGAGCTGTCCTGGTGCCTGAGTGACATGCCCCCCTTAGGAGTTCAGATACAGGTGTTCCGGACCTCCTCACCCACCACCTCCCATGCAGGCCTTTTATCAGGATTCATATGTTTAAAGAAATGCCAGATGGTCTCTCCTCACGTTGCCCACCAGCAGTGCCATCCATTCTCTTCTTCTGCTCACTCCCCAAGGTTCCAGAAATTTTTAAAAGAAAACCTCAAGCCCAGCTCGAGACCTGAGCAGGAACCAGTGTCAGAGATTGCCTCATCCCACTCTGCTTCACCGTCCAGGAAGCCCTCTCCCCTGAGCCCGTGACCTGTGCATCCACCACCTATAGGATGCCTCCACGTGGCTGCCCTCTGGGTTCGTCTGACTCAGTGTGTTCAAACTCGACCTTACCATCCTCTCGCTCTACAGCTATCTAAATCTTGTTAGGTCATGTGCTAATGATAATGAGCATTTGCGGAGCCCTTGCTCCATGCTGCGTTCCCTGTGAAGTCCTCATGCAGACTTCCCAGTCCCCCTGTGAGTCACGTACTCCGATGAGCACCACGGTTCACGGGTGGGGAGGCTAAGGCTCACTGAGATTAAGTACGTAGCGAGGCTTCGTGCTTAGTCAGTGGCCCAAGGGGGCTTGAACCTAAGTCTGTCCGCCACCGATACGTGTTCCTAAGCACTACTCCTCAGCACTCCTGAGGCAGGAAGAGGCCCATTCCTTAGGATCTCTTGCATCTTATTAACTCTGATTTCTTCGGAGACTTCGCCTTCAGCCAAGTCTAGAGTACTTAGGTAGATGATTACCTGTTGGTGGACTTGTTTGCCATTCTTCTTTTCAGTGCAGCTGTTCTTTCCTCAGAGAGGTCATGACAGCCCTTAAAGTCAAAGGGGAGAGACAAACCATTGGCAAAAGGAGGATGGTGTGTGGGTTTCAGTGTCTCTTGTCATTTGTTATCATATTTTCAGTCAAAACAGAAACCAAACTCAAGTTGCCAGGTACAAGAATTCTTTTTTTTTTTTTAAAGATTTTATTTATTTATATGAGAAAGAAAGAGTGAGCGAGAGCATACAAGCCGGGGGAGAGGCAGGGTGAGAGGGAGGAGCAGACTCCCCACCTAGCCGGGAGCCTGACCTGGGACTCGATCCTGGAACCCTGGGGCCATGACCCAAACTGAAGGCAGATGCTTAACCGGCTGAGCCACCCAGGCACTTGAATTCTTGAGGTAGACATTTTTGTAAGAAGTCTGTGAATCCATATGTTTGACCAGCATTTTATGTGGAAAAAAACCAAAATCCATCATTTTGCACATACATAGTGCTCAGAAAATGGCGGCTGAATAAGGCCGTGACTGACAAGAAAGTTGGGCTTCTGTCATATAGGGTGGCAGGGCCTTATTCTGAAGGTGACTGATGGAGTCCCGGAAGGACTTTAGTGGTCACAATTTTTTTTGAGGGGGGCGGGTGTAGATCCTTACGGTGTCAGAGTTTATCCTTTCCTCCCTCCTCTCCCACATGTACCGTGGTTAGCTCCTTAAATTGCCCTCTCACCTTCATACATTTTATAGGCTATTCCCTCCACCAGGAATTTTCGTTCCATATCGTGCACATCCAGATGACCAACTCCTATTCATACCCTAAGACTCAGCCAAGTTTCACTTTCTCCTGGACTTTTCCAGATATTCAAAGCCAGCCCTTTCTTTCTTGTTCATCTTGCTGTAACGTGAATGTTTTTCGCATCCTTTATGAAACACTAGGCTCCCTAAACTGTGACTTACTCCACCATATCCTTAGTGAAGGGCAAAGAATGGGTCTAAAGAAACACTTGTGGACTGAATGAATTTATCACATTTGTGGCTATCCAAAGGATAAAGAGTGCCCAATATTACCAGCAAGAATAGGAGAACCAACCATTCTTAAGAACTGACCTCTGAAGGCTAAAATTACTTTACAGCTTCTTTTTTTTTTTTTTAAAGATTTTATTTATTTATTCGACAGAGAGACAGCCAGCAAGAGAGGGAACACAAGCAGGGGGAGTGGGGGAGGAAGAAGCAGGCTCATAGCGGAGGAGCCTGACGTGGGGCTCGATCCCATAACACCGGGATCACGCCCTGAGCCGAAGGCAGACGCTTAACCGCTGTGCCACCCGGGCGCCCCTACTTTACAGCTTCTAACACCTTAGTAAATTACTAAAAGTCAGTTGAAACTGTGAGTACTGAACCAAGTGAACCTTACAACAATCCTTATAACGGGCAACTGAGAAAAGACACGTATAATGATAAAAGGAATAGTAGACTCCTGCCTCCGTGCAAAAGTTATTAGACATAAAGGTTTTCTCAAGAAAAGAGTCAACAAACATTCTGGCGGTGAATCAGGAAAGTCAAATTTAGTTAAACTGATATTATCATAGAAAGGAATTGATCCAGTAAGTTGCTCTTCTAAAACTGTTCAGCTCATTGTGATGTACCCGCTGAAGGGAATATAATTTTTCTCTGACTCTAACCTTGATTACCATGGGGAAAAGCCTTAAATGGGATGCTCTTTCAGTGATAGATAGAACATGTGTGCTGATGCGTCACACAAAGAGAGCACGATTCTCCAAGGATTTAAGTGTTTAGTCATGCTATGGCCAACGGAATATCATGCCCTATTTTTATGAAGCTATGTTTATAAATATGGCTGATTGTGAAGCACTTGCTTAGATCCTGCATTTTTACTGCCTTTTCATCAATTAACCATATAAGACAGAACTGAAACAATTCATGAAAATTTTCATTAAGAAAAAAAGGGCAGCATAGGTAGGCAGGATTGTCCAGTATTGTAAATAAAAATCGTTTCAAGCTGTTGATAATGGGGAAAACTTGGTCCAAGAAGGACGCGTGGAAAGAGACTGTGTATCTAAAGATGGGGCGGAAGAAATTTGAGAAAGTAACCAAATCAGACAATGTTAGAACCAGAAGACCCCTTACAGATCTCAAGATTTTGATTACTATGTTCCCAGGGCCCAGTAAAATTCATGACAATGTGCAATAATATTTCAGCTACAAGCTTTTCAATCCTGTAAAATCTTACATTTAGATTTGGATGTGTTTCAGCCCTAATCAGATAAGTAAGTGCTGTATTTTTAATTCTTTACAAAGCCACGAAGTCTTTGGTGTATTTTTTTTTTTTTTTAAATTACACCGGGATATACTCCCTTGACTTTTTATTACATGTTTACTGGTATCACACCATATATCAGGTATGTTATAGGGAAACCTAGTGTCAGATTAATCCAATCTTCCCAACTTCAATCTTGTGGTCTTTTATAAATCAGAGTGCAATGTGCTGAAAGATTTCTCCATCAATTACTATAACACAAAATTATTCCTCTTAGTGTATAATTAAGGTGGAAACTACAAATTACTACTACAAATGTTATAAAATCAAAAGCATTAATAAGCAATAATCTTCAACCAGAATGTTTGTTTTTGCCAGCTTTTCAATAAGAGCTACCTCCATTCATTTGACACATTTTATACTTTTACTCCCCAAATACCTGAGTGACATTTGATGCCCAGGACACCTACAGCCTGTTGAGAGGCGTAAATGAACAGGGGAAATTTGGAAATTCGATGGCATTTAACTTTTTTGCTTAAAGACAGGGACTTCTTCAAAAGTCAATAAAATTTAAAACTATAAAATTCATAAAAGTGGTTTAATGACATTAAAAAAATGTTGGAAAGAATAGTGTGTTTTAGGAGGAATAAGTTAGGAAAATGAAAATAAGATGTCCTTTCTGTCGTGGTAGAATTAAGAAGTTCTCCAAATTTATGGAGGAAAAAATAGACTTCTTAGTACAGAAGTCTAAGCTTTGTATCTAAATTTGAGTTTTTTAAAAAAAAGTATACCACACTATTTAATAAATACGAGAGAATACAACCTAGATCTGGCTGTGGAGAAACAATGTTTCAGCTGACATGATTACAGGGGAAGTTTCTGGACGCCCCCAGAAATATCTCTCCCACAAAGTGACCTGAAGCCTACAATTCCATAGCTTAGAATTTTATTTTACTTTAAAATACAAATAGCCCTAGGAAAGGTTAAATATTAAGCAAACTGTCGTTTATACTGGAGTGTGAACCAGTTTATCATCACGCTGGAAGAGCTAATGAGGGATGGGGGTGGTGGGGTGGGGGGTGGAGTAGAAGGAAGCAAAACCAATGAGGAGGACGCGAACTAAACTTCAGCTAATTCAGTATTTGGCTGAAGCTAACAAGATCTCTAAATGTTGATCAGGTTAGTAACGATGAAGTGCCAGAACTTCTTCAAATAGCTAGGCAGGTTTTAATTGTTGTTAACCTCTGGCCTGGAAGGTAATGCACTTGGCACCCATCTTTTCTATTTCATAGACTCCCTGACCAGGTTTGTTTTGCAAAGGTCATTTAATTGGTACTCTTGGTAACAGTTTTAAGTTAACATTACCTTCTCCTACATAATGATAGCATTTTGCATGTGCTAAGTAAAACAGGAATTAACAAAATTCCAATGGCTTACTTAAATGATAAATAATGAGCCATTTTAAGGAAAAGATCTCCTGGGGTGTGCGGAAAAACCTGCGGCTGGAGGCAAGCTCCCGGATGTGGAACTCTGCGCAGGCATAAACAGGAAACGGCGCAGCTCGCCTTTGGACTGACAGGCAGGCCCGGAATGGCTCGTTCAAAGGGGGCATAGTGCTTGACCCTTGGCAAAGCTGAGCTCTGATTTTGTCACATTTTATTTTCACATCTGTATGATCCATATTTTTCAAAATTCTATGCAGTCGCTCCCAGACATCCACGAAAAATACCATACATACCCATGGCCAAGAAAATGATCTTCGAATTCCAAATTATAGAGGCACAGATGATTTTTTCGTTGTTTCTCTTGCTACCTTCTTGACTTAGCATTTAGCAAAACTAATGACAGTGAAAAGTTTCAAACTCTTCCAGGCTCGGGAGGGAGGGCCTTCGTGTGTCTTGTGTACGTGGAATATACTGTTCCACATTAACTTTTTATGGGCAATATATTTTCCTTTCCACTTAGACATGGGAGCGAAAACTTTGAATTTCATGTGACCGTGTAAAGGAGGTCTATAACCCTATAAAAAGACAGGAGATCAAAACCTGTTCCTTATCAAATTTATTGAAATGGTCTGATTTACCAGGACAATCGTGGAGAGAAAAGTGTTTCCAGGCAGCAGAGGTGAACCCAGCTTTCCTGTGTCCATAATGGCCCCATATCAATCTTTCTTTGCATGCCGTCAGTAAAATTCAGTTCTGTGTCATGCCATGTGACATCATTTGAAACTCATCTTGATTTTAATTTCTGAAGGAAATAGGCCAACAAGTCATATTTTCTTCAACACTTGAGTGTAATCATTTATGAGCTCATTCATCTTTAAAAATACATCAGAAAATTTGAGGCATTGGGGTGCCTGAGTGGCGCAGTCCTTAAGCGTCTGCCTTGGGCTCAGGGCGTGATCCCGGCGTTCTGGGATCGAGTCCCACATCTGGCTCCTCTGCTAGGAGCCTGCTTCTTCCTCTCCCACTCCCCCTGCTGTGTTCCCTCTCTCCCTGGCTGTCTCTCTCTGTCAAATAAATAAATAAAATCTTAAAAAAAAAAAAATTGAGGCACAGTAACTTAGAGATGACACCACAAATGACGTTTAATTATTTTTTAAAGGTATAAAATTGAACCTAAACACGACATAAAATTGTTACAATGATCTACTGCTATAAAAATGATTACTTCAGTTAATTGTTGAGCTTGCACGTGGGAGGGTCTTTTTTGTTCTTTCTATACTTTGTATTTTTAGGCAAATTAATAAATGTATGTTTTTAGTATTTACTTATTTTTTAGGTATGTCATGACAAGAGAAATTGGTAGCGATTAACAAACCTAACTACAGGGACAGTTTTTCTAGATTCTTCTTTAATGAGAAATAAGCTGGACACGCTTCATATTAGTACTATTAACGGCAACACAACAAATCGTTCAACAATGTGGGCTGTGTGTCTGGAATTTGTAGAGGAGATGCCATAAAGAGGTCAAAGGAAGAAGAGAGAAAAGTGTAGGTTTATCACTCATGTATATTAGTCCCCAATAGGACAGGACCTGATATCACAGCATCTCAGAGGAAGAAAACAAGACCATTCACTGCATAAACATCCCCAGCAAGGAGCCAACACGGCTCAGAGGCCCTGTCTGCAGAGGCAGATAGCGGGCACCCATCCATCCATCCATGACACACTCCCACCAGAGAGAAGGGTCTGCTTTGTGTTTATTGGATCTGGGGCCGAGGCTGCACTGGACGATCAATAAAACAGAATTGGGGGCAAGTCACTGAAAACGTCTGAAATTGCATGACTGCTTGACATTATTCAGTTTCCTAACGTAGCCTCCAACTTCACTTTCCGCTAGGTGCAGACAGCACGAGCAACAGGCGTTTCTAAAAGGCCGGTCTTCCCCGCGGACCGAGCCGAGCACCTCCGCGGTGACACAATATAAACTTCACTACATGAAATCCTGGAAGTTGATGTAAACAGCTTTTAATAGCAGTGAACATTTGTTCGCTTTGTTTAGACCATCTGGATGTTCCATTGTGTTCGGTTCAACACTGACTGCCGCCGGTGACAGTTGATATATGTTAAGTACAAGCAAAGTGCCTCGGCCCACTCTGGGGACCTTAGAGAGAACTTTGGAGTGTTTTGTGGAATATTCTGTCAGATCGCAGCCGGGTCGCCTGCATCCTTAATGGCTACGTGCCAAAGTCCTCCGGCTTTTTTATCAAAGGAGAGTTTTGCTTTTACTGTTTGAAAGGTTAGGGAAACTATGCCAAAGTTCTTCCAGGCAGCTTGGAGAGCACGGGCTGACAGCAATGATTTTCAATATGGAGGAGAGAATAAAGAGCCCTGCGGATCCTAGGAGAACCGGGGTTTGCTTGTTTAATATGCAATATGTCAGACAAACAAGCCATTAAAACACCACCGAAGAAAACCTCGCCAATAAACACAGGGCGGCCAGGGTTCTGAAAAGGAGAGATTATCCCTTAAAAGCATGTTCTCCTCCACCTGCCTAAGCCACGGTGCGACGTGCAATTGTGCTACGTCCTCTCCCTTCTTGTGCAGAGCGGTCTGCTCGTGTCCATCCTGACGTCGCAGGTGCCCCTCTAAAAAGAGAGAATGGAACAAGTCAACTTGACGATGTATGAAATTGACACAAGCACGGCGGGTGCCCTGCCGAGCAAAGGAAGGGCTTAGAAATCTGCCCTGGCTCCCTTACCAGCCAGTCTGGCTTTACTGGAACATCTGTGAGATGCTAAATTTGCCCTCCTGGAGCCCGCCACACCCCCGGCTGGCAGTGCCGCCTGGGCCAAAGCGGAGGGTGCGGGGGCAGTGGAGTCGGGAGTGCCAGAGATAAAAATACTGTCCTCGTTGTTGTTTGTCCTGTGTCAGTTTAAAAACGGCTTGATAAATGGAATTTCACTTCACCGCAGATGGCACAGAAACTAGATAATGTCTATGGGGTGACTTGATCTTCGACTGTTCGTTCATACCCTCTCCTGGGTGGAGTACTGCCAGATCTCAATGAACAGTAGCAATGAGGGGCAGAAATCTTATGCATAGGTGAAATCTACGATTTGTATAACCCTGGACGCATGATCTAGGTAACTTGTGGTTCTAGCAAGTTCCACAGAGGTTGCACCTTCCTTCTTTATCTCGGGTGGGGTGATAGAGGTAGAAAAAAGCCTGCGGCAAAGGGAGAGCTGATGAGCAGAGAGAGACTAACCTGTGAAATGGGGAGATAATACAACAGCCTGGGTTTCGTCTAAGGATTAAAGGTGCAAGGATGCCTGCCACAAGGTAACGTATTTCAACAAACAGTGGTTGGAAAATGATCATTCGAAAATCTGTTCTGAAAAGTTGATTATAGGAGGTTGTTATATTGGGGCGCGTGGGTGGCTCAGTCATTAAGCGTCTGCCTTTGGCTCAGGGAGTGATCCTGGCGTTATGGGATTGAGCCCCACATCAGGCTCCTCCACTGGGAGCCTGCTTCTTCCTCTCCCTCTCCCCCTGCTTGTGTTCCCTCTCTCTCTGGCTGTCTCTCTCTCTCTGTCAAATAAATAAATAAAATCTTAAAAAAAAAAAAAAAGGAGGTTGTTATATTGGCAAATAAAATGCATTAATAAATGGCGAAACACATTATTTTTTTGGACAGAGATCCCTATGCTTCATTGAACAATTTATACCAAACATTTAAGTTCCGCTTATGGTTTAATTGTGCACCAAGAGCATGATAAACCTTCTAATAGCTTCTAAAAATTGCCTTTACCTCCTAATTCTTTTTATGATTACAAATTAAACAAAAAAGGAACTCTTTTGGATAGTTCAAAAGGAAGGATCACAGATAAAGATATTACATCGGTTAAATAAAATTATACTTACATAATTGTGTACATCACAAGTAACAGTCTGAGTGAAAAAAAAGCCTTGAAGTGCCTAGAACAGTGCCTGGCACGTTTTGAAAGCACAGGAAGTATTCACTGAAGGAAGGAGAGAACTTGAAGATCGCAAATCCATAATCCTACAACACAGCAGTCTCAACTTTCAGCAAACATCTAATGTGATTGCCGCAGCAAAGCCGCTCTGAGCTCCTAAGGAAACAATGTACAACAGCAGCAATGAGAACTGACCAACTGGCTAGAATTTTCTGAAACAGTGAAGCTCCTTTTCATCAGAACTTAACTGATTTTCAAAGGATGGTGAGGCAGGTGTTAACAATTGTTATTATTTGTTATTATTACTTTTTAAGCCATGGGTTTGACTTCCCATTGTGTCTTACACTAGAGATTATAGATTTCAAAGTGCTTTCATATCTCATTAAAAAGTATCCCTCTTAGAGTGCCTGGGTGGCTTCTTCGGTTGGGCATCCAAACTCTTGATTTCAGTTCAGGTCATGATCTTGTCATGACACTGAGCCCCGTGCTCCACACTTAGCACGGAGTCCACTTGAGCTTCTCTCTATCCCTCTCCCTCTCCCTCTGTACCTCCCCCACTACTCTCTCTCTAAAATAAATAAATAAATAAATAAATATTTTTAAAAAATTATCCTTCTTTATACCCTTTTCTCTGAAATAAAACACAACTTAAAGCATATTGTTTAAAGAATAACTGCAGATGAATTATTCAAATCTTGTTGGATTTTCCATTCACTTTTTATCTTTCAAATTAAACCATATTCAAAATAATATCTGTCATAAAAAGAGATCAAACAAGTGGTTTCTGTGGCAAACTGTATCATCCACAGAGGGCCACGTCTCTCAATCCACCAGCTCTTTGGACACTGCTGATGCTCTTCCCTTCGAGGGAACCTAAGCAAATCTCTCTTGAACCTAAGCAGACCTTTATGACAGCCTCAACCAAGAGTAGGGCAGAAGTGATGCTGTGTGACTCCTAAGGCTAGAATTTTCAAATGCCTTGTACTTCTGCCTTATCTCTCAGGACGGTTGCTCTCGGAACCCAGCTACCATGCTGGAAGGTAATCCAGGCCAGCTATGGGGAGGCCCACATGGAGAAGCCTCTGGCCCGCAGCCCCATTTGAGTTCCTTACATGACAACTGGTACCAACCCACAAACCCTCTGAGTGAGCCATCTCGAAAGCAAAGGCTCTAGCTCCTGGGCCAGCTGCCCCAGCGGATGAACCACCCCTCCCAAACTGAAGATTCGTGAACAAAACCAATAATTTCTTTGTTTGAGCCCACTAAGTTTGGGGGTGGTTTATTATGCAGAAATAAGCAGATATATTTTCTAACATGAGAACGCTAAGATCCTGCAAAGCTATTCTATGTTTATTATCGATAATATTTTGCTTAAATGGTTACTATAGTTACTGTTTGTAGGACCTGTTAGAAATAGTGGATTGATTTTTAGTCCTAACAAACTATATTGAAGCTCTTATATGAACTTCATATTTCCCTTCATCTACAAAATACAAAGAGTAGCTTAGGGTTTATTTATGTTTTCCAGAAGCTATCCATAACAGAGGCTACTAAACAACAACATAGCTTCAAAGAATCAGAGCATATAAATATTATTAAGTCAGTTGAGGAAACTGAGCCAAAGTTTATTAAAAAAATTATAAAACATTTTCCTGAGATATAAAACTTGGTTGTTGACCAAATGAAAAAATATAAACAGAAAAGCACTTGGTAAACCCTGAAACATTTTATGATGAGAAGTTGAAATTTAAAAGGGAAAAAATAAATAAATAAAAATAAATAAATAAATAGAAAATAAAATAAAAAAAAAAACCACATCATTTCAAAGTCTAACAGCTCCAGTTAGTTATACATGATCAGAACATTTTAAATAATACATTTATAAATTCATTAATCCTTTTTAAAATTCCAGACTAATGAAAAATAGTGCATTTTTAAACAGCTACTTTGGCAGCAAGGGATTGGATTAGATGACCTTTTAAAGTTCTTTTCAGGGCTTACGAATCTGGGAAATACAAACTGCCTTGCTATATATAGACGCCAGATCACAGAGTATTTGAAATCTAACTTCAATGACTTAAATTCTGTGCATTACAACAAAAATGAAACTCCACCTCGTGCCTGTAGTGATGAAATAGCAATAATTAAATCTAGCTTTGTAACAAATAGCATTAATGTAAAGATCATTTGTTTCTAAAAACCGTGAATATTATTTGCCTCGGTTTTATAAATTATCATTGAGTTTTTAAAATTTTTAAAATATAACAATCTTATAACAACAATTGTAAATTAACAGACTGCAGTCTTCAAGAGAGCACATTCTTAAATAATCATATTTCACGTGGGTCCCAAAAACAAGTAGTAAAATATTTCTTAAAATCATGTCGAAGATATCTTACTGAGGGGATTTCTAAAGTGTTAAATGGAATCATATTAATATTCATGACTTCATCTGCATAAGCACTGCAAGAGCCTTATTTGATTCCTCAATTTTCTGTATAAACATGTGTTTAAGTATTTGCTACCTCGGAAACAAAAACAGCAACTCATTAGATACTGAAAAAATTAAAGCAAAACATAAGAAGCAAATTTTGATCAAATGTAGTGGTAAGAGGGAGCCAATAATTCCAAAGCATCTGTACTATAACATGGAATGTCACCTAGTTTTTTAAAAAAGTGAAGATGCTAATTCTGCTGATGAAGATATTGTTTTTCCCCTCTTGTGCCCTATTCATTATGCAAGGCTGCAGAATATGAAGTGTAGACGTGTGATCCGGGCGATCTAATGATCTCCCACACCTGCTCATCTGGTACGATTTTAATTAACACTCCAAGGAGGTTTGTCAAGAGTAATCAAAAACATTGTCGCTTATAAAGCTGTGGCAAGAAATCAATAGTTTTCATCAGAAAAGGTAAGGTCTGGCATAACTGAACCATTTAATTGCTTCATTCCAATAAACAAAAACTGCACATTTTAATGACTTGATTCGGCAGATCAATATCTAACCACATATTGCATTAAACAGCAACATGTGGTGGGATATTCGCAGTCATTTCCATTCCGAAAGCAGCATTCCTCTTTTTTATTTCATCCCGAGTGGCAATAGGGTTGCTGCGCCTTTGCGGTGCTATGATTTATACCAAATGAGTGACCTCTAGGGCCATAAGACTAGAACGGGTGACTAGTTCTCAATGGTAAGCTACTGGCACTTGACAAAGTGCCTGCAGCAGAATGAATTTACTTCTCTTTTCCTCAATCATCAACAGGCTCTGCCCTGACCCCCGTTCTGACTCCTATAACAAGATCTCCTGTCGCTGCCTGAAAAATTTACTGTCGCCTCTAGTTCTCATTGAGCTCGAGTAAGTACTTCTGTCACCTTCAGTGAACTGAGTCTGCAGGAGATTTAACTAAACACCAGTCCTAGTTTAAAAACTAAATAAGGGAGTTTCCTATAAAGCAGGAGGCTTTCAAAGGCATCTGCTTCCAAGTGGCATAATTTTCTAAGAAGTTAAATCTTTCTTTGTGCTACGTTTCGTTCAAAGCCACATTTGGGCCCCCAGAACTCATTTGTCGGTGTGGGGCCGTGAATGCGAAGCTCTCGTTAAAACTACAGACCTTAAGAACTGTCTCTTTACCGTGGCTTGCCATTAGCGGACTATGCCCACGTGGCGTTTAAGTCCTTTTGAAGGCTACTGGAAAACGGAAATTCTTATTAACTGTTGAAAAATATCGTATGTGCTACCCAGAAACTGAATATTCTCGTGTCCCGCTGCAATAAATACACAGGTAAGCAGGAGGAGATAAAGACATCAGAGCACACATTTTGAGCACTAATGCACCAGGCGTCCTTCTTCATAGAGATATTTTAAAATATATTGTCGATAGACCCTTAAACATATACTGTCAATAGACTTTTCAACAACACCCAGATATGAAGAATCAGCGTGTTATAGCCCTCGCTGGTAAAACATATACATAAAGCATAAACCCACATTTATGGAACGTACATGATTTTAATAATCACCTTAAAATAATTAAGCAATCCAAACGTGCACATTCGCAAACCCCTGTGTCAACGAGGCAATTAAAAGACTGACGTTTGATGGTTTATTCCATCTCGCTAAAGCCTTACGCAAAATTTCCACTCCCTCTTTAATTTTCAATTCTTCCACCCTCCCTGCTTCACAGCTCCTGGCTATTGGCTTTTACAATCTGTCCCTAGGGAGTGAGGAGTTATTACCCCTGTCGATGGGAGAGAAAGGGATGTTATTCCCTTGTCACCCTCTTCGGCTCCGGCAGATTCCGAGCGCTGATGTATAGCCTTCATTGGAGAGAGGCGGCTGAGACGCTGTTAGTCCTCGGGCCTGTCAGATCCATCTACCTGTACCACTGGCATTACTTACTGGAGTCAGAGTGACACTCGGTGTCCCCAGAGTCGACCGAAAAACTCAGGAGCAAACGCTGCACGGCCGTTCTGCTATGGAGTAAATACCAAGACAGATGTCCAAGGCGCTTAGCAGAAAGGATGTTACACCTTCACACCTTTGGCATCATGGCAAACGCAAAAGTTTACTGGCAAAATCCTTCAGAATGGACCAAGTTTACTTCTTAGGGCGCTGAGTATAAAATAAATATTGTGATGACTTATGAAAAAGCTGAGGGAAGCTCATTTAAAATGTTTTGGGGTTGCTGTACCCCTTGTTCACGCTTTTTTTCAATCATTGGATTCTTCTTGTTGTGATTTCATCATGACATCATGTCAGTTAAGAAACTGGAAATCTGTACTTAATTCATAGTTTTCAGACCTACATTTCTCTCTCACCGTCTCCCTCTTTCTCATATTTAATATATGAATAACTGCTTCCATTCATTGTCAAACAACCTTTTTTTAAAACATGATTTTTATTTATTTAAAAAAATTTTTTTAAGTAACCTCTCCCCCCTGCTTAGGCTTGAACTCAGGACCCTGAGATCAAGAGTCACATACTCTACCAATTGAGCCAGCCAGACGCCCCTAAAACATGATTTTTAAATTTTAATTATAAAAAAAAGACATTTTACATGGCTAAAAAATAAATATTAATTTCTAGAATTCCGCCATGAGTTCCCCATCCTAAAAAATGCCTAATCGGGCTCTAGGCCGTGAGACTTTTCTTACAAAGGTACATAGAACCTTTTATTCGTTTTGTCTTTGGTTTGTACATCACATCTGTCCTTCATCCTACCTGTCTTTAACCTAACATGGTGATCAGAATTGCTCAGTAAAAATCTCCCCATGTGAAACCTGTCCTGACCTGCTGCCCCATGAGCTAGGAGGCCCACATCCTGACGAGGTCAATGTCAGAGTCACTATGGCCTGATGTGGTGCCTTCCAAGATCCAAGATCACAAGCTTTTATCAGGAAAAAACTTTTCAGCCTAAACCCTCAACTTACGTATATTTATTCATCTATAAATTATATACAACTACAGGCCCCAGATCCTCCTCCAAAAATCCCCCGAACCAAATGTGCTTCTGAATTTTTCTAATTTTGGCAAGGTAAGAAAGTACATACACCATACATTAGGCAACATTCCCCATGGAGGGTCTAAGGCAGCACCCCACGGTGGAACACATCAAGACTGCGGCAGAGAATGTCTGGTTTTCTGATGACTCGAGCTCGTTGTGCTGGCTAAGAGCTGTAGATAGTCACATCTCAATTCAGGTCAGTTCAGGCTGAGTCACCGAAGGAACTACAAAATAACTTCTGGATTAGAGAGCTTTCTGGACATCAGGGGTGTGGATAAGGGATGGTGAACCTTTGCTACTATGTTAGGTATAGTATAAAACACGCCAAAAAAAAAAAAATAGATACAAGGGGAATGAGATAAAAATAGAAAAGGAAAGTCGCGTTCTCCTTTTGTATGCCCACAGTTGCACACACTTCATTTTGGAGACCAGGGGATGCTGGCAGACCCACTGTTGTTGATTGAGGAAGGCTGCAAGGTACATGCACAGTCAAAAACTACGCAAACTACCTGCTCTGAGCTCAGCTTTAGAGCACTGGGTTACAGAGCAAGTTCCATGGTTCTTCTTCCTCTGCCCACGGAAAATGCAGAACTTGGCATCGTCTATGGCTACCAGCCAATGCCCTGCCAGCCCACTGCCTCCTTAAGGAAAGCCAGTGCCTTTGTAGGTAGACTTTCTTATTACCAGGAAGAAAGAAAGGAGGTCACGACTTGCACAGAAGCATGGTAAATTGAAGAAAACCATTTCTTTGCCGAAGACATTTGCTTATTAGTAATTGGGGAACACATTAACATTGTTTAAGTTTTGTGTTTGTGAAAACTCTTCCAACCAGTTTTATTTCGCTGGAACTGACCCAGTCTGACCATTTCTGGTAGTAATATTTTAGTAAGAGTCAATAATCTATTTCTCAGAGTGACCTCCGTTACCCCCAATGGGCCAGGTGAATTGAGGAGCAAAAAAGGCTGAAGCACATGGATAAAGTGTATGTTGTGAGCTTGAAATCCTCAGTGAAGTAAGTTTAAAATTGTAACATAAAGCACTTTCCACAAAGAGCTACCATTCATCATAAATGGTTCTTCGCTTATCTGATGGTCAAGTCCTGTTTCACTCTCCTTCACGGTTTCTTTTAATGAGAAGAACCATAAGGAGGCCAAATGAATGATTAGTGATGTCAGGGAACACCTAGACGACTCCTATGTGTTATAATTTCCTTTCCTCTAAATTTTTCCTTTGGCTTATAGTTATCACGCTTCCACTGGGACCATCAGGACAGAGCTTTCCCCATCGATTGTCATCCCAGCGACAATACTAAAAGCTCAAGCAGACAGCAGCAGACTGTACCCACCCTCCACCCCTCATCCCTCATCCCCCATCCCTTCAGGTTCCACCCCATGTAGGGCTCTGCGCCAGATGGGACAAAAAAAGAATTTTTGTGGATTAATGCAGAAAGTTTTAGAAGTTCACACCAGCTGTGTTCTTATTCATAAGTACCTCAGTTTGACCCTCGCAAGTACCAATTAAAGTAGCGATATTACCAAAGCTGTTTTAACTCTAGTCAATATCACACGCCCGGAGGAATTCTACTTGCATGTAATTTGCGCTTACTTAACGTCAGCATTTATAAAAATGTCCTGAGCCTCTTTTTCTTTTCAACAAAGAAAGGCTTTTTACACTCAGAATTTTGAGATTCCCTGGGGGCCTGATCAATCTCAGGCCCAAGTACAAAAACTGCCCAAAATACAAACTGTCCTGAACAGTGATGAATATGGAAATCTAAATTCTCCCACAAAATTTCTCCTCAAAAACAGTGAGATTAATCGATATCCACCTTTCCCTCCACTGTGAAATGTATTTCTCAGCTTATATTTTTGTCTCTCATTCATGTCATAGGTTTAGCAAAAAAACATTCTTCTCTGTGTAGAGACAATGTCTGACTTAGACTGGATGGCCCAGGAGAAGCAGAGCTAGTGGCCGCCTTCAAAATGTCGGTCACATTCCAGCCACATTTCCAATAAGTAATTCAGTCCCTTTCGCTAACAGACAGATGTACAAATAACAGATAAGTCATCTCGTCCATTGTGGTGCCTTGAATTCTGGAGTCACACTGTGCAACAGAAATACACCAGCAACACACACAATTTTAAATTTTCTTATAGTCACATTGAAAAAATTGGCCAAAAGTAACAGATGAAATTTTCCACTGTATTTTATTTAATCCAAAATATTATTTCAACATGGGATTTATATTAAAAATTATTCACGAAATATTTTATGATTTTTTATACTAAGTCTTGAAAATCTATGGTGTATTTTACACTCACAGCCTGTCTTGATTTGAACTATAAATTTTCATCAGAAAGGATGAATATGTATTTAGGTTTCATAAAACTTAAAGATGAAAATGCAGATTCATATACTCAAGTTGTTCTGAACCACACTTGAAAGTTTTTCAATAACAGACTCGAGTTACCAGTTTTTTTAACTTTAATTTTTTTAATTTTCAATTTATATTTAATTTAATCAACATGTAGTGTGTTATTAGTTTCGGAGGTAGAATTTAGGGATTCATCAGTTGCATATAACACCCAGTGCTCATTACATCAAGTGCCTCCTTAATGCCCACCCCCCAGTTACCCCATCCCTCCACCCACTTCCCCTCCAGCAACCCTGTTTGTTTACTGTAGTTGAGTCTCTTATGGTTTGTCTCCCTCTCTGATTTTGTCTTATTTTAACTTCCCTTCCCCTATGCCCCTCTGTTTTGTTTCTTAAATTCCACAGAGGAGTGAAATCATATATTTGTCTTTCCCTGACTGGCTTATTTCACTTAGCATAATACCCTCTAGTTCTATCCACATCATTGCAAATTGCCAAGATTTCTTCTTTTGATGGCTGAGTAGTATTCCATTGCATATATAAATACCACATCTTCTTCATCCATTCATTAAAACTTAAAATTCTGTTTTCTAGTCAAAGTGCCCAAAGACCTCAAGTGGCTAGCAGCTTCTGACTGAACATAGCAGTTCCAGGGGCACCTGAGTGGCTCAGTTGGTTAAGCGTCTACCTTCAGCTCGGGTCATGATCCCAGGGTCCTGGGATGGAGCCCCAAGTTGGGCTCCCTGCTCCGAGGGGAGCCTGCTTCTCCCTCTCCCTCTGCCTGCCTCTGCTTCTCCCTCTGCCTGCTGCTCCCCCTGCTTGTGCTCTCTCTCTCTCTCTGTCAAATAGATAAATAAAATCTTAAAAACAAAAACAACGAAAAAGAACATAGCAGTTCCAGAGGAATACGTGATAGACCGGCAGGCCAGTGAGTGACATCAATCCTCTCCTTCACCTTAGGGCCCTTCATCATGGCAGCCAATCCAGGGTTGCTCACATCCTTCACTCTGTGAGAGAAATTCCCAGTGATTATGTTTACTGGGGGGATATTTGTGGGGCTGACTTCCAACAGCACCATACAATGTCCCCTTAGCAGACGCCCTCTCGGTCAGGGTTTGATCAGGAAGCAGGACCACAATGAATAGTACAGATGGAGGGATTTATTATAGGACATAAACATTACACACCTGGGGTGGGCAGTGAAAGATCGGGAAGATGTCACGAACCAGCCTTCCAGAAGCACTGGCAGAGGGGGACCATGGGGGCTCACAGGGCACTCTAGAAAGCCAGACACCTCTAGTTCCTAGAGTCACATGTAAAGCGATGCTGGCGGAGAATCCCGGAAGTCCACTGTCACTGCCCCTGTGCAGAGCCTGTACCTGTTCTTGTCTTCACAGCTGGCTGGAGGACACAAGAGCTAGATGTGGAATGGAGGAGGAGAGGCACGAGCTCCGTCTGTCCCTCATTGCATCCGACTCTGCTGACCTATTGAGAGTAAAAGCTGTTGGTTCATTTTTACCTTGTAAATCACACACCAGTTCCAAGCTGGGGAATCTAGGGGAGGGGATGCTGGGAATCAAAGGTCCAGCTTAGCCAAGATGATACAGCACAAAACCATCACAGACTCCATGACGTTTTTCTCAGCTCTCAAAACAGAGTAAAAATATTTCTTCTAAGGAAATAGCTTGCTTTTATCTCATGCACACCATGAACCATTGAAGTGATCTCTTTTCTCTCTTAGCCTGCTAGGAAGCTCCGAGCTCAATTTGCAGATGACTTCTCTCGAGTGTGTGGGGGTGTGAGATATGCCTTTTGCAGGCTAATCTCCCAGCTTTGTTTTATTTTTCTAGTTGCCCCTCTTCCTTCATTTATTCATTTTATATCATGGTGTATATTTGTACAGGTTGTCCCAGATGATTTTTGACGGGGCAAGTATATAAATAAATGGATGGGTGGCGAAATACAGATAGACGCACCGATGAATGGCTGGATCGGACTGCAACCTCCTCCCACTTCGTGAGCACTGGGGCTGCAGTTCTCCTCCCCGAGGCTTGGCTGGTTCCTTTGGATATTTCAGGACGGCTGTGCCTAAAATGGCGCCCCTCCCACCTCCCACCTGCACAGCTACTCTCTGTTATGTCAAACTCTTTCCTTCACAGCTCTTACCACAACCTGAATAACATGTTCCATTATTGCCAATTTCTTATTTATCTCTCCCACCTCCAAAGGACAGAAACACCCTGAGGGCAGGGACCTTGCCTGTCTTGTTGACCGTTGACTCCTGGGGAACTAGCACAACATTGGTTCTCAATACCTATGTGATGAACAAATGAAAGAATGAAGAAGCAACTGGTCAATTAATACATAGATATCCAATGTTTATTTTAACCTATACTTTAATGTTCCATCTCGAATGATTTACCACTAATAATTTTTTAAAAAGGAGCTTGGGGGCAGGGGATGAGTCTTGGAAGGAGGGGGAGGACCATGTTCAGTCTCTTTTACTTTATTTTTTGAAGATTTTATTTTTAAGTAACCACTACACCCAACACGGGGCTCAAATTCACCACCCTGAGATCAAGAGTCACATGCTCTACCAACTGAGCCAGCCAGGTGCCCCCAATCTATGTTACTTTTTATTTTTGTTTTTAAAGATTTTACTTATTTATTTGACAGAGAAAGAGACAGCCAGCAAGAGAGGGAACACAAGCAGGGGGAGTGGGAGAGGAAGAAGCAGGCTCCCAGCATAGGATCCCCATGTGGGGCTCGATCCCAGGACTCCGGGATCACGCCCTGATCCGAAGGCAGACTCTTAACGACTGAGCCACCCAGGCGCCCCCTACTTTACTTTTTAAAATAGTTTAGACAAATAGTTTTCCCTACCTCCTCCACTGACAAACAGTTGTCAGGGTTTTTCTGAACAAGTGTGTTTATACCATTATTCCATTCTTCTACTGAGTGTGAGGAATGCCAGGTTTATTGGGGGGTTGTTTTAGAGCTACTTATCCCCAACCTGTACTGTTGGGGCCAATCCCATCCCCATCTGGAAATGCTTTCATAAATAGTGTTTGCCTTTCACATCAACCTTCTTTTTTTTAAGGAAATTTTANCAGGCTCCCAGCATAGGATGCCCCATGTGGGGCTCGATCCCAGGACTCCGGGATCACGCCTTGATCCGAAGGCAGACGCTTAACGACTGAGCCACCCAGGCGCCCCCTACTTTACTTTTTAAAATAGTTTAGACAAATAGTTTTCCCTACCTCCTCCACTGACAAACAGTTGTCAGGGTTTTTCTGAACAAGTGTGTTTATACCATTATTCCATTCTTCTACTGAGTGTGAGGAATGCCAGGTTTATTGGGGGGTTGTTTTAGAGCTACTTATCCCCAACCTGTACTGTTGGGGCCAATCCCATCCCCATCTGGAAATGCTTTCATAAATAGTGTTNTCCCCATGTGGGGCTCGATCCCAGGACTCCGGGATCACGCCCTGATCCGAAGGCAGACTCTTAACGACTGAGCCACCCAGGCGCCCCCTACTTTACTTTTTAAAATAGTTTAGACAAATAGTTTTCCCTACCTCCTCCACTGACAAACAGTTGTCAGGGTTTTTCTGAACACATGTGTTTATACCGTTATTCCATTCTTCTACTGAGTGTGAGGAATGCCAGGTTTATTGGGGGGTTGTTTTAGGGCTACTTATCCCCAACCTGTACTGTTGGGGCCAATCCCATCCCCATCTGGAAATGCTTTCATAAATAGTGTTTGCCTTTCACATCAACCTTCTTTTTTTAAGGAAATTTTATTTTATTTTATTTTTAAAGATTTTATTTATTTATTTAACAGAGATAGAGATAGCCAGCGAGAGAGGGAACACAAGCAGGGGGAGTGGGAGAGGAAGAAGCAGGCTCCCAGCATAGGATCCCCATGTGGGGCTCGATCCCAGGACTCCGGGATCACGCCCTGATCCGAAGGCAGACTCTTAACGACTGAGCCACCCAGGCGCCCCCTACTTTACTTTTTAAAATAGTTTAGACAAATAGTTTTCCCTACCTCCTCCACTGACAAACAGTTGTCAGGGGTTTTCTGAACACATGTGTTTATACCGTTATTCCATTCTTCTACTGAGTGTGAGGAATGCCAGGTTTATTGGGGGGTTGTTTTAGGGCTACTTATCCCCAACCTGTACTGTTGGGGCCAATCCCATCCCCATCTGGAAATGCTTTCATAAATAGTGTTTGCCTTTCACATCAACCTTCTTTTTTTTAAGGAAATTTTAATATTCCTTTTCTTTATTGGAATGATAGAAGTCAAGGTCTCTAGAAGTTTCTAGCAATTCTCCCAAGAAGGTTGGTGTGTTTTTAATTGCATCTAACTCTCACATGACCCATGTGTATACCATAAAATAAACAGTCTGAGAATATTTGCATTAAGATCAACAAGTTTAAAAAATCATTTAAAAATGTATCTGTAAAAGCATTTTTAAAATTGCATGATTTTGTTTGTATGAGATTCCTAGAATGGTCAAGTTAAAGAGACAGAAATTAGAATGGTGGTTGTCAGGGGCTGGAGGGAAGAGAGAATAGAAGTTAGTGTTTAATGGGGACAGAGCTTCAGTTTGGGACGATGAGAAAGTTCTGGAGATGGATGGTGGTGATGGTTGCACAACAATGTGAATGTACTTCATGCCACTGAACTTACAACACCTAAAAATGGTTAAAATGGTAAATCTTATGTGATGCATATTTTACCCCCCAAAAAAGTGGGTCATTAGTGAGTCTGCCTCAGTACACAAATGTACTACTTGGTGGAATTAGACAGTGCAGTCTTTACACTACTGGATACTGGATAGTCGCCTAAAATAGACATCCAGGTCCCAATCCCCAGAACTTGTGCATGTGACTGTATATTGGCAAAAATGAGCTTTGCAGATGTGACTAAATAAAGGATGTTGATATGGGGAGATAATCCTGTGTGGACTCGAAATGTAATACCAAACGTTCTTACAAGAGGGAGGTAAAGGGAAATTTGACACAGAAGAGAAGAAAGCCACGTGACCGAAGAAGAAGGATGCAAAGTCAGAGAGAGTGGATACTATCCTGCTGGTTTTGAAGATGGAGGAAAGGGACCATGAGCCAAGGAATGCAGCTCTAGAAGCTGGAAAAGGCAAGGAAATGGATTTTGCCTTAGAACCTCAGGGAAAGCAAAACTCTGAGGGCACGCTGATTTTGGTCCGTTGAAACTGATTTCAGACTGTGACCTCTAGAACTTCAAGAGAATAAATATGGACTGTTTTTTAACACACCAAGGTTGTGGAACTTTGTTACAGTAGCCATAGGAAACTAATCCTTATATTTAGGGTGCCCATATGTTTATATAATAAATGTCTTTTTTGGCAAAACAGTATTATTAACCATAGTCCCCATACTGTACATACCCTACATTCCATGACTTGATTATTTTATAACTGGAAGATTGCACCTCATATTTTAATAATAACCTATTTTAAGAGTAAAACTTTATTTTTGACACAAAATGCCTTAAATATTAGGCACATTACCATTTTCTACCTTAGAAAGCTTTTTTAAAAGTTATCTTAAATCGTATCTGAATTATAATGAAATTGTTCTATTTGAAATTTCAATATTAAAATGCTCAGGAAAAACCTACCAGAAGCAGACTAATCCTACCTGCTTATCACCTGAAATTTTCTAATTTCCCCCAAAGCATTTAAAACCAAAATCAGATTTTCCTTAAGTGGAGGAGGTGAACAGAATATACTTAAACTCCCTTAAATTTGTATTCATTCTGGGTGTACAACATGCACTTAGGTTAGAACAGCTTCTGAGACTAGGGAACATTAAGTGAACAGAAATTTAGTTCCCAGAGAAGGGCCTTATACCCTCCCAAACCTTGGAAAAGCAATGGGAAATCCATCCTAAATCACTGTGAGAAGCCCCAGCACTGAAGACATCCTTCAAGCCTATTCAGTATTCATGTAAGTCATTGATTGCTTCATGGAAAGTTTAAATAATATTTCAAGCACAGCTAAAGCTTTCAGTACCTGAATTGTAAGTTGCTATGCACTCATACTGGTCAAGTTCATATTTCCAAGTGGTGACCACTGGTGCAAACCCAAAATGTGGTCTTCCTGGTCATTGACTTCCTTCAATGCCTCTGGCCCCATGCTTCACTCATCGGTGGAAGGTCTCGTCTCCGTCCTCTGAAGAGGCATTGCTGAACCAGAAGACCGCTCCTTCCTCCAAGCTCTGTGGCTCCACTGGGAAGCCAACATGGGGATTCCATAGATAGGCGTGAAATGATATTCAACAGAGAAGCTAATAAATAATATGAAGGGTCTCTATTAAATCATTACCCTGCAGATTTTATCTCCTAATATCATTCAAATACATCCCTTTCTCTCCATTCCATGCTCCTCACTCTAGTCTGTTACCATCATCTTACACCCGGTTTATTGCAAGATCCCCCTTACTGAACTCCCTTCACTGCCCCCCGCCACCCCTGCCCTTGGGCCCTTTCAGTCCATTCTCCATTCAAAAGCCTGAACTGTCTGTACTGAAGGCTAACCTGATCATATCACCCATTCCATGTCCTACTTAAAACCCTTCAGTGACTTTGTCATTGTTCTCAGTGGTAAGATCAAAATCCTTTGCAAGGCCCATAGGGCCCTCTGCAGCTGACCCTTTCACCTCACCATTTCATCTCATCCCAGGAGCTCTCTGCCCATGGATACCTTTCATATGCCCAGATCTGCCATGCTCGCACCCATTCCAAGGCCCTTCCTCATAATGCTCCCCCAACCCGAGGACTTGGCCTTGGCCACCACCCCCACTTTTTGCTGGGCTAGTTCCCAGCAAAAGAGGAGCTGTGAGGACTGAACAGTCCATATTTTTAAAGCTTTCACAGCAGGATTCAGTAACAAGGGAGCTCTATTGAAATATTTATTATTGGTGTTACCAGAAGTATTATTATTATCACTCATCCTTTAGATCTCACTTCCATGATTTTCAAAGCAGACCTTCAGTTTACGTCAGGTTTTCTTGTTTATGCCCCCACAGAACTGTGTTCAAGGGACTTTACCTCAACTGGTAATTATGCAACTTATGTATATGGTCATTTAAGTCCATCCTCCTCATTAGGCTTTAAAGTTTAAGAGCTCAGGAGCTATGCTTTTTATCACTTATGTCCATGGTGCCTGGCCCTAATGAAGGTTTAATATGATATGTGTTATATAAATGCATACTACTATATTGTAAAAAGTGGCTAAATTTAAAATAGAGTCTTATTGGGATGCCTAAGTCATTCAGTGGGTTAAGCATCCAAATCTCGATTTCCACTCAGGGTTGTGATGAGATCGAGTCCCACATCATGGAGCCTGCTTAAGATTCTCTTCCTCTCCCTCTGCTCCTCCCCCACTCCGTCTCTCTCTCTCACAGACACACACACACAAATATATATATATATATATATATATATACGTACATTGTTTTATTATGCAGACTCTGTGGCATATACAAAATTCTCTCAGAGGAGCCCTGGCAGAGGACCATCAGACACAATTCATTTAGTCAACTCTTGTCACCGCAATGCTAGAGAACAAGCTCAGTGCCCTATGACAACTGAGGGTGGGGGCTCTAGGCTGGGCTCAGCTAAGTGTCTCTTCTGTAGGCACACATCACCTGCCTTTGGCTGTTGTTGGGTACAAACCTGTTCCACGACTCTGTCATCCTCCCAGGTGCACAGTCACCTGGAGTATGTGGATCTCTGAAACACAAGATCCAAGTCCTGTGAGCAGTCACATGCAAGGCTCCTGCTGATGGCACATCTACCACCAATCCTTTGGCTAAAGCAAGTCACGTGGCCAAGTCCAGTATCAAGGAGATAGAGAAGTATGCTCTGCCCCGTAGTAAGAGAGGAAGGGATCAAATGTTAGCTGAAGCATCATTTAGATTATTACAGATGGTCATGCTTTAGAGCGACTGGGTCTAAGGTAAAGTGAGAGGGCAGTGCCACCCAGTTTGAGAAGACTTACAATTACGATGAAACTGGGAACAGAGAAAGCAAACAATGGAATCAAATATAAGCCCCCAATTCAAAGTCACAAATAAGAGCCACCACTGAAAATTGATTTACAGTTGAGATGCTTCTCATTCTGGCAACTCCTTAGCGTGCTCCAGGGTGAGGACCAGCTGGGATTTATTTAGCCATGATTAATGAATGTCAAGGAAGCCGTACACCAGCACTGGGACTCTGTAGGAAATGAATATGCAAGGAGAAAAGGAATGCAAAAAAGTAGGGATAGAGAAGAAATTTAGTAAAAGCAATAGAATTATTGGGTTTTTTCATCATCATGTTTTGAAATTTTCTTTACTATGGTTTATAGAGTCTCAAGTCAAATAGAAAAGGTTGGTGGGTTTGGGTTTTTTTTTTTTTTTTTCAAATTTTCCCCAATCAATTCTCCTGCCTGCAGCCACAGTGATTATTTGAATATGTAAATCTGATCAAGCCCCCACCCTACTAAAACTTTTCAAAGGCTTCCAATTGCCCTCAGGGTAAAATCCATTCTCCTTTCCGATTGTTTCCTATAATCTTCTCCATTGGCCCCAGCCTACCTCTCTCTCCAGCCTCATCTCTTAGTCACTGTCAGCCACTATAGACATTTTTGTTTTTAATAAAATGTCACAGTCTTATCACTAGAAATTTGCATATGTTGTTCCCTCTTCCAGAGAAACTCTTCCCGTTTCCTTCTTTGAATTATTCCTAATTATCACTTAGGCTTAAAAGCTGCTTCCTCCAAGAAGGCCTCCATGACTCACCCCTTTTGTGTGGAACCAGAACACCCTATGCTTCCACTGTCATAATAGTCCTCACACTTTTGTGAGGTCTTTGAGTTCCTTGAGTTCCCATTCACACAGGAAGGCAAGGACGATGTGTCTGACCCATTCCCTAAGATATTCTAAGAAGTCACAATTTCCACTATTTGTGCTGGAATCCTTTGTCTTCTACTTCTTAATAATTGCTAACTCTAATCCTAGAGAATTTTCACTGCCTAAGAAATACTGTTGAATCTTTAAAAAACAATATCAACTCATTATATCATTGGTAACAGGCACTTTATCTTCAGTCTCTACTCATTCTTCAAAATTCAGCTCAGATATCACCACTTCCGGGAAGTCCTCTGAGTTGCCACCATCCTCTTCAAGCTAAGCCTTAGAGTCCTTTTTTGTCCTCACAGTGATGTCTATGTATGCCTTTATCTTAGCACTGACCACAATCTCGCATACTAAGTTCTCAATAAAAATTTGTTGAATTCAGGGGAATTTGAACATAAGTGATAAGTGATACAAGTGTGACCTGTGCTAGAATCCTTTTTGACAGGGCTTCTATGGATTGATAGCTAGCTCGCTCTTTGAGAGCAATATGGTCCCCTCTAATTGACATAAGCATTCAATAATGTTCCTGTACCATTACCTGCCTCACGGGGGTGCTATAGAGACACAATACACTGCTACAGGCATTTAAAATGAGATTTCCAAGGTAAGCACAATAGTTAATATGCCACGTGCTTTTCACACATTAACTCATTTAACCTCTGCTACAACATCATCACCTTCCTATAAGGTAGAACCATTACTAGCATTCTCATGTTGCATATAAGGAAACTGAGGCAAAGAGTGGGTAAGTAACATGACCCAAGTCAAATAGCTACTAAGTGGTGGAGTCAGGTTGAAACCCTAACAGTCTGGCTCAGAGTCTGTGCTCTAAACCACGGCGCTATTGCCCCCGTGCTGCCACTGTCAAGGTGCATCTGCTTTGACATTGAGGACTTTTCAGCTCTTGATTTTTTTTTTTTTTAAAGATTTTATTTATTTATTTGACAGAGACAGCCAGCGAGAGAGGGAACACAAGCAGGGGGAGTGAGAGGAAGAAGCAGGCTCATAGCAGAGGAGCCTGATGTGGGGCTCAATCCCGTAACGCCGGGATCACGCCCTGAGCCGAAGGCAGATGCTTAACCGCTATGCCACCCAGGCGCCCCTCAGCTCTTGATTTTAATAATAAGTTCACTTGGGGGCGCCTGGGTGGCTCAGTCGGTTGAGTGTAGACTCTTGGTTTCGGTTCAGGTCATGATCTCGGGGTCCTGGGATAGGGCTCTGTGTAGGACTCTGCACTCAGTGGGGAGTCTGCTTAAGGATTCTCTCCCTCTGCCCCTCCTCCTGCCTGTGCACTCACTGTCTCTCTCTCTCTAAAACAAATAAATAAATGTTGTGGGTTTTTTTTTTAAGGTATTATGGACTGAATTGTGTCTCCCTAAAATTCATATGTTGAAGCCCTAATGCCCCAATGTGACTGTATTCGGAGATGGGGCTTTAGAGAGATCATTAAGGTTAACTGAGATCATAAGGGTGAGACCCTAATCTGATGAGACTGGTGTCCTTAAAAGAAGAGGAAGAGACTCCGAGATGTCTCTCCCTCTGCGCACACAGAGGACACAGTGAGGGGGCAGCCATGTACAAGCTAGGAAGAAACCATCGAGGCTGGCACTCTCATCTTGGACCCCCAGCCTCCAGAACTATGAGAAAATAAATGTCTCATCCAGTTTGTGGTACCCTCTTATGGCAGCCCAAGTAGGCGAATAAAAAAGGCCACGTACAAATAAGCCTCACATCTCCAACTGTATTTCCAAAAAGCAGAGGATTAAGCAATAAAGAGTAATAAAAAACTATCAGAAACTAGTTGGGTCAAACCAAACAACTCTGTCCGGGAATACTCCATCCTGGAAAACATCGGTTTCTTGATATTAACAAGAAATATTTGCCAAGTATCTACCAGTTCTGCCCCCGAAAAGTCGATGGTCTCGTTAGGAAGCCATGACATGTATTAACCTAAGCGGGAGCGTGGGGGAATGTGTAGGACTGCAAAGCAACGTACATCTAACCAGTGCTACAAACTCCAAGGGCTCTGATGCTCAGAGGAGGAAGGTGCATTTTAACAGTTTTTAGAGTATTTAGCATTTGATGTGCTTCATTAAAAAAAGGACAGGCTGCAAATACAGTTGTGTGGAGGAAGGCATTTCAACAGGGCAGTGGTGCCCGCAAAGCCTCAGGCGCCTCAATTCAACTGACATTTTCAACAACCAGCGACAGGTCAGAAGCCAGCTCTTCCGAAAGGGGGGAGAGGAGGGATGTGGTGGGGGGAACGAGGGAGAGGTGTAGGGGTAAAGTGGAAAGGCAAGTGTGCAATTTTGAAATTTTTTGAAACCAGTTCTCTTAGTTTAGAATTTAAACTCTAGTGGGGTGGCTGGATGGGGGAGGATTGCATGCAAAGATTTGTTTGGGAAGATGATTCTGGAAGCTGAGTGTGGAGTAGACAGGGGAGAAACTGAAGGCCAGGAACATTAGCTGGGAGGCAGGGCAATAATCCAAACTTGCATTGGAAGATCTAGATTAGGCTGGTGGCTATGAGGATCAAAAGGCGCCGATGTGAGCAATACTGAAAGGGAGGAAGTGACAACCAGATAAAGCCTCACTTCCTTCAATCCGGTCGCTTGGCTACACCTCCCTCTCTGCTCCTCCTCGACCTCCACTCATCGCGAGACCTCTGGGACACTCCTCGGTCACCAAAGTAAGCCTTTGGCTCACTGTATTTGTTTGAAACTTAAGCCCTACTCTGCCCTACCGTCAGTGCTATGTTGGAGCAAGCTTGCACCAGCTTGTGAAAACCAATGGATAGATCTTCAAAAATTGTATAAGCTGGCTAATAGATCTGGCTATTATTTAAATAAAATTATGGACACTTAACAGTTCACCAGATAAGCTTTTTTTGAAAAGGTAACAATAACTCAGAATGTATCAGTCCTTCGTTTGCTATGCTTTACTATTATCTTCTGTTACCTCTGGTTTCGAGGTTATTTTGGTCCTTCCGTAGCCCTACGTTGGCAATATCCGGTAATGGTGGGCTTCCGGGCGTGTCTTCCCCACTGGCGGTCAGCGCCGTCATGGGAGCAGCTGAAAATTGAGGGAGCATTCACACCGTGGACATTGTTCAGGGCTTTATTTATTGCTTTGCTGAATGTCCAGACTGAAGAAAGTGAAGAAGAAAATGTTAATAGTGCAGACTAAACTCAAGCAGTGCAGAAACTGAAAGAGGTTTTAGTCGAAGGAGTAAAATCTGTACAGTGGTGAGGAATCGTTTTATGATAGTTCACATAGATTTAAACAGACTTATTAGGAAATGACTTAGTGGATTGGGATACAATTCCTTTTTTAAAAAAATTTTATTTATTTGAGATAGAGAAAGACAGAGAAAGAGAGCAGGAGCAGGGGGAGCAGCAAAGGAAGAAGGTGAATCAGGCTTCCCACTGAGCAGGGAGCCCCACATGGGGCTGGATCCCAGAGCCCCAGGACCTGGGATCATGGTCTCAGCCAAAGGTTCAGGCTTAAGGGACTGAGCCACCCAGGCGCCCCTGAGATACAATTCCTATTGCTAAACCATAGGCTGGCTACAGATACAGGAGTTTCACAAAAATTAATGATAGTACTCTGTGAAAATCAGCTGGTTTCATGGAATTTACAATAGAGTATTAATATTATCCGTAGTAAATTGTGTGCTACACAGCATTTATATCAGCAAAATTTATAATAAACTTATGTAAATCTCTTTTTGCATACCTTTCCTCCCTCCCCAAGAGAACCTATGATTTAAATATTTATCAACACATTACTGCCTACCACCTATGTGAACACCCTGGCTTAATCTTAACTAAAAGTGAAAAAGGGGGGTTACTCTTGAAGATGGTTTTCGTATTTAGAAAATATCATTCAAATGAGTTGACTTTTTTTCCCTAATCAGTACTTAAGGTGAATTAAGGGCTCGAATTCAAAACGCTATGTTTTCCTTAAGTTTGAAGAGCTACTTCATATCTTGTTTTTTTACTTACAAAATTACAAAGATTTACAATTACCTTTTAGGGTGATGATTGCTATTTCTTCCCCTTTACAAACTGTGGGTGTTAAACTTCTTTGAAGATTTTAAATTGCATGTATTAATTTAATATTTCTTGTGTATATTAAGTATCTTGATTGATAAATAAAGCATTCCCAAGGGACTAAGTTTTAGATATAATTAGATATATTGAAAATCTCCAGAGAGAGCTCAGTGTAAAATGCCCATCTCCCATGGCGGCTGCCACCATTATACCAGAAATCTTTAGTGCTCCAACAGCACAGTGCTGGGCTTTGGGTATAATTAACTTTCTTCTTTTAAAGTGTTCTATTAGCCTGAGTCCTCTAAAAGATAAACACTAAGATGGGGTTAGAGGTACAAGAGGTTTGCGGAGGGTGGGATACCAGTAAGGGAAGATGGAGGGAGCTGGAAAAGACCAGAAAAGTTTGCTGTCAAACTGAGATGCTGAGCACTGAGGGAAGTGGGGGGAGGAGGATAGGAGACACAGAAGGGGGATGGGGAGGATGTTGGGAGGGCAGGAAGGATGGAGGGAAGGAAGATAGATCATAAACTGCATTTTAAGAGTTTTGCCTGTCAGAGGAAGAGCCGTACCTTAGTATCTCCTTCCCATCACCCCCAACATCCCCAACATAATCACTGGGTGGGAGCAGCCCATGCGAAGTACAACCTAGACAAAACTCAGCAGTAATGGATTCAGGGGATAGCTGCTGGGATCATGGATCAGTTACCCTTTCTGCAGTAGGATATTGAAGAGACACATTCTCTTGGCCACTGCCTTAGCTTTTTGCTTTCAATGTATTTTGTTTGTTTGCCTTTTATAAAATAATACATATTGTTCTCATACCCGCTCTTTCTTTTCTTCTTGTTTTCTTAAAATACAATCTCTGTTAGGATTTCCCGAACCTCTCGACTTTCAAACCCATTGCAGTTTTACACGTCCCCTCTGGAAGTTTTTTAATTGTGTCACTTTTCATGAGAAATATGATTAAGGAGAGATTTTAAGTAAGAAAAAATATTTTGTTTTAGTTAGGAATTATTAAAGGGGCGCCTGGGTGGCACAGCGGTTAAGCACGTCTGCCTTCAGCTCAGGGCGTGATCCCAGCGTTCTGGGATCGAGCCCCACATTGGGCTCCTCTGCAGTGAGCCTGCTTCTTCCTCTCCCGCTCCCACTGCTTGTGTTCCCTCTCTCTCTGGCTGTCTCTGTCTCTGTCAAATAAATAAATAAAATCTTTAAAAAAAAAAAAGGAATTATTAAAGAGTATTTAAGCATTCTGTGTAAAGATATGCATCACACAACTATAAAATTTGACATTTTCCCATTGATAAGTAACATGTTTAACTTCCTTTAAGGTACTTATAACGGAAAAACATGATTTAATGACAAATTTTAAACCATCATGTTATGTTTGGTTTGGGGACAACATGTACATTAAATATAACTAATAAACTTAACTACACCTAATATAGGTTAAAAACTGCCTTCAAGCCCGGATGTTTGGAACTCTTATACTTTCCACTAAAAATAGTTTTTATCATCTGCTTTATTTCTGCATGACAAGAGAAAAAAGGTTTCAAGTCACTCTTTGCAAGTGCTTCCACATTGCCCACATGGGTAGATTTCATTCTCCTAAATGAAGAGCTAAATTGGATATCATCATCTTTCCCTCTTTTGCCACTGGCTTCTGAAAACTAGAGCCATCTTGATGTGTATGTTAGAATTCAGATCAGATTAATGCAATTTACAGATTTAATGAAGAGCATCTTGAGGTAAATCAGCAGAATTACTATCATTTTTGTGCTTCTTATTATCCTTCTTTTTTCAAAGTCGGTGCTCCTTACGTCTCCCTCCCTTAAGGCACACTCACTGTGGGCATGAACTAAGCAATATGTGACCGTGACCACAAGCAAAGCGCCGTGGTGGCTACTGCTGGTCCGCTCTGTGGGTGGCGGCCGAGGGCGCAAGGGCTCACCCGGTTGCCCGCCGTCGCTGGGCAGCCTCGGATGCTGCTGCTCGTACCAGTTCCGTTTCAAAGGGGGAAATTCTGAAAAATCATTTTCTTTACTGAAATTGTAAAAACCAGTATTTAAGCAGAGGCCTCTGCCACGCTAAGGTGGTCAGCTACGAAGAACAGCTTCGAGCATCCCCGGAGATGCACGACCAGCAGTGGGGAAATGCCACCCCCTCCCAGTGTTTAGTGCTGCCTACTACTCGCCGTGCAGAAGCGCACCATTCACCCAAACCAAGCACGGCTTCGGGTCCTTTCCAGCGCTCATGTTCTGGACCGGTGAAGCTAAAGTGGCGTGTGAAACACAAGTGGTTAAGCTCAAAGCCTGGAAACCAGCTCCATAGCCCATTACTGACTTCATTTATCACATGATTTTTTTTCTAAGTGAAGATCTGGATGTTGGAAAGGCTCTATTCCTTTAAACAAACTATTCAATGTCACTGTTGTGTCCTTACAGATAACAATGACAGCAATCATAATACCTTCAATAGAGGATTTGTGGGCAACCTTGCAGGAACTCCGCACTCCCCCAGGGGTCTGTAAGACAACAGGTTGGTGATGACTTATCTAAAAAGTGGATGGACAGCAAAGACTTCAGGCAATCCTCCATAAATATTGTTTCTCTCTGCAGAGCTTGCGAAAGGTATTAATGGCCATGAGTTTGAGATGATATTTCCTGATAAGAACCTGGAAAACAGCTGTTCCAGGTAGGCAGTTAAAAGCAAAAGTTATCAGATGAGGGTGATCTGAATGTGTATGTGTATGTTAAACAAGGAAAAGTACTTCGGAAAGTAATTCTGGATAATAAAACATGCTTTATTTTCCTTTCTTAATCATCACACCACACTTCTTTCTACCCATGGCTATTGCTAATCAGCTAAAATAACCACTCATGCACAACCTACTATAAGGTATGACATGCAATTCTGAAAATTAAATGCACCTGCTGATATGGCACATGAACTCCTGTACATTGCAAAATAATAACCAATAGAATTCTCCAGGATTCAGCATGTGAAGTTCAAACCAATCATGTTATAAGCAAGGGCAATATTTCACCATACTATTTGTAAAGGCACCCAATGTTTTTTAAAATCATGCCTTTGGTCATCAAGAAAACTAACTTCCAGAGATGGCCAGTTTGTGTGGAGAGAGTACCTCAATCAATCCAGCTGAAATAGTGGACTCCTTAAGGTCAGTATTGGATGATAAAGCAGTTAGCACATACAAGCCGCTGTGCCACGAGCTGACTCATTCCCTCGGTCCGTCCGTAAGACGCTGACTCTGGGGGATGCCTGGGTGGCTCAATCCTCGGAGCATCTGCCCTTTGCTCAGGTCATGATCCCAGGGTCCTGGGATTGAGTCCCGCATCAGGCTCCTTGCACAGCGGGGAGCCTGCTTCTCCCTCTGCCTACAGCTCCTTCTGCTTGTGCTCTCTTTCTCTCTGTCTCTCTGACGAATAAATAAATAAAATCTTAAAAAAATAAAAGACACTAACTCTGGGACATACACAGAAATGCCAAATGGGATATGGTGCACATGTCATGCAGGGAGGCAAGATGGGGTTCCTCTGTAAAAAACAAGAAGATGAATGCCCAGGACTTTTGTCTCCTAAACGGAGCCTGTCCAGCCCATTCACATCCTGAGACTATGAGTAGTCAACTCAACCCCAAAAAATGGTTCCAGTGTCTGAGAGAGAGAAACTTCAATGTAAAATGAAGGTCATTACCCCATGACCTGTACTCTAGCAGGCCTACTTCCTCTTCTCTTTAAAGAAAGACTTCTGCTAAATGTTTCCTTTTGTTTTCTTACTTTACATTAGCTATTTCAAAAGAGAACAACAAAGAACTATTTGTCTCTGAAGAAATGAAACCCCCAGGTAAGCCAGCAACCAACAACTACACCAACATCTGGGAGCCGCATAATCAATTCTGTGCTTAGGCAGGGGAGAGCTCTGCACCCACATTGATTTTAAAATGCAAATCTGAATACAGCTAATCTTCACATAAATATAATAGGTATCGCATTGATTTTTTTCCCTCGTGGTCATATGAACAATTAACTAAAGTGATGGTAAAGAAGCAGCATAATATTATTTGAAGGTAGATGGTGGTAAGTTGCATATTATAATCTCTAAAGCAACCACCAACAGGAACACACACACACACACACACACACACACACACACAATAAGGGATAGCTACAAGCCAATAGAGGAGATAAAATGGAATACTAAACAATAGTCAATTTGGTCAAAAGAAGGCAAGAAAGGAGGAAGAGAGGGACAAAGAACAGTTGAGGCAAATCCAAAACAAAGATGGGAGACTTGAACCCAACCATATTAAAAGCTCCAGTTAGGATGATAGTAGAAAATTCATGAGAAAACTATAAGTAACAATGACACTGACCACCATTTAACATGTTTTTATTTATTATTTTTTAAAAGATTTATTTATTTATGTGAAAGAGAGAGAAAATCGAAGCAGGGGAAGGGACAGAGGGAGAGAGAAAGAATCTCAGGTAGATTCCGTGCCCAGCGCAGAGCGCGGTGCAGGGCTTGATCTCACAAGCCTGAGATCATGACCTGAGCCAAAAGGGGCCAACACACCCAACGGAGCCACCCAGGTGCCCCTTTATTTATTTTTAAGTTTATTTGTTTGTTTGTTTGTTTGTTTATGTATGTAATCTCTACACTCAATGTGGGGCTCAAACCCAAAACCCTGAGATCAAGAGTCGTATGCTCTTCGGACTGAGCCAGCCAGGTGCCCCTAACGTGTTTTTATTTAAAACAGATCATTGTTATCTTATTTTAATGTGTGTTTGTCTCAGTTTCACTTGTCTTACTTGATAATTAACCCCACATAGAAGGAAAAAGTCACGGTTAATTCTCATCTATGGCTCCATCAGCAAAGTCTCTCAGTTTTGAGTAACACGGTCGGTGCCCCCATACTGAGACTGCTGCCATCAGTAGAAATGATTGTTTATTTAACTGTTGGATGCTGCCCTCATCAGGGTGCTAGGGACTGAGAAAAATGTGCACTGGACATAGCAAAGAAATACACTGTGCTTGTATACTCTTTTTTGTCCCCCATACTAACCACTCCTGTGAGTCTGAAACACCCACTTGGGGCCTCAAAAAAAGTAAGATTAAATAAAGAAAGGTCAAGATGTCAGTCATACACGCACACACACACACACACATGCACACACACGCATTTACAAAGCCCAATAAACTGGATATTAGTGAGAAAGTTGATATGATGTCTGCATATCTAAACCTCCAGACAGTTCAAAATCAGAGTATCTGGATCTCATGAACACAATAATATAGCAACATTTTATAGCAAAGCAGACTGAATTCCTGTGATAAATAATTCTCAGTCCCACACAGGCAGGAGTCTAAGAATTTCTGCTTTAATAAGAAGAGAGTTTAATTACAAAGCCAATGAGTTATGATCGACACTCCCGGCCTCCCCCATCCCATCTTCCAATACCTGGTACCACGGCTGCATACGCAAGCAACCACACTTGTATTTCCCTCTTGTTCTGAAGGGACAGGAGAGGTCAAAAACTGTGCAGTTTGACGTGCTCGGATAACTAGCACTTTTCCTAGAGAGACCCTTAGCTACAGAGGTTTCAGCTAACAAGTAATTTAACCCTGAGGTGTAAGAGATACTTTCTTAATCAATTAATGATATGGAAATGGAGTTTCTTCCTAGGGCTGTGACATTGGACAACATGTGTGCCATACTAAGCCATCAGCTAGTACCCCAACTTTGAAAAGAAATGGGATTTTTGAATTACGGTTTTAGTATCCAGGACCCTTCCCTTCTCACACCTCCTTGGCCAGCTCTCTTATCCAAACCACTGCTGTCTCTCTCTTACCTGGATTCTTGCAATAATCTCCTCACAGATTACACTGCTTCTGCCCCTTCCCCGCACACAGAATTCTTAACCCCGGCACAGAGTGAGCCTTTATAAATGTCAAGTCAGATCGTGACACTGCTGGGCTCCGCACTTCACTCAGTCTTTAAGTGGCCTATGAGGTCCCAAAGTGTGTGATATTCCCCTCCCCACAACAGCTCTGACCTCACATCCTACTTCCCCATCCATCACCTGCTCATTCTGAATACTCCAGCAGCACCAGCCTCTTTGCCACTCTTTGAATGCACTGGACACATTCCCACCTCAGGGCCTTTGCACAGGCTCTTCCTTGGTTACCCATGTGACTTATGTTCTCACCACTTCAAGTTTTTATTTACATGTCTCCCACTCAGAGGCCTACCCTAACTACCTTTCTTAAATTGCAAACCAGCCTTCTGCCCAAGAGCCCCTGATCCTTCTTACCCTGATCTTTTTTCCCCCACATGGCAGTTATCACCTACTGATGACCAAGAACGTTACTATCTACCCTGTTGTATAACTTTACATAAAAGTGTAATTTATTTACATGTTTACTTTGTTTTCTTTGTTCTCCAACTAGATTGTAAGACTCAAAAGAACAATGATTTTCATCTCTTTTGTTTCCAATGTCTAAAACATGGTCAGATTCAACAAATAAGCATTGAATTTCTGAATGAACAAATGGGAAGATACATTTTCATCAGGGACATGAAGAGCCCTAAATGCTATAATGAGTGTAGACTTGATCCTGAAGGCAAGGCCAAATGATGAAAAAGATGGATTAAAAGAACCTCAAATAGGGACCCTTGGGTGGCTTAGCCAGTTAAGCATCTGCCTTCAGCTCAGGTCCCAATCCCAGGGTCCTGGGGTCAAGTCCTACATTGGGCTCCTTGCTCAGCGAGCAGCCTGTTTCTCCCTCTGCCTGCTGCTCCCCCCACTTGTGCCCCCTCTCTCTCTGACAAATAAATAAATAAATAAATAAATAAATAAATAAATAAACGAACCTCCAATAAGTGAGAAGATTCCTGACATTGGATCTGGCAATGATTCCTTGAACAAAAAAAGGCAACAAAGGGAAAAAATAAAATTAAAACTTTTGTGCATCAAAGGACACAATCAATAGAGTGAAAAGGCAACACACAGAATAGAAATAAATATTTGCAAATCATACCTCTGATAATGGATTGAGATCCAGAATACACAAAGAGTGCCTACAACTCAACAACTAAAAACCAAACAATCTCATTTAAAAATGGGCAAAGGATTTGAATGGACATTTCACCAAAGAAGATTTATAAATGACCAATAAACACATGAAAAGATACTCAACATCATTGATCATTTGGGAAATGTAATCAAAATGGAAATGGAAATAGAAATCAAAACTAAAATAAGATACTACCTCACACCCCTTAAGATGACTATTATTTAAAAAACAAGAACAAAAACAAAAAACAAAATCAGAAAACAGCAAGTGTTGGGGCTCCTGGCTGGCTCAGTCAGTAGAGCATATGACTCTTGATCTCAGGGTCATGAGTTCGAGCTCCACATTGGGTGTGCACCCTACTCAATTAAAAAAAAAGAAGGAAAGAAGGAAGGAAGGAAGGAAGGAAGGAAGAAAGAAAGAAAGAAAGAAAGAAAAAGAAAGAAAGAAAGAAAGAAAGACAAAAAACTCAAAAAAGAAAACAGCAGTGTTGGCAAGTATGTTGAGAGACTGGAACTCTTCCACACAGCTGATGGGAATGTAAAATGGTGCAGCCACTGTGGAAAACAGTCTGGTTTTTCCTCAAAAAAGTGAAACATAGAGTTACCACATGATCCGGCAATTCTATTTCTGGGTATATACCTAAAAGAATTGAAAGCAGGGATTTGAACAAATATTTGTACACCCATGTTCATAACAGCATTATTGATAATAGCCAAAGGGTAGACACAACCCAAGTATTCACCAACAGATGTGTGGATAAACAAAATGAGGCATATGTGCAATGGAATATTATTCAGCCCTCAAAAGGAATGACATTCAGACACATGCCACATGGATGAACCTCAAAGACATTATGCTAAGTGAAGTAAGCCAGTCACAAAAGGACAAATCCTATATGGTTCCATTTATATGAAGTACCTAGAGTAGTCAAATTCACAGAGACAGAAAGTAGAAGGGTGGTTGTCAGGGGCTGGGGGAGGGGAAAATGGGGAATTCCTACTTAATGGGTATAGAGTTTCAGTTTAGGTAGATGACAAAAGTCCTGGATATGGATGATGGTGATAGGTGCACAACACTATGAATGCACTTAATGCCTTTGTAGACTTAAAATGGCTAAAATGGTAAATTTTATGTTATGTATATATATTATTTTTTTAAAGATTTTATTTATTTATTCGACAGAGATAGAGACAGCCAGAGAGAGAGGAAACACAAGCAGGGGGAGTGGGAGAGGAAGAAGCAGGCTCATAGTGGAGGAGCCTGATGTGGGGCTCGATCCCAGAACTCTGGGATCACGCCCTGAGCCGAAGGCAGACGCTTAACCGCTGTGCCACCCAGGTGCCCCTATGTTATGTATATTTTACCACAACAAAATACAATAATTAATTTCTTTATTTCTTTATTTTTTCTTTTATTTTTTAAAAAGATTTTATTTATTTATTTGTGAGAACGAGAGCGCAAGCACGTGAAGGGCAGAGGGAGAAAGAGACTCCCCACCAAGCAGGGAGCCTGACGCAAGACTCGATCCTGGGACTCCAGGACCATGACCTGAGCTGAAGGCAGACACCCAACTGACTGAGCCACCGAGGCATCCCAATTAATTAAAAAAAAAAAAAAAGAACTCCAAGATGATTACCAGTGAGCCCCTACCCCCATCCCCATATTGTACCAGGTTAGTGTGTGTGACCAGCAGAGTATGGCAGAGGTGATGGTACTTCATTTCTGAGATTAGGTCATAAAAGGCTGCAGCTTCCACCATCATTATTCATTGTAGAGAAAGTCAGCCGCTATTTTAGAAGTCATCCTATGGAAAGGCCACAAGGTGAGGAACTAACGCCTCCTGCTGTTCGCCATGGGAGTAAGCTTGTAAACGGATTCCTTGGGCCAGTAAGCCTTCAGGGAACTGCTCTAGCCAACTGCTTGACTGGAATCTCCTGACGCCTTGGTCCAGACCCACTCAGCTAACATCATCCCACTCAGCTAAGCCACTGCCGGATGCCTGACCCTCTGAAACTATGTGAGGTCATAAATGTCTATCATCTTCAGTTGCTAAATTTGGGGGCAATTTGTTACACAGCAGTAGGTAACTAATAAAAGGGATAAGAGGAGGCAGGACAGCCAATTTAGACGCTACTGCTGTATTCCAGTTATAAAGGGGAAAGGATCTGGACTAGGGCAGAGGCAGTGGAGTGAAGAGGATGAAACTCCTTCAACAGGACTCAGGGAGGCAGGACTTGTTACCTGATTGGATGCAGACAGGGATGGGGAGAGGGGATCCAGTAGGATGCCCAGATTTCTGACATGGTTGCCTGGAGAGACAGTGAATCCTCAGGATGTGGACTGACGCCTGATGATTCACCGCGTCTCCACCACCAACCAAGCTCTAAGCCGTCCTCCCCACAGCACCACACAGGCAACTCCAGTTCACCTGGCCTTGCCTGATGCAGGCAGAGTTTATCATTCTCTCTTCTCTGCCCCAATGCATATTTACCCACTTCCAGTGTTTTGCAATGACTGGTTTTTACTTCTATCACCTCTATTTTATTTTTATCCTTGAGGAAGAAATTTGTCTTTTCCATCTTATATCCCTTGGCCCTAGCACACAGTAAGTGCTCAATACATGTTTGATGGGAAAATGAGGGAACAAAATAATAGCTCCACTCCACCCACCAACACACTGATTGGACCACATGTTCCAAAGACAATTTCCTTACGCCAGCATGTTATACTCCTCTGTCCAGAGTGCCCTTCCCAAGATAACTAAGCGTTCCTTCTTACATTCCTGACATGGATTCTCCCAGGATTCCAGCAGCCCAGAATGATCTGCTCTAGCAATGGACCAAGGCAGCCTTTTGGACAGACAAACACGTGTAACAGATCCTGAAGAAAGGTCTGCGGGTGAGAAAGAGAGTGCATCTGACTGTCAGAAACCTACATTCCAACCAAAAAGTGGGGGTTTCTTCCTGTCCCCCTTTTTAGATTTAAAATTATAAATCCCATTGCCTAAAAGTTCAAGTACCATGAGATTTAAGGCTTATAGTTCCTTACCCCTTGTATTAGGTCTACTTCTCTTGAACAAATAATTCATTCACTCAACAATATGTAGTGAGTGCCTACTATGTGCTAGAGACATACTAGCTGAGGGCAACCTAAGAAGCTGTTCTACTTCCTTCTTTGAAAGTTTCAAAGAATATACAGAGATAGGACTATGTCACAAGGTCATTTCAGGTGCAAAACCAGCATATAAAATGTTTAATTTATGATATCATCCCAGTTTTGCCCATACATACATGTGCATCCGTGTGTCTGTATATGTGTAAATGCATGCATTTAATTGCATATGTGCAATTAATTTTTAATTAATACATATGTGTTATGGACTAAATGTTTGTGTTCCCCAAAATCCATACGTTGAAGCCCCAAATCCCCAGGGTGATGGTGTTTGGAGTGAGGTCTTTGGGAGGATGAAGTCATGAGGGTGGGGCACTCATGATGGAACTAATGGCCTTATTAAAAGAGGCCAGAATCCCACTTCTCTTTCCCAGATGAGGACCCAGCAGGAAGGCTGCCATTTGCAAACCAGACACCAGACACTGAATCTGCCAACCCCTTGACCTGGGACTTCTCAGCTTCCAGAGCTGTAGAAATAAATGTCTGCTGTTTGCCAGTCTACGGTATTTTGTTATAGCCCCCTGAGCTGACCAAGATAATAGACATCTGAGAACATAGACATTTTCTCCACAATGGCTCCGAATAGCAGACTTTTCTCCTGAAAAATGACTGTGTACCTCTTCTTTCTATACTAGAAAGCTTCTTACATACTAAATTGTTCAACATTCAGATTTAACCTTTACATTTAAACTCTTAATTAGGTTGAGACTCTCCCACTAAGTGCATGTTCCGTGTCTTCATAAGCTCGGGACTGGGAACCAGTCTTCCTAGAGCCTGACCAGCTCTCCCTCAGAAAGACAGGTAAAAAGACAAAAGAGCAAACTAACCTACAAATCCTTCCAAACCTGTGTCTGGAATTTGGGTCCTCAGACATTCCAAGTTTCCTTTTGACTCTAGCACCTCTTACCCCAAAAGCTAGCTGAAGGTATGAGGAGTCACTGGGTTGGCCAGTCTTGACATTACCACCTTTCTAGCTTTGCACACAGTCTCAGAAGCTCATACAACAGGTAACTTATGTCTGCACAGCCTAGACATGAAATCACCACTCCTTTTTCAGGCCCTCCTCTCCAGGCTGACACCAGATCCCTCACCCCACCAGTGCTACTGACATCCCCTTACTGTTCTGTGCACCATGGGACACTGGGCCACTCACCTGCCATAGAACTTCAGAGAAGAACACCAAAATTTCCTCACATCCCTGATGCTGCCATATGCTTACCCAGTCTGGTTCCCTCACTGCCTCCCTGCCACCACCACTACTACCTTCTCCTCCTTCTCCTTCTCCTTCTCCTTCTCCTTCTCCTTCTCCTTCTTCTTCTTCTTATTATTATTATCATCATTATCATTATTATCATTATTATTTTACCAGCAAAATGAGTTTATTCAGGAAGCTCCCTGCTTCTTCCACTCAGTTTAGGGATTCTTCATAGTACTAGCCAAAAGTTTCTCCTAATGCTTTGTAACCTTTTTTAATTTGTTTATTTTTATTTTATTTATTCTTATTTTTTTTAAAGATTTTATTTATTTATTTGACAGAGAGAGAGAGAGCACAAGCAGGGGGAGAGGCAGAGGCAGAGGGAGAAGCAGGATCCCTGTTGAGCAGCAAGACCGACACGGGGCTCGATCCCAGGACCCTGGGATCATGACATGAGCCGAAGACAGACACTTAACCCACTGAGCCACCCAGGTGCCCCTATTTATTTATTTTTAGATGCCCTCTTTATTTATTTTTTTAAGTAAATTCTACCCCTAATGTGGGGCTCAAACTCACAACCCCAAGAGAGTCACATGCTGTACTGACGGAGCCAGCCATGTGCCCTTGTAACCTTTTAAAGCAGAATGCCTGGCCTACATTTTGTAGGCCTCCCAGGCTGAGGCCCTCTGGTTGGGAAGACAGACAGAACACTACCTGGGGCCTGTAGGATGTGGATGGCCCTTCTCAGAACCCAGGCCCCTTATGTATTTGGATGAACTTAAATCCTTTGTGGACCCCACTGGAAACTGTAGGGCTGCCCAACTCTCTGGCCTTTGTGAGTTCTGTGGTTAAGAAGGTCTAGGGGTCTCTCTGCCCCCTGGTAGCCAGGCTAACTGTATGAGCAGAGTCGGTATGAGCACTGGGGCTTCCTAGCCGTCTTCTCTACATCTGGCTTCTCAGGACCACCAACTCCAACAATCCCAGGCTTCTCACCATTGCAGCCATCCTGACCCCATCCGGGGTTCTTGGTGAGCCTCGCCTCTCTGGCAACATTTTATTGACACCATATAGAGTTATTGCCCAATTTGATTGCTTTTTTATTTAAGTAATCTTTACACCCAATGTGGGGCTCGAACTCACCACCCCAAGATTAAGAGTCACATGCTCTCCTGACTGGGCCAGCCAGGTGCTCCCAATTTGATTGTTAAAAAAAAAGGAAAAAGGAAAAGGTCTCTAGTTTCTAAACATGTTCCCTTTTGTATGCTACACACGTGGGGCAGCACCCCCTCGCCCCACCCCAGCAACCTTACTAAGAGCAAAAGCAATGGCTGGGCCATTGCCTGTTACTGGAGTTTCGGGCTGAGACAAATTATTGTTATTACCAGGTTATAAACCCTAAAAAAAATGCCATAATAGAAATGCTAACAGCTCATTAACTATAATGAGTGCCATTGCATAGGACGCGTTCCGGCAGAGGGATGGCAACAGTGTTAACTGGTCTTTCAGCAGCTGGAAGACCAGGCAGGAAGTTCCCTCATGTCGGACCGACCACTCTGCGGTTGTGCGTGACTCCTCCTGGTTCCCAGATCAGGCCAGGCAAAACCCAGTTTATTTCCACGACCTGACTCGTACCTTGGGAGCATTTGCAGGACAGCTGACAAAGAGGGGAAGTCAGCCACCAGCATCAGCAGACGTGAGATCATTAGGCTCAGACATCGGTCGGCAGGCAGGGCCTGTTATCGCAAACAAGCTGTTTGCTCGCAGTTTGAATCTATTTCTGGAAACTGTTTACCTAAATGAAATTACTTATCCACTGGGGCATGGTTCAAAGCTCAAAAGATAAGTGCAGTCGGCTGCTAAAAAGATGCAGGCCTGGGAAAACAAGGGGAAAAGAACAAAGTTAGATTAATCCTAGGAAAAAAACTCAATGCCGTAAAAATTACCTGGCATTCTTTGAGACCGTCAATTAATTTGAATTCCAAAAGTTCAAAGCCACTATTTAAGGGAACTAATTAATAGCTAATATTCTCCCCAGAGTGATCTAGAAGGTTTGTGAGAGCCGGTGCACGCAGGGGCTGACTGTTCTGTCTCGCATTGGTCGATCAGGTAACACCGGACTGCGTCCCTGGAGCACAAGTCTGGGAATTCCCATGCCTGGAATATTAATGACACTTAGTATGTCCTACTCAGACCCCTCCTAAACTTCAGCTACTATTTCTCAGGGCCTTTGGCTCCCTGAGGTCACCTTTGAATTATGCTCTGTTGAAAACTGGACCCTAAGGTCCAAATTAGAATCTAATCTTATAGATTCTATTAAATCGTTGTTCTCACCAGCTACTCTGGGGGAAAGTTCTTATTTGACTTTTTAACCTTAGGTGCAGAGTGTTGAGTTCATCTTGTGCCTCGGTTTATGACACATCATTATCACCGGTCCACACCTGTTCCCTCTCTTTAATTTTTGTAAATTCCCTTTTGATCTCTCTGCTCACCCCTCTCCTCCTCTCCTCCCACCCACAGGCAGCGAGCCTAAGCTATTTAGTGTTTATTTTGTTTGCTTAGATATTGGGATATTGTTGTTTGGTGTCCATATATTTTTCTTTTTGCTCCTAATCCTCTTACCCAGATTTTCAGTCTGGTCTTTGTCCATTTGCATTTTCATTGTTTGCACATTTGAAGTGATCTCAGAGATAGGGTCTTTGTGTTCTAATTTTTTTACTTTTTCTATCATGGGACTTTTTTTCTAGTCTTTGATCGTCTTTTTTTTTTTCTTATCGCCCTGCACCCCCAACAGGTGATCCCTGCTAACAGCATGGGCATCATCTGTCCCCACACATTTCTCCAGGGTCATTCAAACCCCTGAGCTAGTGAACACGTGTGTGTGTGTGTGCGTGTGTGTGTGTGAGAGAGAGAGAGAGAGAGAGAGAGAGATCTACTTTAATGAAAAGGGATTAAAAATCCATCTTTCTGCAGGTTGCTTTTCTCCTTTAAGAATATGTTGTGGTCATCTTTCCAGGTTAGTAGATGCAGCTATAATGCATTCTTTTTAATAGTTGCATAATAGTTCATGGTAGAGGTGTTCAATGATTCATTCAACCATTCCTTACTGATGGGCATTTCAGTTGTGCTCAGTTTTTTACAACTACAAACAAAGCTGCAAGGAATATTTGTGTGCATGAATCCATACATAGGGCTGCTTTTATTTCTACAGGGTTGATTCCTGGGAATGTGCATGTGTTTTTACTTATATAAATGGTATTGGGTTATATACCACATTCTTTTTCTTACTTTTTTCCTATGCTCTGTGTTTTTGAGATCTATCAGTGTGTAATTTGCAGGCCTACTCTGTTGATTCTAACAGCTGCCTAATTCTCCATGGTAAGCCCCCCTTTCCCTTTAGCTATCACTCTCCAGCTGATTGAACATAACAGCAGCACAACGTAGAAGTACTTCTAAAACACTACTGAGAAATTAATAGAAAAGAAATAATTCCAGCTTTTTCAAACTCTTAATACGTTTGACTTTGTAAAATTGTTTTGACCAACCAGGGGCACAGAGAGCAAGGGGAGATTGCAAGGGTCTGGGGGTGGTTCTCATTTGATAAGAATCTATTTATCAGGCACTTTATAAAAGTCCTATTTAGAGGTGATATTTTACCCACTGATCGGATGAGGAAACCGAGGGATAGAGAGGTTAAGTGCCTCACAGGAGGTAGGGCTGGGATTCAAAGGCACATCTATGGAGCTCCAGAGCCGCAGCCCCTCCCACTACTCCTTGTGAGTTTCAACCCAGATAACTTCTTGCGTTTTAGACCCGTAGTGGCAAAGGAGGGTCGGGGGAGGCGCATAATGTACCATAAGACTTTCCATCTGCAGTTTTATCCAAGGATTCAGAGAACACTGAAAATTGACATTTTCCCAACCAAAATTAATGGTTTTAAAATAATTTTCCAAGAAACTCTAAAAGTCTTGCACATGTATAGAGCTTTTGTGGGAAGACGCTAGTGGTAGCAGGAACAACGTGATCGGGGCTGAATTCAGAGCTCTCCTGGATGGGTCAAGAGGCAGGCCTAACTAGCAGAAGAGAAGGCATCGGGGAGTCCTGTCAAACAGGGTCAGATTGTCAGGCTACTGCAGAGCGGGGAGGGCTATGAAGTGAAGGCTCCCGAACGTGAGCAGATTTCTGCCTCGGGTCCTGGACTGTCACGGGGTTTCTGCCTGACACTGAGCTTTCTCTTCCCAAACACATGGGACTGAATTGGTAACATGCTGTGGTCAGTGTGTGTAAAGAGTCTAAAGGATGAGACGATTACAGGAAGGGAAGCAAAGACTGTTGATTGTTTGCCTAATTTTCTACCCCAGGATCTAAAGTCAAAACAGAGGATCTGTGATCACTTGAATTTTTTCAAGTGAACTGAGGCCCAGCACCTCATCAGCTCGGGTTGCTGGATCATCGTCCTAGTGACACACGTGTCCACAGCCGCGGTCAGTGACAGTTGCAGTAGAATTGGCAGGGTGCGCTCTGTATGGAGTGTGATGCTGGTGAGAAGATGGCAGGTAGGAAAGAAGGAAGCATGCAAGAGCGCTCGAAGATTTCTTCCTTCACCGGTGAGGTGATGATGAAATCAGAAAGTCAGAAAGAACAAAGCTGAAGTTTAGAAAATGAATTTAGGGGCACCTGGCCCAGTCGGTAGAGCATCTGACTCTTGATCTCAGGGTTGTGAGCTCGAGCCCCATGTTGGGTGTAGAGATTACAAAAAAATAATAATAATAAGGAAAAAGAAAAGAAAATGAATTTAGGATTGAGCTTGAAGTACCACTGGCCATTCAGCTAGATATCCTGCAGCCACCCAGGAGAGCCTTCTGGGCTGAGATAGCCCAGGAGAAAAAGGTGTGCAGGTCAGAGACCAGGCTGAAATGCTAGGGAAATCCATCTGAGGGGAGAACTGCTTCTGGACCTCTGCAAACACCACCCGCCCTTCCGGGAATACCCTTTCTGTTCTCTCAGCCTGGATCTCTGAAAATCCAGCCCACACAACACCTCAGTCTGGACCGTTTGCTAAACCCCAGCCTGCGTCAGGTTCTCCATAGGCCCCTCATCACGGTCACGGTCACACTACGTTGCAATTCTGTAACAACCTGTGATCCTACCGTGTGTAGGGTCAGGGATGTGGTCCATTATCTCTGTGCGGAATGGACAAGGCACAGTATAAATATTGGCGATGTGAGCGAAGAAGACAGAGAAGGAGCTGTCTGAAAAAGGAACACAATCAGGAGAGACTAGTTTTGTGGAATCCAAAAGGAGTAACTTCCAAGGAAGATGATTAAACCATATAAAATGCAGCGACAGAATGAAGGAGAACAAGAAGGAGCGATGGAGTGGGAATCAGGTGGTCTGTGGTCTTGAACGAGGCCTGTGTGCATGGGGTTGGGGTCCTGGGGTTGGAAGATGGCAGTGGGCTCAGCATGCGCTTTGGGGACAGTAGATAGTAATGGCTAAGGACAAGTAGGAGATGAGGAGGTGACAGGAAATACTCTGTTAGGAGGTAAAGGGAAAGCGGTGAAGAATATAGCTGCACGTGAGTCATCATTAAAAGAAAGGAATCTTTCCTCGAGGACAAGGAATGGTTTACTTGTTTATAGGGTGGTAAAGCCGATGAAGAAAGAGAGAGACTGAGAGGAAACAGGCAATACATGAGCAAGAATAAATACAACTGGGGGGCTCAAGATTTTAGAGAAGGCAGGTGCTAGACCGGCTTACTGTTTGGCAAAAATTCCCACAGGTGGAGTTAATTTTCCTGCCCCGTCAACTTTTGGGGCACGATTTGCTTTGACCGGTGGAATGTGGAGACAATGACTATGTACCAGCTCCCGACGGAGGAGGAGCTCCTTAAGAGGCCTGGATGGACTTGCTCTCTTTGCACTCCTGCGCTCTGCCGTGAGAACAGCGGGCCCAGGCAGGAGGCGCCTCATCAGCCTGGGACCTCAAAGAGAGAAGAGCACAGACCTGACCAGACCTGCCGCCTGGAGCCACGCCCAGCTCAGCCCAGGACCGTGAAAGAGAAACTGTGGCTCTAGCAGTAGGCACCAGGATTGCAGGCTTGTTACCACAGCAAAAGCCAACTGACAGACTGCAGAAAGGAGTCATGTGTCTCGGAAGGGTCCAGGGCCCCTGCTTTCTCAGCAACAGGAGGGGAAACCGAGATGGACGAATAGACGAAAACAGATATGTCTACAAGTGGAAGGAAGGGAAACTGAGGAACTTCTCACCTGACGCTCTTTTCCAGGCTCAGCCCAGCTCAGCTGAGGCCATCTGGGGAGGGTGGTGCAGAACAGCACTGTGGCATGGAGCGGGGAGCAGCGGAGTAGAAGGGCTGTAGCGGAGAGCAGGAGAGGGGGCCAGACTGGAAGCAGGAGAGGAACGTCCAATGTCATAGGGCGCTCCACTGAGCCCAGGCTCACAAGCACACCAATGCATCAGACAAGAGGATGAGAAGTAAAGGGTCCCTCTCCTGATGGCTTCAAAAATGGAGCAGAAGGAAAATGTGGGAGGAAGTTTCCTAAGTTCAAAATTAGAAGCCAAACTGTCAAAGTATCCTTTATGCTGTGTCAGGGACATATCTCTGAGAGTGAGGTCAACGTCATGGGCCTCCTAATATTGGGCACCACTAATGACAATGAAGAAGAAGAACTTGGCCATAAATGGCAACTTCCCCTTCCTCCTTGCTTGTCACTGTCTCTGCTATTGCTCCAAGCCACCTGAGTGTAACTGCCAGCCTGAAAGCAGTACAGCGACACGAGGACCATGGTCCAGGTCCCCAGGCCTCAAGTTAGAACCCATGTCCGACCACTTCCTTACTGTCTCTCTGAACTTTGTGGCAAACTTTCGAGACTTACTGCAAGATCTTTCAAGTTGCTGCTACAGTTTTTATACTAGCATAAGCACCCAGGCAGTCTAGAAATGCCAAAAATTGCTCAATGGCAAGAGTAGTTAAGAAAAGAAGAAATAAAGATTTCTTATGATACCATATGATGTCCCTAAAAGATATCTCTTTGGTTATCTATCCAGAGAACCTTGTTTTCTCTTTCTTTCTTTCTTTCTTTCTTTCTTTCTTTCTTTCTTTCTTTCTTTCTTTCTTCTTTCTTTTTCTTTCTTTTTGCAAAGTTAGTGTAGCTTGATGGCAAAAACAACAACAATAACAAAAAAAACTAGAGGGGCACCTGGGTGGCACAGCGGTTAAGCAACTGCCTTCAGCTCAGGGCGTGATCCCGGCGTTATGGGATCGAGCCCCACATCAGGCTCTTCCGCTATGAGCCTGCTTCTTCCTCTCCCACTCCCTGCTTGTGTTCCCTCTCTCGCTGGCTGTCTCTATCTCTGTTGAATAAATAAATAAAATCTTAAAAAAAAAAAAAAACTAGAAAGCAGATGGGGTGCCTGGGTGGCTTAGTCCGTTAAGTGTCTGACTCTTGATTTCAACTCAGGTCATGATCTTAGGATCGTGAGACTGAGCCCCAAATTGGGCTCTGTGTTCAGTGCAGAGTCTGTCTCCCTCTGCCCCTCTCCCTGCCCGGGTTCTCCCTGCCCCCTTCTCCCTGTCTTTCAAATAAATAAAATCTTAAAAACAAACAAATAAATGAACAAAAAACCATAAAGCAGAGCTTGGCCAGAGACCAAGCAGTGTGGTAACTGAGAACATAAACTCTGGGGCCAAGAGCCTGGGTTTGAATCCAGGATCTGCCAAACTGTGTAACTTTAAACAAGTTGCTTGATCATACTGTGATTAATAATAAATCCTATTCCCACACCGTGACATAGTAATCCCTCAATACATCTTATCTCTGCCACTTACCAGCTGTGACCTTGGCAAGTTACTCAATTTCTCTGTGCAACAATTTTTGCCTCCGTATAATGTGGATAATAATAGTACCCACTTCATAGAGTTGTTATGAGATGTAAGTGAGTTAATACACACAAAACAAAACAGTGCCTGGTACACAGTAAATGCCACAAAAGTGATAGCTATGATTTTCCTTCTTTTTAATTTATGGGCAAGCTAGCAATGCACTTATCAAAAAATCTCTGTTATTTCCCCAGTGATCCCAACCATTTCAAACCTAACCTCTTAAGAGAACAAAGAATTTTAGGCCTCTATACTGTCCTAAAATGTAACTCACAGATAAAATAACCAATCTATACACATAATTTCAGAAAAATATACAATGTTCCAATTGTATCATAAAAGGTTTATAACAAAATAAAGTACATTTTAACGTTAAAATGCTGAGCAGCACAACTACTTTAGAAGACATAATGAGTCAGATGCTTGCCCCTACTTAAACTGAGTAAGTTTGGATTTAAGAGAATATAAGAAGTGGCACCTGTCTTGCTCAGTTGGTAGAGCTTGTGACTCTTGATCTCAGGGTTATGAGTTCAAGCCCCATGCTGGGCATAGAGCTTACTTGAAAAAAAAAAAAGAGAGAGAGAGAGCATAAGAAGCCAATCCATACGAGAAACATGTGATGGTGAAGAAGCAGAGGTATAGATGACACTAGATAAAATCTAATGTTTGAACAAATGGTAACAGATAAAACTTACTTATCTATGCTGGGAGAAAGACAGACATGGGGCACCTCGGTGGCTCAGTCAGTTAAGCAAGCGTCTGCTTAACCCTTAAACCCTGGAGCCCCAGGATCAAGCCCCATGTCGGTCTTCAAGAAAGAAAGAAAGAAAGAGAGAAAGAAAGAGAGAAAGAAAGAAAGAGAAAGAAAGAAGAAAGAAAGAAAGAAAGAAGAAAGAAAGAAAGAAAGAAAGAAAGAAAGAAGAAAGAAAGAAAGAAAGAAAGAAAGAAAGAAAGAAAGAAAGAAAAAGAACAAAAGTCATGATCCTATATAGAGGAGGAAAAGCATGCCCAGACAAATTTCAGACCATCCAAGTAGAGATAAGGAGCTAGTAATGATATTCTTGCAAATGAATAGGACCTAGTTTATAGGCTCAGCACCAAGTAATCACTTCTGTGATTAAGGACATGGTCCAGGTCCCTTTGCCTCAAGTTACCGGTAGAACCCGTGTCCGACCACTTCCTTACTCTCTCTCTGAACTTTGTAGCAAACTTTCAAGACTTACTGCAAGATGGAGCACGGAAGCGACAAAGTATCGTAGCAAGCATGTGCCTTTTGTGAAATCCCACCCCGTGTTGAAACTTACATTCAGTGCCTAGGGCTTAAGAATCCTCTGTGTGACAGTAGCATGGAAAAACGAAGATGAGAGCCTACAGGAAAGTGGTGTGAGACTTCCAGGCACAGTATCACGGAAAGACTGAGAAGAAAAAAAAAAAGAAGCTACCTCGTTATTAATAAATTATTTCATTATGAAATTTTCACATTATAGGTTTCTTACCATTGGACAACACCCCCCCAAGAAATGTAATATATAGCATGGCAATAAAATGAAATATTTTAAAACAAGTTATTAATAAAGTCCAGTGCAATCCCTAAAATTCATGTGTCTCCACTAATTTAATCATTGGGTTGGAAGAATGTTTGAGGGAATCACGATTCTTTTTTTTTTTTTTTAATTATAGATTCCGATGTAAAGTTCGATGCTTCATTAGTTGCGTATAACACCCAGTGCACCATGCAATATGTGCCCTT
>NC_048225.1:100199366-100416491 GCF_002007445.2 Ailuropoda melanoleuca
AAGGGACCTCCACACTGTTTTCCATAGTGGCTGTACCAACTTGCATTCCCACCAACAATGTAGGAGGGATTGAGGGAATCACAATTCTGTTGCACATTTGTAGTCAATTGCCTTGCTTATAAAGAAACTCTCTCAACTAAAGATGTAGTTAGAAACACTAGACTACATTGAACAGGCAGGATGCACACATGATATTATTTAACGCCGTTAAGAAAATGTCTTTATTCACACAAAAAAGTAAATATGTGGGGGTGATGACTGTGTTCATTGGTTCGATGGAGGGAATATTTTCACAATATACCATGTATATCAAATCGCCACACTGTATACTTTAAATATCTTACGAATGTATTTGTCAATTATACCTCAGTAAAGCTGTGGGGGGAGAAGAAAATGTCTTATTTCAATTAAGCCTCCCTCTCCAAAATAACATAATACTATATTATTGGCCACTGTTGTAATTTTGTGAAACCTTTTGGTATTATTATGTATTAAGGTAAAACTGGTTTATATTTAGAATGTGTTCAATTCAGTGGGATGTTCAAAAGTATAGTAGACTCTGGAACTTTCCCACAAAGGCCAAGATGTGTAGTATCCTCAGTCCTTACCCACTACATGCCAGCAGTGCCTGCCCCCATCACCGTGACAACCAAAAATGCCCCTACAAATTTCCAAAATGCCCTCATTGGGAAATGCATCCTTATCCAACTTATTCATTCTGGCACAGGAGAGAGTGGGCGCCTATTCTATGCCAGGAAAGAAATCCAGTTAGCTCTCACTGCACACCAAAATACATAAATCGAATAGTTGAATGTAAAAATAAAAGGAAATTTTAAAATGAAACAAAAATTTTAGAGAAAAACGTGCATGAAATTTATCTAATCTCAGAAGGGGAATCCTTTCTTAACCCAAAAATCACAAAGGAAATTAACTGATTACAATAAAAGTTTTAAACTTGGGTGCCAAAAAAGAAAAACCAGGGATGCTTGGGTGGCTCAGTCAGTTAAGTGTCTGCGTTCAGCCCAGGTCATGACCCCCAGGGTCCTGGGATCGAGTCCCCCATTGGGCTCCTTGCTCAGTGGGGAGCCTGCTTCTCCCTCTGCCTGCCACTCCCCTTGCTTGTGCTCATTCTCTCTCTCTAACAAATAAATAAATAAAATCTTAAAAAAAAAAAAAAAGAAGAAAGAGGAAAATACTTGCCATATTTTTTTTCTTTTTTTCTTTTTAGAGAAAGAATAAGCAGGGGGAAGGACAGAGAGAGAGAGGGAGAGAATCTCAAGCAGACTCCATGCTCAGTGTGGAGCCCCCCACATGGGTCTCCATCTATGACCCTGAGACAATGACCTGAGCCGAAATCAGGAGTCAGACGCTTAACTGACTGAGCCACCCAGATGCCTCAAGCATTTACCTTTTATTTTTTTAAATTTTTTAAAAAGATTTTATTTATTTATTTGACACAGAGAGAGACAGCCAGCGAGAGAGGGAACACAAGCAGGGGGAGTGGGAGAGGAAGAAGCAGGCTTCCAGCGGAAGAGCCTGATGTGGGGCTTGATCCCAGGACCCCAGGATCACGCCCTGAGCCGAAGGCATATGCTTAATGACTGAGTCACCCAGGCGCCCCAACATTTACCTTTTAAAAATCAGAGAAAATATATCTTCCAAAAGGAGAACTGAAAGCTATGTATCTATGATATATATATGATATATATGTGATATCACACATATATATGCGATATATATAATCCTGGAGGGAAAACAATAAAGTGTACTTTTATATCTCTTTCCAGGTTTTCTACAATGTGCATATGGCATTGAAATAATTTGGAAAAAAAGCACAAGATGTGATTTTTTTTAAAGATTCTTTCCTGGGGCGACTGGGTGACTTAGTCAGTTAAGTGTCCAACTCTTGACCTAGCTCAGGTCTTGATCTCAGGGTCATGAGTTCAAGCCCTGCACTGGGCTCAAAAAAGATCCCCCCGACTCTGGGGGGGGGTGGTTATCTGATTCCTATAGCTACTCACTTGAGCCTCATTGTCCAAGATCCAGGAAACTATTTTCACATTTTCTTTTATAATTGGAACTTTTATCACCAAAAACATTCCTGAATTGTTACTGGTTTAGTAGCCAGTAAAATGCAATCAGATCTATGTAGTGCAAAATGAGGAACCCACCCAAAAATTATTTATAGACTCAAATGGTAACTAGCCTCCCTACTTGCTAAGGTAGGAGGACCTGAAGCTTTATATCTTCCTGGTGAAACGGAAGAGTGACGACATGCAAGCTTCATTCAGAGCCCTTTTGCAAGAGCTACAGATGACAGTGGAAAGTAAAATGCTCTCAGCGCCAAGACTGGCACGTGGGGGTACTCAGCACCTCTTGGCTCCCCTCCTGTCTCTTTCACATCTAACATATGTGGACCGTAAACCCTGGGAGAAGAGACACAGATGAAAATTCTTGAGTAGTGACAATTCAAAATTCATGGAACAAGCAGGGGGTTTGGGAACGAGATCCTGACATATAGAATTATGTGCTGACAAAATGTATCCCTCAAGGGGGTCTTCTCCACCTTGAATGGCCCAAGCCACTAGCTTCCTCCAGGCAGGCAAACTCCCACTCATCTTTCCGTTCTCATATTTCCTCACATATGAATCCCACAATATCAGCCAGCTTCCACTCTGTTGTGCTGCACTAATGAACAATTTCAAAAATCCTAATGGGGGCGCCTGGGCGGCTCAGTCGTTGGGCGTCTGCCTTTGTCTCAGGGCGTGATCCCAGGGTCCTGGGATCAAGCCCCGCATCGGGCTCCCCACTCAGCAGGAAGCCTGGTTCTTCCTCTCCCACTCCCCCTGCTTGTGTTCCCTCTCTCACTGTCTCTCTCTGTCAAATAAATACATAAAATCTTTAAAAAAAAAAATCCTAATGGCTTACAACAAAAAAGACTTATTTTTTAGGGACTCTAATTCAGACTTTTATCCAAATCTGTGTCTTGTGAATTGCATTCTAATCTTGCCCAAGTAAATGTTGGTTTGCTTTAAAAAGAAAAAAAAAAAAAGGCTTATTTTTTTTCTCATGTTATATGCATGTCATCTTCAGTTTTGGTCCATGTACCTTCTTCATTCTGGGAACCTGGTTGAAGAGAAGCTGGCTAAGACACCAACCTTAATGTTCCTGAACACACTTCAAGAGACTCAGCTGCCACTACAAGTAATAACTCACTTGCTTTTTCATGCATTCATTCAATAACCATTTATGGAGTACCCAACTATAAGTCCATCATTGTGCTAGGTGCTAGGAATTCAAACATGGGGAAGGTATAGTGCCTCCCTTCAAGGAGCTCAGAGTCTAGTGAAAGTAACAGATGAATAAGTGAATAGTGATGGTGTATGAATAAGGCTTTGGTTTGGTTGTAAGCAACAGAGGCACAAAATAGTGACTTAAGACAAGTTGACTTCTTTTTCATGGGTAGTCCAAGGTTGGTAGGGCAATTCAACTCTGTGAAGTCCTCATGACCCAGGCTTCTTCAAATTCCCCACTCTGCATGCCTAGGATGTGGCCCATATCCTCGTGCTCCAAGACGGCACCTGGGGCTGCAGGGTGCTCCAAGCAGCAGGACGAAAGAAGGAACAAAGCAAAGGGAGGAGATGTCTTTTTTTTTTTTTTTTTATCAGATTTCTGTTTACATTCCATTGGCGAGAGGACGATCACACAGCCACATCTTATGGGAGCACAGAGAAGGAAGGGGCATATCTTTTTTATATACTTTTATGTAAAAGTAAAATTCCATACCAAAGCTTTTGTCCATAAGACAAACATAGTTTTAAACTTTTGTAAGTTTGTCATTTTCTAGCTACGAAAATTTAAAGCAGAGAATGGCTACCCAGTTACTGAATAGTCAACATAAAATTAGAAATACTAGTATTTTTCATTATACCATGTTGTTTCTCAATCCCTTGTTTTAACAAAGTAAATACATGATGGTATATACCATATACATTAAAAACCATAAATTTTTGATGTAATAATGGAATTGGAAACATGCTATTTTCCCAAGAGAGAAGGAAACTAGATATGTTCCAAGTCCAATTCCTAAGTAGATAAATCCAATGAATGAATGAATGAATGAATTCAAACAACATGCATTGTTCATCTCCTCTATTTAAAGAACACAGCACTGTGGAAAATAGAGGAGTAAGAAAAAAATCACTGTCCTCATGAGCATTAAAAATAAAGAAATAATATAAATAATTTAAAGGGAGTATATTATCACACCACATACTACCTGAATTCAAAGGAGGGAGATCACAGTGGGTTGAAGGCATAGGAGGTTTTGGAGAGAAAGTAGTGCTCGCCCTGGGCCATTTAGGAAGGAAGGCAAGGAGAGGGTCATTTTGATAATGGCACCAAGAAACCCTCAACAGAAATAGAAGAGAACCCCTGGCAACCTAGCTTCATTCATCCTGGGACCATTTTTTCCCACCTGTACACCACACCAAGCCATAATTCTTTGTCTACCGAAAACATCAATCCCTTTCCTACATTCATTACGAATAATTTATTCATTATTATAAAATGCTTTTAATTTTTTATTAGTTAATAATAAACATGAATCACCAACAATGAGATAAGTATTCTCAAGAAACAGCCAAGATAAAGAGACAGTACTCAAGTACTTATATATTGTTAAATTATCCAATAAAAATCCAAGATGTTTATTATTCATGTTCACAATCTGAAAGCTTGATAATGTACCAGAGGCCAATAGCTCCCATTCTTCTAGATCCTAAAAGCAAGTGCCAGAGTAGAAATCACAGGAAGGCTTATTCCCTCGGCATCCTGCCTATCACAGCATATGAAAGCGCTAGTACAGGAATATTCTGTTTTAAAGCTATAGATAAAAAGAGTGACATGCAGTGTGATGTTGTAATCCCCTTCAGTGCATCTAGGAACTGATCTGATCGGTCTTCCTTGTGTTTCATGAGATAAACTTTATCATCTGACTTAAAAATGACTCCTTGAATTCTAAATAAATTAATCTTGGTTATTCCCCTTAAGAACATATACTGGTGTGCATATAAACAAAGACAGGATTTGCTGAATTATTATTTATAGCCACGGGCAAAAGAGCCATGCTCTCACCACTTTCAGAAGTTCATACTTTTGTACTTTGTAATATTCCTGGTTTACCAGGGTGCCTGGGTGGCTCGGTCGGTTCAGCGTCCTACTCTTGATTTTGGCTCAGGTCATGATCTCAGAGTTGTGATGAGATCGAGCCCCACGTCGGGCTCCATGCTGGACAAAGAGCCTGCTTAAGATTCTCTCCCTCTCCCTCTGTCCCTCCCCACCTCTTAAAAAAAGGTTTCTCTCCTCCAGCAGCCAGAGAGCCTCAAATGCAGACCTGAATTAGCTAAATCAGACACCACTTACTGTATTTCCAGCCAAGTGAGACAAATGAACTCTGTTCACTCAGCTGGACCTCCAACTATAGTTCCCCTTGCTCTATCCTTTTCCATGGATTGCTTTGCCCCCTAAGCGGGATAAGACCAAGGAACGTGCAGCTGCAGTTCCAAAGTTCCAGCTCCCACAAGTAAATGACACTGCAGGAGACTCATTTGATGACCCTTCAAAAATAGAAGTCACAGACCAGAAGAATCTACTCCCACAGATGCCCACAGTAGTTACAGACTCACGTCCAAGGTCTGTCATCAGGCTAACCCCATGGCAAAGGAAAGCACTTGGAAATTGCTCAAAATGCCACATGCATTTACAAAATAAATAAATATGATCATCTTCAAAACAACAATATTAGAAATTTAATTTCTAACCATTAAATTAAAATTGTTTGGTCAGTATGATGCCTCTAAACCATTATCAGGTTCATGTGCAAGACAGAAGAGAACACATTGGCCATCAATGTTTCAAATTTTGCCATAGGCTAGTCTAAGACAGACCCTCCAGAATTTCTTTTCTTTTCTTTTCTTTTTTTTTTTTTAAGATTTTATTTATTCATTTGACAGAGAGACAGAGAGAGAAAGAGCACAAGTAGAGGGTGCGGGAGAGGGAGAAGAATGTTCTCCGCCGAGCAGGGAGCACGATGCTGGGCTGGATCCCAGGACCCCGGGATCATGACCTGAGTCAAAGGCAGATGATTAACCAACTGAGCTCCAGTACCTCCAGAATTTCTGAACTCCCTAGTCAGGTGACTAACAACTATCACTTGTAGGCCTGTTATTCTTCAGCTAAAAATGTCCTCCAAGCTGGATAAGCTGGAAGACAGCTAAATCTTTTCAATATTTACCTGCAATGACTCCTTATTCCTTTCAAAAATTATATTGAATGTGGTTGCTTTGTGAAGAGGCAGTGAAAGGACATTCCAGAACAACTGAGCCATAAAGACACCAACACAACAAGTACTTGGTATCACGACATGGTCTGTCATGTACAAATTAAGCTACTGAGTCTTCAAGAGACAGATAGTAAAACAGAAGGGGATGCTAACTACAGCAGAAAATGTAAATATATTGCCTTAAAGGGAGATCAAGAGAGATCAAGTTGGGAAATGGTGCGTTTATACGTGAAACCAGTCTAATACCATCAATTAGTAAAACAGCATTTAAAGCAATGAACAAAAGCAATTTAACATCAACAATTAAAACCTAGATAGCCTACTTCACAACCTTTAAAATCAACAACTCATCTCCTGGTATATATTAACCAATGGCTTTTCTCATTTGGACTTTGCCAAATTAAAAAAAAGAAAAAGAATCAGAGGGGCGCCTGGGTGGCTCAGTCGTTAAGCATCCGCCTTCAGCTCAGGGCGTGATCCCTGCATTCTGGGATCGAGCCCCGCATCCAGCTCCTCCACTGGGAGCCTGCTTCTTCCTCTCCCACTCCCCCGCTCGTGTTCCCTCTCTCGCTGGCTGTCTCTCTGTCAAATAAATAAAATCTTTAAAAATAAAAAATAAAAATAAAAAATAATTGGAAAATTACAACTGTACTTATAAAGCCTTTTCTCTGCCGGAACTGCAGCCCTCCCCCCCATTCAGCTGGCTGCTCACACCACCTGGCCCGTGAGCACCACGACACCACCAAAGCCAGCAGGTTTGACCTCCTGCATGCCACATTTCGTCTAACAGCAGAGGCCATTGATTATTGGGTGCACCACTGTCTTGTGTGCCTCTAAGAAACAACACTTCCACCAAATCTAAGCCTTATCACAATTTCAGAGATGAAAATAGGACACATATACATTTAGAATTGGTGTAACATTGGTAGGTGGTGAATCTTAGTTCCTTGTGATCCCAATGTCCAGACATCTCACCTGGACACATCTACCTCGTCTCCTTTATTCTTGACCCCTCCAATCCAGTCTCCACTGTCAAAGTGGCAATTTTTGCAATACAAATCTGATCACACAATGCAAATCTGATTATTCTTGGCTCCAAAATTTTCAATGACTTCCCCATACCCTCAGCATTGAGATCTAGCTCCTTCAGTGAGCCTGACTCCTATCATCTCTCCAGCCTCCTCTCCAGCAGTTCCCAATTTCTCACCTCCAACTGTATCTGACCCCTCTCAGTTCTTCAAACATCATGCTCTCACCCACCCCTCAACCTCCATACTCTCTACTCCCTCTGTGAGCTCACATGCCTTCTTTTCACCTGCTTATCTGCCTTGTCCATCTTGTCTGTAAAAACCCTGCTTGACCACTCTCCCCTGAGAACAGATCCCCTCCCATATGCTTCTGTATTCTGCAATACCCCTGCATAGCCTTTTGTGTACCTGGAATGATTTACTCAATTATTAGCTTAATTATGTGTCTTTCCGACTTTAAGTTCTATGACAACCAGGATTCATTTTAATCAGAATTGATTTCCCAGTGTCAGGCACAGTATTTGGTCCATGTTTGTTGACTGACCAAAAAAAAAAAATCTTAGATGATGGCTAATGTGGTTCTCCCAGGCATTGTTTGGCAGAAAGTAGTTTTTGATGCAAAATGGTAATAGGTGCTATAGGGTAGAGGTTCTCAAAGGGTGCCCTGGGCACACAGTAAGCATTTAATAAATGGATGATGTTATTGTTGATTATAATGACAATGACAAAGATGACAATAATGTAAGAAATAACATGTTGTATCTATTCGAAAGGACTCACTTTTTAAAATACTCCATGATTGAGCTCTTTGCAGTTTTTATCCAGACAGATGTCTAAGAGTGACCTCTCATAACCATACTAGTCATTGATTCTAAAATCCCAGGACAGGAAAACCATCCCAGGACTAGTTTAAAAGGCTGGTGATCAACAACCATCATTGACGACAAATGCTGTCAAGGAAGTATATTCTCTCTTCAGTTATAAGGATAAAAATTTATTATTTGCAAATGTAACAGAACAATAATATTTGCTGTGTCTTTTATTTATTTTATTTTTTAAAAGATTTTATTTATTTATTTGACAAAGAGAGAGACAGCCAGTGAGAGAGGGAACACAAGCAGGGGGAGTGGGAGAGGAAGAAGCAGGCTCCCAGCGGAGCAGGGAGCCGGATGCAGGGCTTGATCCCAGGACCCTGGGATCAGGCCCTGAGCCGAAGGCAGGCACTTAATGACTGAGTCACCCAGGTGCCCCTTGCTGTGTCTTTTCAATTCCAAATCATAAAAAGCATAGAACATAAGCTACTAGAAAGAAATTTCTTTTCTCATTTGCCAACTCCAATGATATCTGCTCGTTTGCAACAGAACAGGTGTTCCCCAGGTAAACATTCCCCGGGCACACAGTGTAACTGTTTCATATCAGCGAGTCCCCAGCTGACCATCATGTTCCTAGCCCATTACTTGGAATTTCCATGAACTTTCCCACAGACATTAAATTCTAAGACATGGTCTTGGTAATTCATACCAATTGTACTGTGGTATGCTATGACACACTGTGGATTAATGGGCTTTATGTACTATGATATGATGTGAGACATTGTGGATTAAATGGGCTTTATGAGTTCACTTTAGAATCTGGACACATTGTCTAATACCATTTCTCTGAGAAAATAGGTTCCAGGGCACAGGAAGCCCCGAAGCAATGAAAACACAAGTCCCTCCTCACTCTCTCACTGTCCCTTCCTTTTGTCATCACCCCTTTGGCCACAGCCCAGAGGGAGTAGCATCCCAGCAGCCCCCTGGGTGCCCTTTGGAACGTCCGTCCCCGGAACGTCCGTCCCCACCCAGAGCCCAGGCAGCCACCATGTCCGACCTTTCACCTCTCACACGTTACCAAAACGTTAATAAAACTGCTCTTCACCCTCATCTGACCCTGGGAAACCTCATCTTGTTCCTGGTACCCCCACCACCTGTTCCCTTTACTGAGCATCAGACCTGGCTCCATCCTTTATGGCTCCTTTAAACCATCTCTGAAAGGAAAATATCCTTCCCAAACCCTCCTTTCGCTGTCCCCCCTCCACAGTTTTGCTCAGGCTGCTGTTGCCTTCTCTCTTGGGTCTCTCTCTCTCCAAGCCATCCTTCCAGGGAGTCTACCCATCCCAGATCCTACCACACTTCTGACATCTCCTAGAGCAGTCTACCTGGCCAGCTCCTCACCTGCACTCATCTCCTTCTGCCTTGGATTTCTTTTCTTTTCTTTTCTTTTTTCTTTTCTTTTTTCTTTTCTTTTTTCTTTTTTCTTTTCTTTTCTTTTCTTTTCTTTTCTTCTTTTCTCTTCTCTCCTCTCCTCTCTCCTTCTTCTTCTTCTTTTTCTTCTTCTAATTTTCTTTATGTTTTAGAGGGTAGGGGCCGAAGGGAAAGGGAAAGTGAGAATCTTAAGCAGGCTCCATGCCCAGCACGGATCAGGAGGCAGGCCTTGATCTCACAACCCTAGGATCATGACCTGAGCTGAAATCAAGAGTAGGAGGCTTTGAGATGCCTGGGTGGCTCAGTTGGTGAAGCGTCTGCCTTTGGCTCAGGTCATGATCCCAGGGTCCTGGGATAGTCTGCCATCCCACTCCTTGCTCTGCGGGGAGCCTGCTTCTCTCTCTGCCTGCAGCTCCCCCTACTTGTGCTCGACCTGTCTCTCCTTTCTGTCAAAAAAAAAAAAAAAAAAGTAGGAGCCTTAACCCACTGAGCCACCCATGTGCCCCCTGCCTTGGGTTTTTAATCCTTATTCCCTGTCTTTTCATCTTTCTTTTGGAGTTCCTTGAGGACAGGCCAGCTTCTTTATGGTGTCTGGATCCCTGCGTCCTCCCCTCTCACCCCCCTAACACACCCCCACAGCACAGGGCTCACTATAATGGTGTGAGAATGCAATAGGAGTTAGGGGTCCAGTGTCTCCCTCAGGCTAAAAAGAGGCAGAAGCACATTATGAAACAATATCTGGGACCAGTAAGGGGAAAAAAAGTGAAACAGTGTCAATGGGAAAAGAAATCGAGGTGTAAACAGCAGAAGAGTAAGACAGAAATCTAACAGTTCTCTTCCGGAGCCATCAGGTATGAACCTGGACGAGAAAACGCTCCATTTTGGTATCTGCAGGAAATAATAATATCAGACAATGATTCTGCTCTCAGGAGGTGCTATGCCTCCATGTAAAGGGCTTCTCAAGCATGCCCCTTCATTCTCATGGCCACCTTATTATCTTCATTTTACGTAGGAGGAAACTGAGGCATCCGCTGTCAATTAACTGGACTAAGGTCACACAATCAGCAGGGCAGAGCTAGGATTTGAACCTTTTCCCCATCCAAACTCAGCGGCTAATTCAACTACCTGTTTACTACAGTTTTGACAGCATATTTGCAGGCTGTGGGGCAGAAGTCACCACCCACTGGGAGATAAAGAATTCAGGCTCCCGCGACCGTGCATTCCTTCGACTCCTTGAGCCCCCGCCCCTGCCTGGCTCCGGGTGAGCGGCCTGAAGTCTTCCAGCAAACCCAGGAGCTAGGTATGGACGGAAGCTGAGCCGGGGGAAATAACCCGCTCAAAGTCACACGGCCCAAGGTTTCCAAGGCAGGCTGCTGAGGCTCCGGACCCACGCTTCAGGGCACCGACGGCCACAGGCTCCCCCCCAACCCCGAGGTCCCCGCCAGAGAGACTGAGTCTGAAGGCCCCTCTGCAGTCAGCCTGCGGTGGGGGGGGGGAGAACACTTACCCACCTGCAGCGCCGTGAGAACACCACCTCCCTTACCAGGTGGTGGAAAGGATGACACAGAATAAAGAATTCAGTGCCTCCAACACAAGAAACAGTCAAGGACAGTCATCAGAGGCAGCCCTTCCCTCTGTCAGTCTGTGCCATTTTACTTATCACTTACGGGAGATCAACCTTGTTCCTCTTTAAAATAGATGGTTTTCTCTGCGATCCATGCAAGTCTGCAAAATGCAGAAGAAAGGAACACAGTGAGATGAAGGAAAAAGAATTTCCCTTCTCTCTATTGATCACCCTTGTTCCCCAAACACTTTCTCGAGAAATCATTTAAAACTCAAAATGACACCACAATGCATTATAAACAAAAAGCGTACCAAACAAATTACGAAGTCCCAGCCCTCGGGAGTTTGCAAGTAGGCTATGTTAATATTTGCAAAGTGCCCCGAGTGCCTTAGCGGCTAATTAACATCTTGGGTTTGTTTTCTCAAATTCCAGCCCATTGTTTCCCCTGTGAGCACAATCCGAAGCCTTTGCCCCTAATGCGCTACGGCCTGCATCTTCCTGCCAATAAAACCGCTGAAACCACCAGAGGTTAAAACAATTAATATTAGATGAAACCCCTCCGCGCCGCGGTTCCGGGGCCCGCGCAGCCCCGCGCTCTCCCGGCCGCGGGGTCCCCGCGGCTCCGGCCCTGGAGGGAGCCCCGGAGCCGCCGCGCCCCGCTGGCTCCGCTGGGCGGGTTAGCTCCCCCTGGAGGGCGAGCTCTTGCGAAAGGAAAACCGAAAATGAGCAGATGCTTATCTGACACGCGGTTGCCCGGGAAGAATCGCGTTCATACTGCAGAAATCCATTAGGTACATGGTGCGGCCGGCACTGCTATCTGTAACGTGACTTTTATTTACACATTTAAAGCATTGCTATCCTGACGATGGCACCTGTTAGAGAGGTTACGATCTCTCCAGAGGAAGTTCTGGATTTCCCTCCTGTGGTGCTCTAGAAACCCATCACCAACAAATCCCCCTCCCCTTGTTTCAGACCCAGGCTCGAGGAGAAAGAAGAAGGTGTTGGAGGTGGGTCTCCAAGGTCGTTCCCAGCACCAGACTCTGGCCTTCTGCCCCCGGCAGATGTTAAGACCAGCCGCCCATCACCCATGCGGAGTCGGAATTAGAACTTCCGTTTCCTTTGTATTATTACCCTCACCAGAAAGAATTCCTACATTTAGGCACACTTAGTGTTCTCGCTTTTTGGTTGATGATCTTATTATGGACGCTTATTTAAAAGCCCCAAATCAGAGACTTGCTGGACGTCTCTTGAACTTATCCGGCTGGAACCGCAGAGCAAAAAGCAAGCGAGAAGGGGCTGTTTTCTTCCAACACTCAGACCTAGCCCCGGCTGCAGAGTGGAGAGGTTGTAGACGTGGCCTTGCCTGGAACAAGGGCTCGCTGCTCGCAGACGACTGGATTGGATGCTGCAAGCCAACACCTGTGTGGTGGGGGCGGCGGGGGGGGGTAGTTAATACGTTGCCAGTTCTTGTGGCACACTCTGGTTCTTGTGTGAAACGGAGGAGAAGATTCTTTTTCAGCATTCTTTTCTAACAGGAGAAGAGCCATTTCTCACTGTGAAAGTACCTCGCGGGGATTCCCATTAAATAAAACTGCTTGACGATGACCCAATTTGTTCGATCAAGAGGATAAACTCTTCCTATCCATACATTATTGTTGTTATGGTTTCCGTTGTTAAATTATACATAAAAGGCTCGAGCCTGTTTTAGAAATGAAACGTTTTCAGAACATGAATCTTAATGAGATCCTTACACTAAATTGTGCCTGAGAATGGCATTATTTTAGCTGCCTCTTTATATTTTCACCAATTTGTAATCCTCAATGCACTTTTAAAAAATAATTGTAAAATGTATTATCTTATAATATGTTCATTCACTACCATAGACCTGCCTGTTGCCTTTTTGGTCTTAGGTTATTAAAAAAAAAATCTCCAAAATAACCCCCTTGGTAATCTTCTGTCTTCCCTATGTCTACTTTTCCTTCGTAAAACTTGTCCACTTTTCCTTGGATAAAGTCTTTTCAAACATGAACAAATCTACAGGCAAGTTCTTAGAACACGGGTCCTGCAAGACCCTCACTGGAATGTTGACCAGTGCAATTGGGGAATGCCTCACATTCTCCCCATCCAAGGTTTACAAATCACATTAAGTCTTACCATCAAGAAACCTGCTGAACTTGGCTTAGACAGGCATTTCTCAAATTTATTTGCATGTGGAACCCTTTTAACACAAGGCTTATTAATAGGCTGTGGAACTTTTATTTCTAGGATTACACTTTGGGAATTAGTGATCGAGACCATCTAATATATGGAATAATTATAGGTCAGATAAAACTGAGATAAGTCAAGCTGTAGCATAAGAATTTCTTTAAAGAGGAATCTGAACTTAATTGCTATTTGTGAATTTCATAAATCCACTGTGTTAAAAAAATAATCATGCCTTAAATACATAGGTGATTAGAGGCTGTGTGAGAACCCTGAACCAACACAGAATACGAAGGTTCCAGAAATATCCCTTTTATCCCACGGGAACTATAATCCAAAGTGTGGTAGATTCCATATTTGTTGAGTCAGCCTCTCCATCAGTCCCAACACACTGGGAATATTTAAAAATAGCCCTGGTAGCTATAGACTCCTGCAGTGCTCTTAGAAGTGAATTCAGTGCTCAGGAGAAAGGGCCACCGAGTCCAAACTTGTTCTACTGCTTAACCCCCCCTTGCCCCCAAAGATAGCCATGTACCCCAATAGTATCTGTGCTACCAGAAGATCTGCAGAGTTGACGAGCCTTTCGTGCATTCTCTATCCCTTAAGTGGAGCTATCAGACAGAAGCACCCAAACAAGCATCATCCTTGAGAACAAGACAGTCAAAGCAGCAGCCTAAGAGCCCCGCAAAGTGTGGACCATCTGGACCAATTCGTGTTCAATGAAAACGTCCTAAAAGGAACTCCAGGGGCACCTGGGTGGTGCGGTCAAGCACCCGCCTCTTGGTTTCCACTCAGTTTGTGACCTTGGGGTGGTGAGATTGAACCCCCCCCCCACAGCCAGCCTCAGGTGCCACACTCAGGACCCAATCTGCGTAAGACTCTCTCTCCCTCTGCCCCCTCGAGGCCCTCCTTGCGCACTCTCTCACTCTCTATCTAAAATAGTTAAATAAGTCCTTTTTTTTTTTTTAAGATTTTATTTATTTACTTGACAGAGAGAGAGCCAGAGAGCACAAGTTGGGGTGGGGGGGTGAGTAATGGGAGAAGGAGAAGCAGGCTTCCGCCTGAGCAGTGAGCCCAATGTGGGGCTCCATCCCAGGCCCCTGGATCATGACCCCAGCCAAAGGCAGCCGCTCAACCAACTGAGCCACCCAGGTGCCCCAGATAAATACGTCTTTTAAAGAATGAAAGGAACTCCGGGTGCTTCAAGCACCTGGGCTAATAGGAAATGAAGGGCATACAAATGAAAGGGGTTGCATCTAGTCCTTCTCAATCAGATATTCTTCAGAAAGTGAAAGAAAGCATTTACATTAAAACACTTGACAAAGTGCCCTTTTATACCCCTATGACCCACGGATCCCACATAGCACTTTCTTCCCCCACATTTGCATATTAAGGCACAAAAGGTAATATGAATATAACTAAAAAATCATGCATTACATTTGTCTCATAGTCTTCACAACACTTAGCAGAAAACTGGACAAAAAATAGATGCTCCATAAATACTAATCAATTGATTAATTAATTGACCAACTAATGGCCCTTTCAAAGTTACTTATCATCGGAGAAAAGCTGGACTTATACCCTGAACACTTAGTTCTTGTTTAACCCCAGGAGATTATTTTCTATTTCAAGGGAGACTCACAGTTTAAACAAGACTGTGAAAAATGAACCAAAACAGGCTGGCAAATATTTCTTAAATTCTATTCCACCCACAAAATTTGCATTATGTCTGTTGATATTTGTCAAATGCCACCAGGCCCTTTCTATCATCTTCTCTCACATAGAACAGCCAGGAACTGGGCGTATCTGCTCTCTGCTACCTAATAATTGCAAATTTTATAGAAACTTTTCAAGGGAATAGAAATAATAAGCAAAATATATTTCATCTAAGCCTACCAAATGATTTCTTTTTAAGGTTTGTTGCTTGACTTGTTGAAGATAGAAGCACAAGCTTAATTTCAACACTAAGAATTACTAGGATCACATCACATATACCATTAAACACATGGGTCTATCCTGAGAAATTTCATTGTATTCGGCCATACTAACACCCAGAATCTGCTACCTAAAGTGCTTGTATTTAAATTGACCAGATATGTTTAAAGTAGAGAAATTATCCAGTGTGCATCAGGTTAAGAATTTGTAGCAGGGGCGCCTGGGTGGCACAGCGGTTAAGTGTCTGCCTTCGGCTCAGGGCGTGATCCCGGCGTTATGGGATCGAGCCCCACATCAGGCTCTTCTGCTATGAGCCTGCTTCTTCCTCTCCCACTCCCCCTGCTTGTGTTCCCTCTCTCGCTGGCTGTCTCTATCTCTGTCGAATAAATAAATAAAATCTTTAAAAAATATATTAAAAAAAAAAAGAGAAAAAAAATAGAATTTGTAGCAAAGGGGCGCCTGGGTAGCGCAGTCGTTAACCGTCTGCCTTCAGCTCAGGGCGTGATCCCGGCGTTCCGGGATCGAGTCCCACATCAGGCTCCTCGGCTGGGAGCCTGCTTCTTCCTCTCCCTCTCCCCTGCTGTGTCCCCTCTCTCCCTGGCTGTCTCTCTGTCACATAAATAAATAAAATCTTAAAAAAAAAAAAAAAGAATTTGTAGCAAAGAACGTGCATCTCATACTTTCACAGAAAATGAAAGTGATAATTATCAAAATAAAAATCTGAATCTGCATGTGTCAGACAACTTCCCCTTTTCTGTTATTTTCAACCCCCCAAGGAGTAGAACTGAAAGTGGTCTTTTGGTGTTGCTTCAAATAAACTATTTTTCTGTTCAGACTAAGTAATTTTTTTTTAATTCTTATTTATTTTTAAAATAATCTCTACACCTGACGTGGGGCTCGAACTCACGACCCCATGATCAAGAGTGGCATGTTCCACCAACTGAGCCGGCCAGGTGCCCCAGTAATTTCTTAAGGCAGTTTGTATAGTGTGTAAACAATGATACTACGTAGTAAAATAAAGTACTAATCACAGGTGGGGAGAGTATATTCGATTTAAAGTATGTGCTTTTGCCAAAAACCATACGTTACCTTGGAATTAACTTAGCCAGAGACGTAAAGGACCTATATTCTAGAAACTATAGATCACTTTTGAAAGATATTGAGGAAGACATAAAAAGATGGAAAAATATTCCATGCTCATGGATTGGAAGAATTAACATAGTTAAAATGTCCATACTACCCAGAGCAATCTACACTTTCAATGCTATCCCGATCAAAATACCGAGGACATTTTTCAAAGAACTGGAACAAATAGTCCTTAAATTTGTATGGAACCAGAAAAGGCCCCGAATCTCCAAGGAACTGTTGAAAAGGAAAAACAAAGCTGGGGGCATCACAATGCCGGATTTCGAGCTGTACTACAAAGCTGTGATCACAAAGACAGCATGGTACTGGCACAAAAACAGACACATCGACCAATGGAACAGAATAGAGAACCCAGAAATGGACCCTCGGCTCTTTGGGCAACTAATCTTTGATAAAGCAGGAAAAAACATCCGGTGGAAAAAAGACAGTCTCTTCAATAAATGGTGCTGGGAAAATTGGACAGCTACATGCAAAAGAATGAAACTTGACCACTCTCTCACACCATACACAAAAATAAACTCCAAATGGATGAAAGACCTCAATGTGAGACAGGAATCCATCAAAATTCTAGAGGAGAACATAGGCAACAACTTCTATGACATCGGCCAGAGCAACCTTTTTCACGACACATCTCCAAAGGCAAGAGAAATAAAAGATAAAATGAACTTATGGGACTTTATCAGGATAAAGAGCTTCTGCACAGCCAAGGAAACAGTCAAAAAAACTAAGAGACAGCCCACGGAATGGGAGAATATATTTGCAAAGGACACCACAGATAAAGGACTGGTATCCAAGATCTACAAAGAACTTCTCAAACTCAATACACGAGAAACAAATAAACAAATCATAAAATGGGCAGAAGATATGAACAGACACTTTTCCAATGAAGACATACAAATGGCTAACAGACACATGAAAAAATGTTCAAAATCATTAGCCATCAGGGAAATTCAAATCAAAACCACACTGAGATACCACCTTACGCCAGTTAGAATGGCAAAGATAGACAAGGCAAGAAACAACAATTGTTGGAGAGGATGTGGAGAAAGGGGATCCCTCCTACATTGTTGGTGGGAATGCAAGTTGGTACAGCCACTCTGGAAAACAGTGTGGAGGTCCCTTAAAAAGTTAAAAATTGAACTACCCTATGACCCAGCCATTGCACTACTGGGTGTTTACCCCAAAGATACAGACGTAGTAAAGAGAAGGGCCATATGCACCCCAATGTTCATAGCTGCATTGTCCACAATAGCCAAATCATGGAAGGAGCCGAGATGCCCTTCAACAGATGACTGGATTAAGAAGCTGTGGTCCATATATACAATGGAATATTACTCAGCTATCAGAAAGAACGAATTCTCAACATTTGCTGCAACATGGACGGCACTGGAGGAGATAATGCTAAGTGAAATAAGTCAAGCAGAGAAAGACAATTATCATATGATTTCTCTCATCTATGGAACATAAGAACTAGGAGGATCGGTAGGGGAAGAAAGGGATAAAGAAAAGGGGGGTAATCAGAAGGGGGAATGAAACATGAGAGACTGTGGACTATGAGAAACAAACTGAAGACTTCAGAGGGGAGGGGGTGGGGGAATGGGATAGACTGGTGATGGGTAGTAAGGAGGGCACGTATTGCATGGTGCACTGGGTGTTATACGCAACTAATGAAGCATCGAACTTTACATCGGAATCCGGGGATGTACTGTATGGTGATTAACATAATATAATAAAAAAATCATTAAAAAAAATAAAAAAATAAAGTATGTGCTTTTGATTCAATCAATGATCAAGCTGTGTGCCTTTCCGGCATGGGACTCAAACGAAAGTATACTACAGGTTGTCTTTCAATGTTATGTGACCTTAAAGCCCAGGACTGCTCATTCCATCTCGGTCCACTCCTCCAGGAATATTTTAAGGTGGTTTGATGGGACATATCCCCACAATCTGTCCAAACCAAAGCAAGGTTGCGGACAGGCTTTCACATTCTTACATTTTACCCTTGAAAGTTCTGTCTGGTCAGGAAAATGGGACAGCTGCAGGCTGGTGTTTATGCTGCCACCTCTTGGCCTTGTGAGGAAATACATCATAGGGAGAGGGAAAGAGAACTCCATTGTGTGTGTCTTTATGTTAGGGTCAGTAAATGTTTCTTCAAGGTCGGGAAGGGAACTCACAGACCCTTTGGAGCATATTACAAACCCCCTGGACACCCCTTCCTGGAAAAAGCACACACGCAAAAAACTTCCGTAGACAAATCTGGACAACCAGAAACCCATCCATGTATCCCTTTCTAGATTACACATTCAGGAGAGCAACTCATTTTTTTGTGCCGTGACAAAAATTCTGTCAAATGCGAGAAAGTGAACACTCTGAGAGGATGATTGGAATGCAAGATTCAGAAGAAAAATTTTGACATCAAATGATTTTTAGTTCAAAATTGCTAGGTAGTGTGAAAAAGAAAAAAAATAAACTTTTCCCAGCAGCCGAGGAAGTTTGGATTCCGTTTCAAAGTTCATCGATGTGAAGGACTCGCTGGGAATTCTGGGGGCTATCACCAACAGAAACATTATGCTTTTGACACTTCCAGTGTTGATATCTTAAATCCTCCCCCAGCTGAGTTTTGGATCACATGATGTTGTCTGCTGCACGTAGTCTGTTTATTTATTTAGTTTCTAGAAATGTCTTCTGTGTTTCTATGAGTATTTCTGCAGCACGAGTTGCAGAGTGGTTGGCTGCCTCTGAGTTGTTCTGAGCATTTCCCAGAGCCCTCCAGATCTGGAGGCCTCCTTGATCCTTCTCAAAATGAAGCCATTCTCCCTTTTCCTACCTAGGGAAGAGAGACTGGCCTAGTTCTAAGAGCATCTGAGAAGCTGCTTGAACTAATCCACCCAGTCTTGCTCCCTAATGGAGTGATTGGCAGACACCTAAAGAGATATCGATTGGACCGGTCAGTCCAACACACTGGTTTTCTTACCTGTCAGTGTGACCAAGGTATTAACCCAGGAACATTCAGAACCCTATACACTTTCCCTCCATGAAATTAACACTCCCTTTATGAGTTCCCCTTGTCTCTGCAGCGTGCCTGGGGAGTAAGCGGTTTTTCACATCTGTGGTGGCAGAACCTGATCGCTCAGTCCATCTAGAGGAACAAGAAGTTCTCCCATTCCATTTTTGTTCTCATTGGGTTTGATTTTTATCTTTGCATTGTTACTCTTACATAGCATACTATTTCACCAACCTGCAATTTTTGATCTTGAAAAATAAATGCTCATTATTTTATGGGGGGAGAAGGTTCCCCAATGCACTTCGAGTGTTACTAACCAGCTCACAGCGATTTGACAGACTCCTAACTGATGAAGCAGTGAGCCCTAGTAGTGTGGTTGCTGCCCTTCTCCGGGTTGCTTCAGGAGTTCTTACATTTTATTAATGTAATAAAGTGTAGCTTTTACAGTTATCGACAGTATGTGATTATAAATGCATGTTATTGATATAATCGGTGTGATGCTTGAGTTTCTTTTCCATTAATAGAAACTCTGTGTTTTATACATTAATTATACAAAGAATTAATGATGGCTTATACAAGTCTGTCTGCAAGTAGACATTTGAGAAGCAATTATACTCATAGCAGAGTAGTCCTCTCTTTAGTAACAAGATTTGTTCCAAAAGATGATTTTAAATGCATTTGTTCATAAACATAACGTGGTACTCTACAAGGAATAAAATGAACGCGCTCATATAAAACTCCGTTTCCTAAGAAAACAGTTGTTGCCATGTTGAACACGGCATTGGTTCTTGTAAAATTTCATCCGAAGATATTTACATTTTGATTTTATTCTTTGCATCACTAAAAATGGTGGTAACAAAGACTCCAAGTTATACTTGTCCAGAATGAGACCACCATGGTCTTCTGTCAGTGTTCCCATCACATGCGATGGCCCCGCCATCATTTACCTACCAAAACCAAGACCCAGCAGATCATTCCTCATTTCCTTTCTAATCCCTTACAAAGTTTTGTTGCTGTCGCTTCCTAAGTATCTGTGGGGTCTGTTCACTTGTCCCCACATCCACTGTCACACCCTGTTTTGAGCTGCATCATATCTTACCTGGGGGCATGCAATGGTCCCCACATCCATTCCAGTCCATCTCAAACCCATCTTCCATGTTGCAGTGAAACTCAAATCATGCCTCCCTCTCCCCAGTGAAAGCACTTATAAGTCTTTTTATAGATCTTGAGATAAACAACAAACTCCTTTCCAACAAAATCCTTGTCCACCCCATTTTAAAAATGTATCTCTCCTTTTATTTTCTTCAGAGTCATCCGATTTTCCTTCTAGAACTTTAAACTTGCTGGCCGTTTCTGCCCTTGGAGGTCATGACAAGGTTGATAATGTTACAAAACCACGACACACATCACCTCTAAAAGGCAACAGCATTAAGACTCTGGTCTGGATTTCTTAAACCAAATAACAGGAGTAACTGACATTGGAATAAGAATTTTTGGTTTACTGAAGGTGAGTCAACTTCTAGAACACTTCCATTCACAAAAATGGAATGGACCTCATCAGGTTCATGCAACGTGAAGGGAAAAAGAGGTTCACATCCTTAGTACAGAACTGGGAAGACGGAAGAGGAGGCCACCCATAATGATTGGGCAGTTGCCGCGTGCCAGCCACCATGCTGCCGACCTACTGTGAGCTGGTTATTTCATTTAATTCACCTATAAGCCCAGCCACCTCCATCTCATCTCCATCTGACAGACTAAAAACTTGATGCCAAGAAGGTTCACCTCTTTTGCTAAAGGTACCACAGCTATTCTCTGGCATAATTAATATCTGAACCCCAGGCTGACATTTAAGTGCATCCTTCTTCATCAGAGAGAATGCCACTGTGGAACCTGTCCCCTCATCTGTTCCAAAAGGTAGCTCCACACAGTGGAATGACTCCCAAATCCCTTTCCTACCGTGTGCTGTAACTATTGTTAATTTTCTTTCCATTCTTCCCTTCTCTCCTATCTTCTGGAATACGAAAATTGATCTCACTTCTAATTTTTGTTACTTCTCCTCTCACCTCACCTCCTTTTTCTCACCTCTAATTTTTGTTACCTACAGTCACCTTCTTTCCTAGCCTTGTTCTTTTTCTGGTGACCTTCACAGGCCAAGGACACGTTTTCCAGGGTGTGGCTACCCAGCCCTCTGGAAATCTGCGACACACTCTCTGACCCCTCTCAGATGTTCAGGGCCCCTCTTGCATCTTGATATTTAACCAAAAAAACAAAAAACAAAAAAAAAAAAGAATAAAACACATGTGGAAATTTGGTTTGGATTCCTGATACCCATTTAGTTAATACTTAACAACATTCATTCTCAGGAGTTGAGCTTAGACCGATGATGACAAATGACACCAATGTTATGACCACAGTATTTCACTGTCCTGGTCAAAGATATTATAGCCAAGTCAAGGTTAAAACCACATCATGGAACAAAGTAAGGAATGATATTACAGAACCATGAGGACTGGCATATACAACTACTAAGAAACATCTATTCATATTCATCTAAATTAAATTTTTTTTCTTTGTTGCAGCTTTAAAATATCTCAGGAGAGATTGTTTAAAGCCTTGTGAAAACTTCTTCAGAACACTTAGCCAAGGGACGCCTGGGTGGCTTAGTCAGTTAAGCGTCTGCCTTTGGTTCAGGTCATGATCTCAGGGTCCTGGGATCGAGGCCTGTGAGCCCTGTGTTGGGCTCTCTGCTCCGTGGGGAGCCTGCTTCTCCTCTCCCTCTGCCTCTCCCCTCTATTCATGTTCTCTCTCTAAAATGAATTAATAAAATTAAAAAAAAAAACTTTTAGCCAATACAATCTTTACTTTTTCAATTTACTTTTGAATTTTCTTTTTTATTTTATTTTATTTATTTATTTTGAGAGAGAGAGCAAGAGAGAGAGAGTGAGAGAGCGCCCGAGGATGGGGGGCAGAGGGAGAGGGAGAAGCAGCCTCCCTACGTAGCAAAGAGCCCAACATGGGACTCGATCCCAGGACGCTGGGATCATGACCTGAGCAGAAGGTAGATGCTTAACCAACTAAGCCACCCAGACCCCCCCCCAATTTACTTTTAAATTTTCTGATGCTAGAAACTAAGATTAAGACAACAACCTTTTCCATGGCTAAAAACAGGATCCCACAAGAGTCTGACCAGTTGTAGCCCTATGCTGCCATGTCAATCACATTTGTCAAGGGAAAAAAGTTCACTGAGATCTTTTTAAAAAGAAGCCGTGGTTAGAAGGCTCCCTGACATGAGCCTAACCCTGACTTTGTGCTGCTGTGGGTGCTGGAGAAAGTGAGGCAGCCCCAGCCCTGGGTCAGGCTTTTGCATCTTGGGCTTTAAAGGGAAAGAACGAGAAAAGAGAGGAACAGGGAACGCTAGTTAACCCGCACCCTTTTGCGATTGTTCTGCGTTTGGAACGAAGGGCAAGTAGGCACTGTGCTTTTAAGAACTTCACAATCTCACATCTGGCGACACAGGATGTTTGCAAATTCCGGGAGGGCAGGCTTACCCCCGCTCAGCCCACACTCTCTGCTGCGATCAACACCGTGTATTAGTTGTGATTTCATCTAATTAATACATAACCACAGAGGAGAAAGAAAGGATTTCACAATCGAGAGCATGTCGCCTCAATTTTCAAATTCCTTTAGGTAGAAAGCAATCACCAGCAAGGCTGCTGGCCCCCTGACATATTTATTCTTCCTCTTCAGATTCAAACCATTCCAAAAGGTGAATAAAAAATACAACAAAAGCAGCCGGCTTGTCTACAGTATTTACATGCTTTACGTACCTTCAAAATAATGTAGCTTATTAATGACTGATTTTCCAACCTCCTCAGTAAGCTTTTTTATTAGCATGACATTCCTTATCTTGCAAGTGCCGAGTCATCTCGCACCGCGCGAGTCTCCTTTATGGTATTTAATATAAAGGTAGAACAGTATTTATATCCCTCACAATAAGAGAACGGATTGTTTTAAGGCTATACAGCCTAGATGTGATAAAGAAAGAAGGAACCTTGCAAAATGATAAATATTTTCATTAAAAAACTTTAAAACTAAAAGTTCAAAGATATGTTCTCCTCTCTTATTTCTTGTCAAAACATGACTTAAGACCCAAAACTAATCTACTTTCAATTTTATTCCATATTTCAGCGCTGTCATAGTACTCAGCAGAGAGTATTGGAATACGATCATTTTTTATTTTGTTGATGTTACCGACAGCTTTATTTCACAAAGCAATCTTACACTATGTCTACCAGTGGCAGGGCACAGAGGTCAAATAGCCTATCCTTACAGGTGGAGAGTTTATTAAATGGCACGTCTATTAAACCCAATGGACAACATAAAGAAACATCCCAGCAAAATACTTTTAACATAGTTCAATGAAGATATGGCTCAAAAGGGTAGTAAATAATTTAAACAGAGACCAATAGGGAATTTGTTATACTTTTTACTAGCATCTTCAAAATTATATTTCAAACAAAGTGGTTAGAATAGAGAGAAACACAAAAGCTGCAGAGAAGAGCCCAAGTTCTATGGCAAATTGCTAAGGAGAGTGGGTTCTTCAACGCAAATCCAAACGTTACTAAATCAACAGTTCTATTGCGAAGTTCATTTAAAATAATCTAGGCAGAAATAGTGCGTAATTGTGAACTGAATGATCTTTTAAAAATAACCTTCCTGACGGTCGTTTTTACTGTTGTTTTGGAAAACAGTTGATATCTCAGTTCTGTGTATGATAACATTATTCGTGACAGAACATCCCCTCTGAAAGAAAAAGACTGCATCGGGAGAATAGAGTCAAAATAATATGGAAACGGTGGGGTCTGGATGGGGGATGGGCTAGATGGCGGATGGGTACAAAGGAGGGCACTTGTTAAAATGACTCACCAAATTCTACTCCTTGCAACCAATATTACACTGTGTGTTAACTAACTAGAATTTACATACAAATTTGGGGGGAAAATAAGATAGAAAAACCTTAAATAAGTAAATAATATGAAAAATATGTTTAAATATCACCTCCTATTCGGTGTGAAAATCTCATGTGGTTACAAAGGATTAGGGGAAAAAAGCATTTCATAATGCAAAGCTGGGATTTTCTTTTCTGATATTTCTGGTAACTCTTTGATTATCAAAAATGAAACCTATCAGCCTTTTAATCACAGTGTTTCCTCCTGCATATGATTAACCATATTTACAAAAAGAAAGAAGGAAAGAAAGAAGTGAGATCCAAGAACGAGAACTCAATTTCTTACTCTTACGTGCAAAGCTGTGGCTTTCGACCAACGTAACAAACTGAATCAGTACTTTTAATAAGTTTATCATAAATACTGTATCTCTTAATCTTGAGATTGGGTACCTAGTCTGTCACCAGGAGTCTAAAGCACTTGATTAAGGGTTATTAGTAGATCTGCTGGTAGGATAATTAATAAGATACAGAAACATAAAACACGAGTTGTTAAAGTTGACAATCACCTTTCCTCCCAGCTACACCCGAAATGCTCTGTCCTTGCTTCGGCACACAGTAAATCATCTACCTAAATGTATTTGCACCCAATCATTTTTTAAAGTCACAATCTTTGTAGTGTCAACTTGTCAAGGGTCAAAGGGAAGAACAGGCGAGATTCCCAAATCAATCTGCTTGTAGAAACTGTCTCATTTCATTTCAAATTACCTGCTGTGGTTGAAGCAGGCTATGGACAAACTGCCTTCCTCCATAAACCATGACAGCACAGGTCGAACTTATGTGATCATTCATAAGGGGCAAGTCATGCCGGTTCTGTCATTAACTACTTTTAAACGGCTGTGCAGGGTTAAGCGGTCTTGCAGGGCAGCCGCAGATATAAATACTGTTTGGACAGTTTAATGTCAAGAGACAACTCCTCTGGGATTAAAGCTGTGTAACCCAATAGAACAGTTGTCGATACAAGGATTAAGGTACTTTGGTATTGTTCCTGGGAGTCATGCCTTCGCATAGGTTTTTTTTGTAAGTGACCCCGTAGGGGACCCTGCCTGTCGTCCATCCACATCATGCGACGCCTAGACCCTGTTCTGAGAATATGAAAAAAAAAAAAACTGTAGGCATCCAGAGGTCCACACTTCCAGTAGGAGTTCTTAGAGAGTTTACGTTAGTCTTGGTGAGTTGGAAAACAAGTACACCACTGGTGGGGCCGGCCCGGCTGCGGCTCCAGCGCTGAGCTCAGGCTTGTAGGACTCGTGGTCCCCCGGGATCTCAAAGATCTAAGCTGTCCATAGAATAGCGGCAGTTGGGTGCGATAACTTGTGCACAAAAGCTCCATGACCTAAGAAGTAAGACTGAAATAACGATCCCATTGCCTCTGTAGAGCTCATTCCTTAAGGCAAGCGCTATAGTATCTGAAGACAACAAAACCTGTTATTTACCTGGTGCTTCGTATCTATAGGGCACTGTCCGAAGTGCTTTGCGTGCATGACCTCATTTAAATCTCACAATAACCCAGTGAGAAATCTATTTTTAGTTCCGCTTTCCAGGTGAGAAAGCTGTGCACCAGACCTAGTAATGATTTGCCTCCAGGTTACACAGCTGGTGATGATGGAGAATAGTAATGGACACCGGGTCTGATTCTAGAACCGGCACTCTCAGCTACGAGGCTATCCCACCTCCACGATAATTATGCCTCCTGTGAGAAATTGTACTTGCTTGACTTATAAAGTATTTATAATATACACTGGCTTAGCTTTCTTTAACATGCATTAGCTGTGTGTGCAAACAGTCTGAATCATTAAAAGAGTTACTAGTCACTTGGAGAGCCAGAGTGAGTTAAATCCAACCGATGTACGAATACAGAATGTCTGGAAGACTTTCCAGAGGGTATGCGGGCATAGATAATTTTAAGGAAATCTATTTCAAAATCCTTGCTGTCCATATGTTTTCTTTCCTAAAATTGATCCACCGGAGAACAGATCACGTCAATTCTAATTTTCTACCATCATTCACAACTCCAGCTCTCCAACCTTGCTTCAAAGGCCACCCCTCTCCCATCCTAGACTCTCACCCTCCCCCCAAGTAGGAAATCTCCATTGTCACCAAAAACTGGTTATCAGGCCCCTGAAGTTTCTTCCCCAAAACATCCCATGAAGAGATGCGTTTCAACCAAAAGGTTTCTGTGTCTAAAACACATCTATCAAATGTTGTAATATATTTTTGGTGTTTGGTCAATTTCTAATGCTACCTCCATATTCAGGAAGGAACATGTGAGCATTTAGAACCCTATAGAAGTAGGATGTTTGAAAAAATTCCATTCACATATGTAGTCTCGTAGCAGAAAATTGTATGGTAGTTGTAAAGCTTTCAAATATAATGGTATTTCATTAAGATAAAATTCTGTGGGGGAAAGAGAATGGAAATATAATTTTCAGAAAGAAAAGGAGAAATGCTTTAGAAGAGTTTGAGTGTTTTTTAAATGGATGCTAGTAAGTATAAAATCACCTGATTTTTATATTCGTTTGGATACATTCAAACCAGTTTCTCAACCTCAGCACTGTTGACATTTTGTGCTGGATGATTCTTTGTCACGGGTTACACTGCAGGATGCTGAGGGGCATTCTTGGTCTACACACACACACACACACACACACACGCACACGGTTGTGACCACCAGACATTGCCCAGATGTCTCCTGAGGGGGCAAAACTGTTGCCGGTGGAGAACCCTTAAGTCAGGGTTATAAGAGACTTATCATATATTTTTTTAAATTTATTTAAACTTATGATGGAAAATGTTAAATGTCCTCTAAAAATCATGCAAGAAAGAACATAATTTTTCAAAATGATGATTATATTTTAAAAATTTTATTTATTTATTTGTAAGACAGAGAGAGAGACAGCACGAGCAGGGGGAGGGGCAGTGGGAGAAGCAGTCTCCCCGCTGAGCAGGGAGCCCAAGGCAGGACTTTATCCCAGGACCCCGGGGTCATGACCTGAGCCAAAGGCAGACGCTTAGCCAACTGAGCCACCCAGATGCCACTCAGGATTATTTTTAGAAGTATATACGGGCAAACACATTTCAAGGCCACCAAGTTTAGAAGAAATAAAAACATTCATGGCAAGTGTGATGTCAGCAGAGACAGATTTCTGGGGGCTCGTCCCTCTCAACCTCATCTGCTGGGATGACTGGGACCCACAGAATCTGAAGACAGTAGCTGGACTGTCACAAAGGCAACGTCAACATCATATCTGAACATGGTGACTCTGTATAACCACTGGTTTCAAAGAAGCGGAAAGAACAATTAATATGGGTTATTCTTCAATAATTTTGAAGTGACATCTTTTAAATAATAAGCATAAATGGAGAAGGCCGAATTCAGAAGAGCACGAAGGAGTCCCTAGAGCTGTTAAGACCAAAAGGTCACAGATCACATTGCTTTTCTTCTAAATCTGTTGTAGTTCTGTGTAATGTATTTATCTAGGCTTCAAGTGAACTTACAAATTTATTTTATTTATTTCAATAATTTATTTGACAGAGAGAGAGCAAGTGAGAGAGCACAAGCAGGGGGAGCAGCAGAGGGAGAGGGGTCATGACCTGCACCGAAGGCAGATGCTTCACCGACTGAGCCACCCAGGTGCCCCTAAAGATTATATTTTTAAGTAATCTCTGTACGCAACGTGGGGCTTGAATTCACAACCCCGAGATCAAGAGTCACATGCTCTTCAGACTGAACCCGCTGGGCACCCCACAAACTTATTTTATTATAATCATCTCTCTTGATACAAACTTAGGAGTCTGGAGAAGACTAGAGCTCACAGGACATTGTTTTCCACAGGCTTGATGTCCCACCATGAGCCACACCGGAAGCCAGGCTGGAGAAGCAACCAAGCCACCTATCAGACTGTGACAGAAAAAAACAATGATAATAACCGTGTTATCGCGCATTAACTACGTTGTCACTGAGCTACATGGACTGTACGGTATCAGGCACGTGCCTTATAATCCCCACATAGCAACTAAATATCTAAGTGAAGTTACAACCTTTTTATTAGGTATCTTTAAAGATTTTTAAAAACAACTCAACCAAGCCAAAACTAGAGAAAAAAGTTTATAATGGCAAAATTAGGAAATGCACATAGGCAAAACTGAGAAGACAAAATTACCCAGAATCTCATCACCCAAAGATAGCAAAACTAGAATTTGGGGGCGCCTGGGTGGCTCAGTTGGTCAAGCATCCGACTTCCAATTTCGACTCGGGTCATGATCGCAGGGTCGTGGGGTGGAGCGCCGTGTCCAGCGGCTCAGCGCGGAGTCGCTTGAGATTCTCTCTCTCCCTCTCCCTCTGCCCCTCCCCCTGCTTGCGCACACGTCCTCTCTAAATAAAGAAAATCTTATTTTTAAAAACCTATAATTTTATTGTACAGAATCTTTTGAAACTCTGCATATTAAATTGGGCAATTCTGGCTCTGTACCAACTCCTATTTTTCACTAACAAACCCTATAGAGGGTCCTTTTTCATTTTACTGGTACTCCACAGTTATAATGCCCTGAAGACACCTTGTCTCTTCTGACTTTACCAAGCTTTGAGTTAGGTGGGGGACGTGCATTATCATCCCGGTTTTATAAGTGAGGGAGCAGAGGCCGAAAATGTTAAGTGACACAAACCCCAAGTCCGGTGCTCTTTCCTTTGAACCACGCAGCCTCCAAAAACAAAAGTGGCAACAGCGGCTTATGCATGCCAAATGATTCGTTTTTGGCTGAGCTGCCCATGTGAGCAGAGTTTCATCCATTTGATCTTACTTAAGATTCCGCTAGCCAAGTGTGCATTTGATATCTGAATCTTCCAAAGAAAAAAAAAAGTCAGGAAATTCCATCCTTGGATGTTCAAAACCATCTTTCTGCAAAGTGCAAGTGGGCTCTAACGCACTGGAGCTTAGATCCTGCATTAACAAATGCAAGGCAACCCTGGCTTTCGGAAGATTCCCCGTCTGGCCAAGGGATTGGCTACACCCAAACAAAGGCTTAAAGACAAGAAGCAGCATACTAATGAGGGGAGTGGAGGACAATGCGAGCCAAATACTCCACTGCCCAGCAAATGGAACAAAGGAACCGTCACGGTGAGGAGACATAAGGCATTCATGCAGCCAGCCAACACATATTCATGGGGCACTGGTGTGCCAGGCAGTGTTCTAGGCTCTGGGGGTACAGTGATGGCACAGACCAGGCAGCCTGGTGCGGTGGACCAAATACATCAAATACAGCCTCAGTGAGCATAAATGCTGCTACACCTCTCACTAGCCAACAAGGCAAATTATAACGTCTCTGAGCCTCAGTTTCCTCAGTTATAAAATGAAGGACATATCTAGTCCATTGCATGAAACTGGGTAATATGTCTATTAAAAATACCTGAGACAGAGGAGGCCGACAAACGTTATTAATGGAAGCTCATCTTGACTAAGACTGTACTATGTTCAAGGGACTATGCTAGTCACGTCCCATGTATTATTAGGTCATTTAATCCTCACCGCTTAGGGGCGCCTGGGTGGCTCAGTCAGTTAGGCATCCGACTCTTGATTTCAGCTCTGGTCATGATCTCAGGGTCCTGGGACCCAGCTCCAGACCAGGCTCCGCACTGGGCGTGGAGCCTGCTTAGGATTCTCTCTCTTCCTCTGCTCCCCCCCGCCACGCACGCACTCTCTCTCTCTCTCTCTCTCTCCCTCTTTCTTTAAAATGATAATAATCCTCACAGTTTAGTATAATACAACTACTTGGGGATGATGAAATTGGGGCACAGCAACTTGTCCAAGCACATACAACTGTCTAGGGTCAGAGCCAGTATTCAAACCCGGGTAATTTGGTTCCAGAGCTGGTGCTCATAAGACTCTAAACTATACCATCCCTCCCTTCTTTTCCCCTCTCGGGCAGTTTTCAGTCCAAGATCTGAAGGAGAGGAAGGAAGAATCTGAAGGGCACCTAAGATGTCTACACACCTCCCTCAAAGTTCCATGTCCAGTGGCTTTGCTCCTAATCCTTGCTCTCCACTTGCCATTCACAGACTTCCTCTTGTCTGTTGCTTCTGAATAGGTCTCCAAATTCGAATTCCCTGACCCCTTTCTCACTCACTAGCAGAGCTAGAGTTCTTGACTAAACCAGCGACTCCATCAGTACTCGAATGCCTGCTGCTTCAATTCCAAGAACACGAGGTATGGTGCCCATGTTAGAAGCAGCTAAATGGCAGGTCAATGCCTATAATTCTTTTATTATGAAATTGGGTGCATATTCAGTCAGTATCCCTACTTTTTCTACACAGAATCTTAATAATTATACATGGCACACGTCTCTCCCAATCAGCTGTCCCTCTGAGCTTCAGTGTCAAGGGATGACAGGCTATTCTTGGAGATGGCCTTCCCCAAGACTTTCCAAGTGAATCTGAAAGATAATTCAAAACTAGGGCAATCGCATAATTTACTCTCCAAACCTGACACTATACAGAGCAAAAGTGGGGTGCTAATAATAATTATACTGGGACAACAGGTCTAAACGGGGGCTATCCTGGGCAAACCAGAATGCAGTTATGTCCCAGCTCCACTGTTTCTGAATTGCCTTCCTTCCCAGAACCCTCCCTCCCTGTCCGGTGGAAGGATGGGTCTGCTTTACTGATGGTTCAACATTCCATTTGCCACACATTTGCTCACATGGGCCTCAACTGGCTTGACCCAGGTTGAGTGCCCAACCTTGATCCAATCAGTGTGGCCAGGAAAAGGAATGGGAAAGACTGGCTTAGCCAAGTTCAGGGAGTAGAGTCCGCTCCATCTGAAACATGGCAAGAGGAGCTGACCATTCCTACTAGGGCAGATAGACTCTAGTCACCATGAGCCCACCTTCTGGAGTCACGCATAATCCCCGCCCTTTGAGAATAAGCACAGCTTGTGACTTGCTTCTGACCAATAGAACACGGCAAAGGTAATAGGGCATACATAATTTCGGCTGATAAGATTGTAGCACCTGTCGTAGTAATATATATGTATTCATAGCTATTGTGTATGTATATATATAACATGTAAATATGTACTTGTGTATATAATACATATGTAAATACATAATGCATGTATATAATATTTGTTAATATATGTGTATATAATGTGCAAATATATGTAAATATAGGTACATTTATAATGTATGTAAATCTCTATATAACATATATACATATATATCTATTCCTCTCCCAATTATATGAACTCCTATATATGCAAGCCCATACAATTATTTATTCAAAACAGGAAGAAAATACACCAAACTTGTAACAGTGATTATCTCTGGGTAGTGGAATTGTTATTTCTTTATTTTCCTCCTCTCTTCTGTATTTTCCAATTATTTCATAATGAGCAATTATTTCTTTCTAGAATCAGGACAAAAGTGCACTTTTTAAAACATGGAATTAATCAGGATTCATTCAAAATAAAACACCTGTTTCTAGTTTAAGCGACTGCTGTGTGCTCAGAAGTCCTGATCCAGGACATCAGAAGCTGCTATGGCATTCAGCAGGACATACACGGAGGGGGTAAGACGAACTGCGGAAGTAAAGAGAGGACAAGGTGGCTCTCCCAGGCTCGGGAGCATCTTAGTGTGAGCCCATGAGGGAGGAGGTGGGAGGGAGGGGTGCGCCAGCCAAATCTAATCCCTACCAATCTATAGGAAGAGAGGAATCCAGACTGGCACCAAGAGGCCCACATGTGGAGGGTCCCAAAGCCCAAATTACGCTTCAGGGGGCAGTGCCAACCTACAGGGAAGGGACAAACTAGAGCAAAGCAGAGAAGAGAATATGACCAAAGACATTTCTTTACAGCCATAAGATGCAGCAATGCCGCTAACTGTGCTTTCAACAGATGGTTAATGGCATGTAAAAATAGTCACAAATTAATATTAAAGACAGAGTTACATAAAGAATATTATCTTATTTTATACAAAAATACACAGACTGGAAAAATTCTATACATTAGTAGTAGTTATCCCTGGGAGGTAGGATGATGGGTGATTTTTTTAGTTGCTCCTGTATTTTCCAAGTTTTCTACAGTGAGCATGTATCACACTTATCATTTGGGGAAAAAAAAGCCCAATAAATGATAAATGTTGTCAACATACATCTACATAAAAGACAGGGCCCTAGATCTCAGAAGGGCTGAGGTTGCTAGAACAGAAACTTAAAATAGGACGAGAGCAAAGGCCCACCTGTACAACGATAAGGGGCTCAGGACTCCCAAGACAAGGGCAGGCAGAGGAGGGCTGGAGTGGAACTGGGCAGTACAGAAGCCCAGAAGCCCAGTGATCAGGAACTTGGGCCCCTGAGGCTTGTTCAGGGGTTGGCCATGGTTAGCACGGGGTTGCTAACTGTCCCTGTGTCTGAGGACTGGGCAAGGGCTGAGCTTTCAGGTAGAGAAATGGAAAGCCAATGCTAGAAAACTGAGAGTGTCCCCTCCCCTCTTGACACCTAGATTACTTACCCTGATCAGCCCAGCCTTGTTGGCTCCTACCTATGGGCAGCTGTATGCTGCTGGAGAAGACTCCATGATCCCACAGATTTGGCCTCTAATTTCAAGGTCCCTGACCTCAGTGGGCCTCCCTGGCACCATGGCGGCTTCTTCCTTCTCCTCTTCCACCTGTTTCCGTGGGTCCTCCCAAACCATAGCTTCCTTTCCAAATCCCACCGCTTCCCCTGACACCTTCAACAGATGGTCTTGCCTCCTCCTTCTCTTGGAAACCAAGGAAGGGCCAGAACTCTCAATTCTTGTTCCCACCCCTGGAACCCCTGAGCCTGAAGCCTGGCATTATCTGCACCTCCCTACCTTCCCTCCGAGCCTCGCTGTGTGCCAGGCACCAGGCACATGGGGCAAGGACACAGATTAGGCATACTCCTGACTTGCAGAAAGTTTGCTTTTCCTCTTCCTCCCCCTCCCCTTGTCCAAGGTCAAATATTGGATCTGGCCTTCAGAGCATCCCCTCCCAAATCCTCCCGCCATGCCCTTATATCGTTGATCTCTTCTTTTCAACGGCCTCTTCTCTTCACTATAAAACAGGCTCAAGAATTTCCATTCCATTGAATTTTAAAACATTCTCTTAGCCTTCACCCCTCTCTAGTAAACTTCCACACCTGCCCCCAACCCTCCAAGACAACATTACTGAAAATGCAAGGGTCCCATTCCCACCTTCCTGCCCTGCAATCTCACCTCTACCCTCACCGAGCCTCTCAACTGCGTAGTAGCAAATGCAACTTTGGAGAAGTAGTGAAATCCAAAGGACACCCTGTAGCCTTATCTGACTAATTCAGATAGGGGAGTGCCCTCCTATAGCATCAGACATTTTTCCCCACTCTCTTGTTTCTTGAAACTCCTTCCCTTGGCCTCCAAGTCACTTTCTAGGCTCATACCTTCCTTCCTTTCTTCTTCTTCTTCTTTTTTTTTTTTTTTAAGGTTTTATTTATTTGACAGAGAGAGACACAATGAGAGAGGGAACACAAGCAGGGGGAGTGGGGGAGGGAGAAACAGACTCCCCTGCTGAGCAGGGAGTCTGATGCAGGGCTTCATCCCAGGACCCTGGGATCATGACCTGAGCTGAAGGCAGACGCTTAACAACTGAGCCACCCAGCGCCCTTAGTCTCACACCTTTCTAAGTTCCTTTTCGGACACTCCTTGTCTTGCCCCATAAACATCAGCATTCACCTAGGCTCTGCCCTTGGCTGCCTACTCTTCCCTCTGACATAAGCTCCCCTTGGTAAACACAGCCAGACACGCAACTTCGGCTACTACCTACACACAGATTATTCCTCCAAACACATTCCCAGACTAGAATTCTCTCATGAACTCAGACCAGTACAAGGGGTCACATCATACCCGTGTTTGACTTAAGTGAATTCAGGTATAGCCATTCAGTAAGTTTTTTTAAGAGAGAAATAAAACATTATAAATAGCCCAGGCCGTTCCACAAAAGGAGGGCCTGGCCTATAGTGAACATTACTCTGTGGTTTCCTTGGACATCTCATTCCGTAAATGCCTCTGCAATGGTGAGCGCCAGCCAGAGTCTAGGGTTTCAAGACACTCCAGGCCCCGGACACAAGCCAACTGCTTCATCTCATGCTCAGCTAAAGCCCTGCGGCAAAAGCCAACCCAATGCCTTCTGAAGACATTTTTAAGTATGATTTATGCAACGTTCACCTCATACCTTAACTGAATCTTAGGAAGGTGTAAGTTCTAAAATCAGCGAGAAGGTGAAACTAAAGTATACTCAAATTTGTTCCCTGGGAAATCCCTTGAATTGCCCGTAACATACAATGTTGATACATACATCCCTATACAATGATATATATATATACAGTAATGTCCAAAATATCAAAAGAGAGTATGTTGGGGCACCTGGCTGGCACAACTGATAGAGCATTCGACTCTTGATCTCAGGGTTGTGAGTTTGAGCCCATGTTGGGGGCGGAGTTTACTTAAAAAAAAAAAAAACAGACCAAAAAAAAGGGTATGTAACATATTTTATGGTTGACTACCAGATGAGATCGTTAGCTCCTATTTTGAGTCCCTGTTGTAGGAAAAATGCAGAGCTGAATTACTGAAGTAAATTACGTTGTATTCACATAGGATGTGATCTTACTGTATGATCAGTGCTTCGAGACTCCTCTCTGAAGGGTTCCAGAAAAGCTCCCCAAGGAAGAGTGGCTTGAGAAGATGTTCATTGGAGGAGTTTGCCTGGTAAACCCATTGGGGTAAGCTTACAGCATCAGGCACCTCTCCGCCCTCAACTGATACTCCTGAATGAAGCTGAAGCCGTATGTAGAAAGTTCTAGAGGCCTGAAAGAACGCAAGTTTTGGCAGGAAATACCAAGTAACTTCAGCACTGCGGAAGTATTACGTGTGCGTCAGGGACAAGGAGGTTGGGAGCGCAGGTAAGAAGTGTTTGAAGATAGTCTGAACAGGGAGGCAGGGCCTACACGTCCGTCACATATGTTGCTGGGTGCTAGGCTCTGACAGAATATAAGGTCTTATGTGCTAAGCTAAAAACTAGAAAGTTCATTCTAGAACTTCTGGGAAGCATTTGCACTGTTTCAAGAATGGAAGTGACGAGATACGACTGGCACGTTGTGTCCTGGACACTGGAAAGAGTACAGATTGGTGTGGAAAGAAGAGTATGGACAAGGACACCCTTAGACGGCAAATAAAGACATGGCTGTTTAATCCGCAAGGCAGGTTTAAGGACAGTAATCTTAAATTAAAACATTTAAACAATATGTCCAGTAAATTGATGATTTGCTGCTTTACTGAGATTAAAATCACGAAGTGTGTACTCCTTCAACTCCTCTCCATATTAAAATGTCACCATATCTTACTACATTCTGTTTTCTCCCGCTTGTGTCTCTGGATAAATACCCTTCCTTCTCCTTCTTCATCGCAGCCCTCCTGCTGACCCTGTGCCTGCGTTCTGGCAATTAGCCCTCTTGCTTTCATACCCTCCTCCTCCCTCTTCCCTGGCTCCTTTCACTTTTAAACATGAATGCTCATACCCAGGGCTGAATTTTTCTTCTTCTTTAGCTTTCCTGAACTTTCTTGAGGCCTCCAGAGCCCACCCCCTATCCTACCAGCCTTTCCTCTCTCTCCCTGCCTAATCTCACAAAAGAGCAACTTGTACTCAGTGCCTCACCAGTCACTGCCCCTAATTAATGCCACATAGTATGGACTTGAACCTCCAGGGGTCTGTCCTCCTGAGGGCCCTAACTTTCTAGCAGGATGAAGCATGCCCTCAAACAGCACACCCCAAAGCAATGACAAACAGCACAAATAAAGAGCCAGGGAGAGAGGAGGCAGGGGAGACAGGTGATTATTTGAACTGAAAAAGAACACAGAGGACTTGGCGTATGACCTGCGCCTTGGGAGATATGCCTCCTCACTCTCGTAAGTGACAAATTAAGCAAAAAAGGGAATTTGTTGTCTCCACCAGCAGAGAAGCCCAAGAAGTGAGCCCAGGGCTCAGCTGATGCCTATCAGGGCACATTCTCCCATCCCTTGATCTCCTGGCCCTGCTCCCATGTTGAGTTTGTTCTCAGATGGTTTTTCCATGGCCATGACAGCTCCAGGTTCAGGCAGCCTTGGAGCTGATGGTCAGGGTCTCTCTGCAGGTGCCTACCTCAACCCCGAAAAAAGGCTGGTTACTCAGCTTGGGTCACATACCCCTTCTCTAGTTTCCAAAAAAGGAATGGATGTGACCCTGAACGAATAATCAGTAAGCATGATAGGATTTTAATAAATGATGACATGGAGGGAATCCGGAGATGGAGACAGTGATGAAAAGGTATATTTGGGGTAGAAAACACCCTTCTATAGGTGGGAAGAAGGGTATGTAAAAGAAATTGTAATCAAAAAAGAAACTGGAAATGAGATTGGGGCCTAGAATGCCATTCTAAGGCTGTGTGTTTTTTTTCTTGGTGAGGGCAGGGGTGTGCATGGTTATTTCTAGGCATTGAAAAAAACATTGATGGTTATTGAACAAGACGAGTATTAAGTGAAACTGAGAATTTAGAAAAAAAAGACTGTGGTCATACCAAGTAAAACAGATCAAGGAGGGAATTCCTCAAAGTACAAGGAATTGCTGGTCAAGACAGTAAGCTTCCTAGACCAATTTGATTAGAATGGTTATCTCTTCATTGTCAGAAGCTGAGGTGAGTAAGCAGAATAATGCCTTCTCTGGTCGGAACAGTGGTAACCATTTTTTTGTGGCAAAAGAGTAGGGTAAGACAGAGATTTCTGGAAGGATGGTAAGGAAGAAGGAATATAATCATAGCTTCTAGTAACAGAATCCTTGATTAACAGTACAGCCTAACTGTCTATTAAAATACTTCCATTGGTAAATAGTTACCACCCTAACTCCCTCCCAGGGCCAGTGACTCCAAACCCCAATACCAGTACCCTGAGACGGTCTCAAGTTCCAGCAACCACAGCATTAAGTTTGACCTACAGGGGGAGGGGGCTTCCAGAACCTCCCACATCATATAATGGTCCATGCCCTCTGTGCAGACTGGTTGATACCTGTACCATATTGATTGTTAAATATTTGGGGGGGGGGCTGGGCCACCAGGGGAGAGATGAGGGCTGGAGAGCTGTCTATCCAGGAATGGGCTAGAACCCTCTTGTGGAGCTGACTGTGTCCGTGGCAGCCTAAAGCCCCATTCTTCATTAGGTTCACTTTCTGCTGGGACAATGATAGTCACCAGCCAATTTGATGTTGAGAAATTATCAGCATTATCTGTAATCATTTTACTTTTGTTATCCTACTCTGGGCAACCATGAAATTTAAGCAAAAGTAAACATTAAAAAAAAGAGAGTAGCTAACTCGGATTTGCCCTTGGATTACTCTACGTTTAACCAAATCACAAAAGAGATTAGAGAGCTTCCATCTGACCCAGAAAAAAAAAGTATAAAGCCAAAGTGGACAGTGACAGTATAATCTATTTATAACCATCCTCTTAAGAGATACTGAATTTTGTAGAAGGCCGAATGTTTCAGGAAAAAGCCGACTATGGCAGGAAGTAAATAAATATAAGTGGCTTGTGCTTGCTTGCTCATTTAGCAAAGTATTCTGAAGCAATTGTGTACACAAAGAAAATCCTTAGACTTTTAATATTTATCCTAGAAATATAGGCATTCTTTAAACTGTACAATAATTGAGTTGGGAATATCAATTTCGTGGTGAATTTTTATTTTTAGAAAAGCATTTAGAAGGCAAGAGAAAAACTGTGTGACAGTTTCTCAGTAAGTTAAACATAGAATGACCATATGACCCAGCAATTTCACTCCTAGGTATATATGCCCAGAAGAACTGAAAACAGGTTTTTAATGAACACCTTGTACATGAACGTTCAGAGCAGCATGACACACAACAGCCCAAAGGTGGAAACGGTTCAAAAGTCCATTATCCAGCCGTAAAAGGAACAAAACGTTGCCACCTGGTACAACATGGCGGAACCTTGAAAACGTGACGCCGAGTGAAGCAGCCGGACACAAAAGGCCACCTACTGTGTGATCGCATGTGTATGAAATGCCCAGAATAGGCAAGTCTGTAGAGAAGGGAAGCAGGGGCTGTGGGAAGGAGAGAGTGGGGGTACAGGGGGCCTTCAGGGGTGGTGAAAATGCTCTGGAATGAGAGAATGGCAGTGGTCACATAGCATTGTGAATGTGCTAAATGCCCACGACTTGTACACTTGAAAATGTTCAAGTTGAGGGATGCATGGGTGGTTCTGTCGGTCGGTTGTCAGACTCTTGATTTCGCCTCAGGTCATGATCTCAGGGTCCTGAGATCAAGCCCGGCCTTGGACTCCCAGCTCAGTGCTCATGCGCATTCTCTCTCAAATAAATAAATCTTTAAAAACAATAAAATAAAATAAAATAATAAAATAAAATAAAATAATAAAATGGTTAAATTGAGGGGTGCCTGGCTGGCTTGGTCACAGGAGTACGTGACTCTTGATCTCAGGGTTATTAATCCCAGTCCCACGCTGGATGTAGAGAATACCTAAATAAATAAAACGTAAGAAAAAATAATTAAAAAAAATAAAATGGTTATACAGATGAATTTTGTCATAGACATTGTGCCACAATTTTTTAAAGGAAGAGAGAAGAGAAGCTGACTGGGCTGTGAGACCCTGAGAACGTGGGTTCCTGAAGCGGCCCCTCTCGGGCAGCACCAGCACCACGCCCCCCTTCCTAACGCACCCGCCTGTGGCTCTTCTTCCTGCAAGCAGCAGTACTTCCTCCCCAGCTGGCTTTCTCTTTTTGTTTTTTTTCCAAGAACTCTCTAATGAGGTTTCTAGTCTTCAATATTTAACTGCTTTCATCACACTGAAAAGACTTTTCCTGATACTTTATGTGAAGGAACTAAAGACAAACTACTCTTTGCTCATAAAAATAAGTCATTGTTCCATCCAACCAGAAATGTTTTAGGTCTGTTTTTAAGTGGAAGCTTGTAACAGGGTCCACGCCAAAGAAGCTTCAGGTAAAAAACCATTTGACGGCTTAATGACTTATCGTTAAGCCAGCTGGTGTGACCAGCTCTCCGGAATGGGAGTTGTGGGAATGGCAGTAGGAGAGGGATGGCTCTCTGTATGCGTAGCCCATCGCCAAAATCAACACAGAGCTTCCCTACTTTCAATGTCAGGGCGCCTTCACATGTGCGTGTTGTAAATACTTACGTCATTACAATTGTGCACAACCAGGAATAGAAACATCTCATTTCTTGTCTGTGGAAAATATGGAAAATTCTTTTACACACACACATACACACAAACATTCAATTTTAGATTTCCTATAGATTTCTGAGTCAAAAACAACATCTAAGACTGCTATTTTAAAACCGAATTACAGAAATTTTTATGACAGGAAACTATCCTAACAATGACACCTTATTTCCTGAAAACTACTAGAAAATTCCACATATTTCCATGCTGACTTTACCAGAGCACAAAGGCTACAATTCCTACATCTTAGTCACACAAATGTGTATTGCATATGTCATTTGAAACTAAGCATGCTTTACATTCCGAGGTCTCGCTCAGTGTTTAAGAAACATATAAACGTTGGGGCCAACTGAAATATGTAAAAAATATTAACATTTGAGAAAGGTTCAGATTTACTTTTGATTTCAACTGGGACACCACTGTTGAATAATTGAAAGGCTCTCAAAAACCATTTAATCTAATTTTGTATTATTTATTTCAACATCCCTTCTAACAAAGTTTGTCTAATATCTGGATACATGGTGCTACCCTTTTTTTCTTCCTAGCTTAGAAATAGCAGTAAAAGGACACAAAATACAGACTTTTCTGTAGTCACTGAAGCGTTGGGATTGTTTAAACTGAACTGGAAAGAGAAAAAGCAAGGCCTAAGGCATCGTTACCCAAACAAGTTCCCCAGAACACCTGTCCGATGAGGTGGTCATTGGCATGTGGCCCAAGTCTAGTCATTACTTCGTACAATATCCCCCCTTGGAGAGTCACAGAGGTCTACTGTCAAGAATCCTTCTCCACTTTGTTTAACTCGACATTCCCCGTCCTTATTTGACCACTCCTTTTTCCTAGTAACATGATTAACATTCCACAGACACCTCAGGCCTTACTGGTCTGGTCAGTTCTGCTAAATTTATGGCCCCTGATATTCTGGACAATCGTGGTTTGAGTCAAGACATAGCCTGGGGGCGCCTGGGTGGCACAGCGGTTAAGCATCTGCCTTCGGCTCAGGGCGTGATCCCAGCATTATGGGTTCGAGCCCCACATCAGGCTCCTCTGCTATGAGCCTGCTTCTTCCTCTCCCACTCCCCCTGCTTGTGTTCCCTCTCTCGCTGGCTGTCTCTATCTCTGTCAAATAAATAAATAAAATCTTTAAAAAAAAAAAAAAGACATAGCCTGGTGTATCGAGATGTTTGAATTTTGCAAAGTAATGCGATCCCCACACCAGCAGAAATCACATTTATCAGTTCTTTTTTTTTTTTTTTAAAGATTTTATTTATTTGACAGAGAGAGAGACAGCCAGCAAGATAGGGAACACAAGCAGGGGGAGTGGGAGAGGAAGAAGCAGGGAAGAAGCAGGCTCCCAGCAGAAGAGCCTGACGTGGGGCTCGATCCCAGAACCCTGGGATCACGCCGTGAGCCGAAGGCAGATGCTTAACGACTGAGCCACCCAGGCGCCCCACATTTATCAGTTCTTTTGTCCTTCATTCACTTTCTGGTCTGTTAGGATTCTCAAGTCCCTTTGGAAGAAAATGATCAGCCTGAGATGCAGGGCTCATGGTTTGACCTGAGAGAGTTACTGAAAATGCCATGACAAAAAAAGGAAGGCACCCACATTTTCTACGCACCCTGCTGTCCTGCCATATGCCAATATGCTTGTCCTGTTACCACAGCAGGTGAAAGCTTGAGCTCTGGGATCAGACTGGCTGGGTTCAAATTTCAAGCTCCACTGTTTTACAGCGATGCCACCTTGGGCGAATTGCCTCCCATCTCCAACCCTCAGTTTTTCATCTATAAAACGGGAGAACAATAAAAGTACCAACCTCTTAAAGAAAAGATAAAAAATGACAATGCATGCAAAAGCACTAAGAATTCTTGTTCTGTGCACTTAATAAATATTCTGTGATTATTTTTCATTCCTCTGACCCTCCTCCTTAACTATGTAGTTTTACTAGCTGCGACAGAGCAGAGGAAAAGGAAAGCGTGGTGGAAAAGGATAAAGGGCATCTGTGAATATTTTCCACGTGCTTACAATAGGAGCAGGAGAAGACGGAGATGCAAATGCAGAGATGAGAGCTCCTGAGCCTCTCAAAGCAACAGGTGAGTCCCAAACTGAAAAGGATTAGAAAACCCTGATCTAAGGACCAGGTGTCCATCTATGAGAGCCTGCCTGACCTCAATGCCTACTGCCTTCAATCCCGCTTGTGCCAGACGCTTGGGTTCCAGCCCCCTCAGGGCCACGTGGTTTCTTCCCATCTGACAGCCGCCATCTGCCACCGTAACAGCGCAGTAAGAGCTGAGGGAGTAACACAAATTCAGTCACCAGCACCGGGGCCAGTGCTCTGGACACACCCATAAATATCTGTTGAAGAAGTAAATGCGTGCGTGAAAGAGTTACACATGCACATGAAGAGCTGAGGGTAAAGAGGCAGAGAGACTACCAGGATCCAAGCGATTTCCATTCATCCTTTAGGACAGGGCTGGGCACACTTCCCCTGTAAAGAGCCAGATAGTAGGTATGTTAGGTGTTACAGTCTACCTGAACTCTCTTGCAACTACTCAACTCTGCAGGGTAATCTGAAAGCAGCCGTAAGATAATATGTCAATGCGTGGATACGGCGTGTTCTGATCAAACTTTATATTCATACACGGAAATCTGAAGTGTGTATAATTTGCATGTCACAAAGTATTCTTCTTTTGATTTTTCAACCATCCAAAAAACATCAACATCATTCTTGGTTCACAAATCCTCTAAAAACAGGCGACAGCCGGATTTGACCCTTGAGCTAGTCTGACACCCTCAGCTTTAGGAAATGTGAGAGGCAAGTAGACGAGGAAATAAGGAGACAACAAAATAGGTCTTGAGTATCTACTGTTTGACAGAGACTATGCCAAGTGCTGCTGAGGAGGCGGCAGGGAAGGGAAACGAGCAAAATCCCTGCCCTTAGGAAGCACATGTTCTAAGCGAGGGATCCACATAACAAACAAGACATCTCAGGTTGGGTACTTGGTAGAGAGGAAATGAACAGGGTAATGAAATAGACCATGTCAGTGGGGCAAAGACAACCCTTTTTATCTTTGTGTTAGTTTCCTGTAGCTGCCATGACGCAATGCCACAAATCAAGCAGCTTAAAAAACCAGAAATTTTATTCTTTCATAGTTCTGGGGGCCGGAAGTCCAAAATTAAGGTGTCAGCAGGCAGCACTTTCTACAGAAGCTTCAGGGGAGCAGCCGTTCTTTGCCTCTTTCCCCTCTGCTGGCTGTCAGCATTCCTTGGCATTTCTTGCCTAGTGACTGCTTCAGTCTAATCCTGCCTCAATGGGCACATCGCCTCCTTGTCTACGTTCTCCTGTCTCCTATCTGCCTCTGCCAAAGGCACTTGTCACTGAATTTAGGGCCCACCTGAATCATCTCCTCATCTCAAGATCCTTCACTTAACTGTATCAGCAAAGACCCTTTTTCCAAGTAAGGTAACATTTTGCAGGTTCAGATAATTGCTGAATTATCTTTTCTTGGCTACCTGAAGTCACAGTCTGCCAAACAAATAAATGTGGACGTAACAATCTGCTGGAAAAGCACCATTCTGTAGCCACCAGTGAAACAATGGACTCAGGCTAAAACCACCAGGTGAAAGGCCACTGGAAGAAAGGACAGTCACACAGACTCTGTGTATCTTCCAACAGATTACTTATTCATTACAAAGGGGACAAGTACCTTTGCAGTAAAGAAACTTGATGAAATCCTTCTAAACCAAGTGATCAGGCCTTGCACTGACGTCATCTGTAGCAGTCTACTGAGAGGACCCAACCTCACCTGCATAGTTTCTCAACAGAAATGCATAGCTGAATCTACTCATAAGGAAACAAAGCCAAATTGAGGGACATTCTGCAGATCCGGATTTGCCAAGATAAGTTGACTGATTCTACTAGACCGTAACCTCGTAAGGGACAATATCAGTATCTTACTCATCTGCCGATCTCCGGCACCAAGAATGGGATACTAGTGAAATAATGTAATTTAAAGTATGTACAACAGATACTAGTGAACTGCTTAAAATACCATAAAAGATTCGTTAACAACTTGAAAATATGATCACAATATATTAAATGAGAAAAGCAGGGGCGCCTGGCTGGCTCAGTCGGAAGAGGATGCAACTCTTGATCTTAGGGTCATAAGTTCGAGCCCCATGTTGGGTGTAGAGATTATTTAACCAAATAATTATTATTTTTTTAAAGATAAATGAAAAAAAGGCAGTTCATAAAAGCATGATCATTTGTGATACGTTTTCAGGAAAAAAGTGAAAAAATTTTCTTGAAAATGTTAATAGTGGTCATCCCTGGGTGGGAGGGTTATCACTAGTTTTTTTTTTTCTTTTTGTACAATTATACATTTTACACGTTTTCTAGAGTGTGCATTGCCTTGTAATAATGATGCCCATGCATTGATGACACTGGTCTATTCTAAGAAGTAAACGATGTGGCCACTATCCCTCTCCAAACTTAATTAAAACATTCTCATACCTAAACTGTGCACTAACATTTTATAAAACATTTTTCTTAAGTATGAGTCCCCCCAACCAGACCACCTGTGTATTTTCAAAATGCAAATGCCATGGCACCACTAAGACCTAATGAATAACAATCTCCAGGGGTAGGGGTGCCTGGGTGGCTCAGTGGTTAAGCATACAACTCTTGATTTTGGCTCACGCTCTCAGGGTCATGGGATCAAGTCCTTTGTCAGGCTCCACACTCAGCGTGAAGTCTGCTTGTCCCTCTCCCTCTGCTCCTCTCCCAGCTCGCGCCCCCTCTCTCAAATAAATAAATAAATACAATCTTTAAAAAAAAAATCTCCAGGAATAATACCTGGGTAGATGTCCTTGATAAAAATTCTGGAGTTACTTGCTAGCTTTGTCACTGCTACATTAAGAACCAATGTTTTGGGTGTTATATGTAAGTGATGAATCACTAAATTCTACTCCTGAGACCAAAAAAAAAAAAGAAGTAAAAACCTCGGCTTCATTGCATAACAGGTGAGATTTTATTAGCATGTGTCTCTGAAACTGTACTTAGTATCTCTCTCTCCAACACCAACTTTGGACTTCTGGAGGCAGGGAATTTTGTTTGACTCTTCTTCCTCTTGCAATGACTGACGGATAAGTGGTGTCTCCTCAGTGTTAGTGGGATGGATGGACGCTTGTATGCAAGAATAATAAGCACCATTCACCTTACTCCTTATTTCCTCCATTGTTTTGTAGCCCAAATCCAGCTTGCTCGTCTGGAAGATACAGGCATACCTCAGAGATACTGCAGTTTGGGTCTAGAGCCCTGCAATAAAGCAAATATTACAAATAAAGTGAGTCAAATATATATTTTTTGCTTCCAACATGTAAAAGCCATGTGTACCCCATACAGTGCTCTATTAAGTAGGCAATAGCATTATGTTTAAAAAATGTACAGCCTTGATTAAAAAATACTTAACTAAAAAATGCTCACCATCATCTGAGCTTTTGGAGAGACATCATCTTTTTGCTGGTGGAGGGTCTCGCCTCAGTGTGGGTGGCTGCTGACTGATCTGGGTGGGGGGTGCTGAAGGTGGGGTGGCCGTGGCAATTTCTTAAAATAAGACAGTAAAGTCTGCCACATGGTTTGACTCCGCCACTCATGATGATTTCTCTGAATAGCATGTGATACTGTTTGACTGCATTTTCCCCCCACTAACACTTCTTTCAAAATTGGAGTCCATCCTCTCAAGCCCTGTTTCTGCTTTCTCAACTAAGTTCATGTAAATTCTAAATCGTTTGCTGTCATTTCAACAATCTTCAGGGCATCTTCACCAGGAGTAGATTCCATCTCAAAAAACTACTTTCTTTGCTCATTCTTAAGAAACAACCCCTCATCCGTTCATGTTTTATCGTGTCATCAGAACAATTCAGTCCCATCTTCCAGCTCCACTGCTAATTCCAGTTCTCTTGCTAATTTTCACATCTGCACTTACTTCTCCCACTGAAGTCCAGAACCTTCAATTTGTAAAAAAACAGAACATCTGCAAAACACAACCAAGCAAAGGACAATAAGACAAAGTGTGCCTGTAATCATGTCAGGCAGCGAGAGCTGTAACCTGACCAAAAAAGAAAACAACTTTAGAAATTGAAATAATTCTAGTAGGTGGATTTTCTGCATGGAAATGACAATGAGGCATAAAGATATGGAGTGGCTTCATGCACAAGATATTTCTAAAATGCAAACCAAACTTTCCTGTAGCTTTTTATCCATACCAGGCACTAGTCCAATAATATCAGGCTTTTGGCCATCATCTTTAATTAATTCAACTCTACATTGAATTCAATATTCTTCAATAACTCCCTTTTCCAAAAATGCATTTGAGGTATTGACGTTAACATTTTATTAATAGCTCTGCACTATTTGCACTCTGTATAACATTAATATCAAGGATCCAAAAATAAAATGAACTGGAACTCAATTTTTCCTAGGCACACTTCGACCCTATTTGCCAAATAAACATAGTCCATACATATGTGTATCTATGTGGCCACTAATTTATCCAACAACCCAGATTTTTATCAAGTGCTCCGTAGCTATCAGATACTGTGGAATTGATATATTCGGGGACCTGGGAGGTGTTTGTAAAAATGACCACAAATTCCCCTCCTACGTCCATATCCTTGCAGTGCGATATCACACTTCCCATCAAAAGGTAAAATCTATGTCCCCAGCCCTTGTGTCGGAATTGGTCCTGTGACTTGTGGGAAAAAAATGTGACGCAAGCAATGGCTTTCATTCCCGTGTAAGGGTTTCCCCTCCTGCTGGATTTGGGGCCCTCACACCACCCTGTGGATGCACCTGAGCTCGTCTGCAGGAGAAGAAACCTGGAGACACACCCAGCTCCCTGGCCAACCGCCAGACAAATCAGCAGGGCCTTCCTGCCTCTGGCCACCATCTCAGCCATCAGCGGCCTCTAGATATGCGGCGAGGCCAGAAGAGATCAGCTGAGCTGCCCAGACCAGAATCGCCTGACCACAGAATCACGAACTATACATATGGTGGTTTTAAGCCACTAAATTGGGGGTGGGGAAGCTTCATTAGCAAAAGCTAACTGACTAAAACAGGCAAGTTTTCCAGTTCAAAACACTATTGTCTAACAAATTCTTATTCAGGGACTTTCGTGGGACATTCTTATAAAGTCAAATCTGCAAAGCCTCAGTTCTCTTTGCCTTGTAGGACAGACAGGACCATTATTGGAGGTCCAGTAAGTGCGCTGAGGCTTGGGGGAAACACCAGTTTATTCAGCAAACGTTTACTGAGCGTCTATGGAGCCTATGGGAAGACAAAGACGATAAAATAACTCAGCCTCTGCTCCCAAAATTCTTACTCAAGGAAATGGAAAACTACAATAGTAATCAGAGGATTAGAATAAAATCTGATAATCTCTGTGAAGGAGTCAGGCATGCTAGAGGCGGTGGGGAGGGTGAGTAAAGAGAAGGGATCCAAGGCCTTCTGCTCCTACCACCAAAGCCAGATCTTGAGAGATAAAAGGAATCAGCCAGGAGAAGTGGGGGATGGGAGTTGACAGGGTCAAGGAGAAAGGATGGAGCCAGGATCCCATTCATTATGACTTCAAGTAATTCCCTGGAATTGGAATCCAGAGCACAAAAATGGGAAAGCAGCAGACAAGAGTGGTGCTGAAGAGGGAAAGGTGATGGCAACCCACGCAGTGAGAGGTCATGCTAAGAAATTTGAGTTTTATTTTGAAGGTAGAGGGGAGCCACTGAAAGTTTTTAAGGTGGGGAGATGACATGGTAAGTTTGCTCAACTTGCCAGGAGCGAGAACAGCAAGAGGGAAGTCAACTGGAGGCAGGGAGACCAAGGAGTAAGTTGCACTAAATGTCTTGAAATCATCTCTCTCTGGTTGGGAGGATACAGTGATCAGCATTGAATTCATGCATCAAACCAGGGTGGGGTGATTAGGGATAGGTAAGAGCAGATAACTGTCAAGGGTGGATTAGGGATTTACTAATGCAATGAGGGAACTGGTTTGAAGATAAGGGTTGGAAGCTGAGCTTTTTTTTTTTTAGGGTTTTTTATTTGCGAGAGAGAGCGCGAGCGATCTCGAGCATGTGCCTGCATGTGTGCCAGTGGGAGAGGGGCAGAGCGAGAGAACCTTAAAGCAGACTCCCTGCTGGGCATGGAGCCCCATGGGACAACCGATCCCATGACCCATGAGATCATGACCTGAGTCAAAACCAAGAGACGTTAACTGACTGAGCCACCCAGGCGCCCCAGAAGCTGAGTTTTGACATATTGAGTCTAGAGCATCCGTGGGAACCCCAAATGGAAATGTGCACCAGGAATGTGCTGCTCGGGAGCTCAGCAGAGACCTGGGGGCTGAAGGTGCAGACTTCAGGTGATGGACGTAGAAACATTCCCCAAGAACCTTTGGGGCTATGCCCTTGGGAAAGTAATTTTCCTCTCTGGTTTCCCTGTCTGTGAAATGAAGATATTAATCATTATGTGACAGGGTTGTGGTGAAAATTACACGTCATAATGTTAAACACAATGCTTGGTACATGATAGGCATTCAACACATGCTTATTGTGAATGAGAATCAAGAGGGGAATGTATTCAGTGAGGAAAGGCCCAGGAGGGGTGGGGCTCTGGGGAACTCCAGTATTTAAGAAACAGACTTAGGAGCAAAGGATACTGAAAGAAAAAAATAAGCAGAAGAAAGTAAGATAACCATTCAGAAAGCTGCTTACTAACAGAAGCCTACTATCTTCCAAAGAAGGTCATACACATTGACCAATAATTCCTCCTCTGTGTATCTATCCTAAGGAAATAATAATTTAAAAAAAAAATTAAGAACAATAAGAGGCGCCTGGGTGGCTCACTCAGTTAAACGTCTGCCTTCGAGCCAGGTCATGATCCCGGGTTCCTGGGATGGAGCCCTGCATCCGGCTCCCTGCTCGGCAGGGTGTCTGCTTCTCCCTCTCCCACTGACCTTCGCTCCTGCTCCCTCTCTCTCTCTCAAATAAATAAAAAAATCATTTAAAAAATTAAGAACAGTATTTGTATGAAATGTTTATTATGCTTTAAATAAACATAAACATGGAGAAGAGTTATAAAAACTGTGGTAAATTTACAGGACTATTTTATAACAAGGGTGGTGGGTCTGAGTTGGGACAGTGATGATGAATGAGGATGTTCAGAAACTAGAATAAAATATACCAACAATTAACAGAGATCAAGTTATATGAGAATTTCTGATTTTTGTTATTCCTTAATTCGTTACAGTGAGTATGTATTAATCATACCCCAAAACCCTTACCTAAGAAAATAACTAAATAAAAGGAATTACAGATATTTTACTGGGGGAGGAGGGGCGGGAGAATCCTCACCTTGCTTCCAATGTCACTCAAAATATGACCTCTGCCTTTCTGTGATTGTTTCTAATTATTCCGATGATTCCTCGTCATGTAACCTTCCTCCTGCCAAACTCAGCTTGTCGGATTGTTTGAGTTTTCCTACTTCCTACCCTCCTTCCCTTTCTCAGACTTTCTCGTCTGCTGGAATGCTGCCTCCCAGAGACTAATACCTGACCTCTAACTAGACAGGCCTGTCTATCAAAACATACCTATCCTACCAACCCCACCGGCCCCTCTGACCCACCTGGATCTTATCTCTAATCTCTCTTTCTAGTCAGTGACTATGGCTTTGTGCTTCCTTCAAGGCATTACTATTACATTTCATGCCCAAAATACTCACCCTAAGGTCATTCTATGGACAAACTTGGTGGGGGATGGAGGGAGATCTCCAAATACTCCAAAATCATTGCAAAACTGCGTGTGTGCGCACATACGTGCTTTTTTTTTTTTTTTTTTTGAGAGAGAGAGGGGACTCATAACTTTCATCAGATTCTCAAACTTTCCATCAGCCAAAAGACAGTAAGAAACACCATTCAATTCTCACTTGGTTCTTTTGTCCCACCGGCTGGAGGAACCTCCAGGATTTATCCAGCTTGCTGCTTCCTCGGTGCCTGGAAAAGAGCCTTGCACAAAACAGGCATTTGGTTGTTGAATTCAACTGAAAGCAGTCAACCTGGATGTTGGCATCTACCAAGTGGAAAGGGGAAAGTTTTAAAAAGAAAGGAGAAAACAAAAAACAGAAAACAAACCCTTACCTCCTCCAATGTAAAGATTCTATCACAACCCACGTAAGAGCAAAAGTGAAAGTGAAATCATCATATTTTCTTTAAAACCAAAGGCCCAGCCTGCCAGCAAGGCTAGGATTAGGGGATCAGACGAGGTCGTGCGCAGTCCTCAATCTGCCCCTGACTCACTTCTATTTTGAGTCATAATTCTCTCAAACTCACTATACCTCATTTCCTATTTATGCAACACGGGAAAATAGTTCTTGCCCCTTATCTACCCAATGAGGAGGTCGTCAGGAAAACAGATGACACACAGAATGCTTTCTGAACACTTCATTAGGCAGTCTCCACAAATCTTTTCATCAGTGAGCCTGTGGCCGCAAAGGCCCGCTCAGCTGTAGTGCTCGTTTTGATGTCCCGATGCTTTCTTTCAGGTCTAAAATATTTCCAAATGTGCCCAAGTTTAACATCGACGGTAAGAAAAACCTTGGGCTGGAATGCGCTCTGACCACACTCCAGAGCAGCATTTCTCAATTTTTAACCCATATTCCCATTTGATAAGCATTAGAAATCTCGCTCCCTCTTTAAACTTTGTATCATGAACACAAGGGTTGACTCCCCCCCCACCCCCGTTTTCAAAGTCCACACTTCTATAATAAATACGACTCGGCAATAAAAAGGAATGAACTATTGATTTGTAACAAACAGCATGGATGAATCCCAAAAGCATTACGCTGAATAAAAGAAGCTAGATCAAAAAGGGTACGTTGTGTATGATTCTATTCACATGAAAGTCTGGAAAAGCCCATGACTCTCCATGACAGATGAGCAGGGGGGTGGGGGTAGGGCAGGAGGGGCTCTAGGAAACTTTAAGGGGAAGGGGTGACAGAGATATTCCCTCTCTTGCCTGTGACGTTTTCACAACGCAGGCACACGTCAAAACGTACCACGTATCTGCATTTATTGTATCAGAAGGATACACCACGAAATTCCGATTTTGCAAACTGTATTATACCACTGAATTCTTTTCAAGGAACTTGAATCTTGTCTACCCTGTCCCCCAAAAAACTGTTCCCAAAAGTGAGCTTACTGACCATGTAGACTGTCGCTGATTCATTCTTGAACCCCCAGGACTCAGCACAGCAAGGAAGCTTTTCACACTCGGTACTCCTCACTTCCACAGAGGCCTGGTGGCTTCGGGGCCCCGTGCTCCTTCAGGTCCCTCTCGGCAAGTGACCTCCCGCTTCTCTCTCCTCCTCTTCAGGCTTCATTCCAGATGCAGCTCAGGAATCTCCAAAGCTGAGTCAATCCCCTCCTTGGGTTCCTATGCTGCTGGGTGTATCCCTGGCTGCCATTCACCACTTTGGACTGACGTTTATGTTTAGGCTTCGCAGCTCCCCCCGAAACTGTACAGTTAACGGGGTTCTCAATGACGTTTGGTACCTCGGCCACCTTTGGCAGCCTTGTGAATCCTTCTCAGAATAAGGTAAGATACGCAGGCATATGCAGTCAACGATATTATGAAATACGGGCGGCCAACTAGCAAAACCTGTATTTGATGTAAGAACACATGTGCCTTTTTACTGGGGTGTGAAATGACGATATCCAGTGGTAGGCCGAACAACAGCCGTTATTTCAAAGTAGTGACATGTAGACGCAATATTTCAAGAGAGCGGCAAACAGCTGTGATAGGAGATACAATATGAAAATACGCGTGCGCCTGGTGACAGTCACAGGTGCGGCTGATACCTCTGTGCTTCCCATCACCATTTCTCTCTAAGGGAAATGCTGCGTTGCAGTTAGAGGTTACTGAAAATGTGATCTTTTCTCCATTCAAGTTCCCAAAGCCCCTGAATTCCACCCAAGGACACGGATCCATGGACACCTGGAAAGAACGGCTCTTTAGCGAGGCTGTGGGCCATTTATCTTTGTGTTCTCAGTGCTCTTATCACACGGGGGTGGGGTAACAGCCACGAAACACTGTAATGGTCACAATGGCAATATTAAGTATGAGATCAAAAACAGAGATAAATAATTTCTCCCGCTAATACCTGTTACCATTACGACTAGTAGGCTTCCACCAAACTATATCCTGGAAAATTGTTCACCGAGTGCCAGGGAATTTCAGGTACATCCACCTGGAATCACATGGGCCTTTGGCCCCCTTCTAACATATTCCTCAGTTCTCCAAGCATTAACATTAAGCCATCTAAAGAGAATATATAAAGATCAAGGAGGTTTAGAGCAGAAAGTCAGCCCCCCCCCACCATGACCTCACTGTGTCCGTCCGCTGTGACCTTCACAGGGACGGTGTCACTCTAGATACATGAGGAATGTAAGAAATTCTCTTGGCTCAGTCTTTTTCTTCCCTTTGCAGCAGCAAATAATGCAAGATGCATTGTCCCCAACTTGCCTCTCTCTTAATATTACTAAATACTTCCTTTCTTCTCTTTTTACTGTTGCAGTTATTGCTGCGAGCGTTTCGTAAGGGTGTAAAAATAATGAAACAGGTTCAAGTGAACTGGTGAGACAATGAAGCACCCAGTGGGGAAAAACCCTGTTCACTGTGAATTTTCACATGACCCTCTCGGGTCTGATGCTGCATATTCCACCATGAATTCTGGGGCCCAGCTGGTGCACGCCGGCTTAGGCCAAACACAGAAAAGGAAAAGGCATCTCCTCGCCTCCCACCCTGTGACCCATTTCCTCCAGCGTTGAAGGAGGATAGGTTTCTTAACTTCAGCAGAGTTCACACGAATGAAGGTGAGTTAAACATTCTTACCTTAAAACCTCTTTTTTCACTCCCACCCAAGATATTTGGAAGCCACTCTTTCCCCAAATCAGTCAAATTCAAAAGAATATTGAGCAAGCCCGTCGATCCACACCCACCCCATACCCCTTCGAGGCCTAAACATCTGCAACATTACACATGAGATAAGCGGTTTAGGACACCGAGTATCTCAAGATAGGGGCTCGCGGCCTGAGCTAGGACTTGGTGAGGTCCCACAGAGCCGCCGAGTGAGGACATGCCCAGCTGGCTGCAGGAGGGAGGCACCACGCTGAGGTAAGCCAGGAGCCGTCCCCTGGCCTCCCTGGGCCTCAGGCCTCAGCCACAGAGGCCTGATGTTCACATCCAGTCTTAACTCTCTGAGTCCCCAGCTTCTTACCTTTTGTCCCCAAACATGCCCCAACTGATTGCATTTTACAGTAGCAACAACCTCCTTTACACCACTTCTCCCCAGAGTTAGCAAACCGCTGCCCCATTATCTCTGTGTTCCAACCCAAGAGCAGCCGCAGTCGTGTCCTCACTTCCTCCCTCTTGCTCTCTCCCTTCTCTAGCCTCCCTCGACTCTGTTTCCAGCCACCGGCCTCTGTGCTGCACTGCAGTTCCTTTATTCAAAAGGAGGGTGCCAAAGTCAATGACCTCATAATCGCCAGCTGGATCCAACGGATGGCTCTGAGTCCTTCACTGGCCCAATCCAGGTGATGCCTGCCACTCCTTCCACCTGGAAACAGTCCTCTCTGTTCTCCTCCTACCTCTTAGTTTTGCCTCCATTTTTCCTTAAATGTTGGTGTTCCTAATTTCTCTCCTGTAGTCCTGTTGTCTTAAGCTAACCATTCTCCTTAGCACATCTCATGGACCGGGCTGAAACTTTTTTGCTCATGAATCCCCTAAAATAAAATCTAAATACCCCTATGCAAGGTCTAATTTGACATTCAAATTTTAACCCAAGTTCAAAAGGTTGCACAGAATCCAGTTTACGGTGTTCTGTGTACGCACGGCATCTTCAGTATCAGAAATGGCGCATCATTCCTTTTCCTGTTTTAAGTCCTATTTCCATTCCATTCGCCCCACACAGATGTTTTTATTAGCTTTACTGAAGTATCAATCACATATCATATAATCCAGCCACTGAAAGTGTACAATTTAATGGTTTTTGGCATGGTCACAGAGTTGTGCAATCATCACCACAATGCATTTTAAAACATTTTCATCACCCCAAAAAGAAACCTCATACGGATTGGCAATCACTCCCCATTCCCCGCTGCCCTACCACAGCCCTAAGCAACCACTAATCGACTTTGTCTATAGGTTTGCTTGCTCTGGGCATTTCATACAAATGGAATCATACAATATGTGGTCTTTTGTGACTGGCTTCCTTCACTTAGCATAATGTTTTCAGGGTTCATTCATGTTGTAGCACGTGTCAGTACTCATTCCTTTTTATTATCCAGTAATATTCCCTCATCTGGATGTGCTACCTTCTGTTTATTCATCAGATGGTGGACATTTGGGTTGTTTCTCTTTATGGCTATGATGAACAATGCTGCTATAAACATTCACATACAAATTTGTGTTACCCACAGATTTTAAACCTGATTTTTTATGTTTCTTCTTTCTTTTCTTTTCTTTTTTTTTTTTAAAGATTCATTTATTTATTTATGGGAGAGAGAGAGAGACAGCATGCCAGTGAATGGGGGGAGGAACAGAGAGAGACAATATCAAAGCAGGCTCCGTTGTGCCGGGCTCAATCCCACGACCCATGAGATCATGACCTGAGCCAAAAGCGAGAGTCAGAAGCCCAACCGACTGAGCCACCCAGCTGCCCCTATATCTGTGTTTCAAAGTTTTTCATCAATAAACTTTTCATGTATCTCATCCACAAACTACATACATATATTAAAAATTAAATAAAAAATTTAGAAATAAAAATGAAAATAAAGTTTCTGTGACCATAATTCACCATATACACAAAAATTCTGGACTGAGTAATAATTTCCAATTATTAGTAGTACAAAACCAATCAGAGCAGCAGAAGTATATTACAAAATTTGACAATTTTTTTTTTAAGATTTTATTTATTTATTTGACACACAGAGAGAGACAGCCAGCGAGAGAGGGAACACAAGCAGGGGGAGTGGGAGAGGAAGAAGCAGGCTCATAGCAGAGGATCCTGATGTGGGGCTCGATCCCACAACACCGGGATCACGCCCTGAGCCAAAGGCAGCCGCTTAACCGCTGTGCCACCCAGGCGCCCCTACAAAGTTTGACAATTCTTACACACAAAAAGTAAAATTTTATTGGAAAGATTTCCCTTAATAGAGATGAACTGGGTTTATTTTCCAATTATTAGTTCATGGGTCTGTGGATGCCTTCTTATTACACTGAAGCAGTTTGGTATAATTACATCTTACTACCTTCCCTCTTACTGAGACAATCACTGAGAAACGCTGTAAAATACACAAGCGAAGGAATGGAAGTGTTCTACTTACAGCAGTGTTACTCAAATCTTTGACGTCCAGGCATGCCAGAGCCCCACAATTACTTTGTATTCTATCATCAAAATTATATTTAGGTCTCCCTCCAGAAGTGTTGAAAACAAACAGCTCGAACCACCTGATTTGTAAAAGGAAGTGTCGCCCCCCTCCATAGTCACTCACTTTCTTACACCTGCATCAGTGTTGAGAATGGCCCCTTTGTTTGGAGCCCAGGTTTTTACACACTCCCCAAACACCTCATAGCAAGATGCTGGAAAGGCAAGAGATGTGCCTTTTCCCTGAAAGTGGGAGGCTGACTTGTTCTCAGGGGGATCCATTTGAGAAAAGGGTGTATACATGAACGATGAACACCTGAAAATTGCTTCCCTCACCCAGATTGTGATTTCCTTTCCTTCGATGGCGTTGCTCTCAACTCCACAGCTGCAGCTCAGCCTCCCGGAGCCCTAGACCCTCAGCCTGCAGTGTGCTGCTCAGCCAGCCCTCAGGTCCCTCAGGAGTCCCATAGACAGCTCATCTCCAAGTCTGTCTTCCTCTCCGTATCCCCAGGCACCCTCACCCGCTCTGCTCCCGGCACTGCCACTAGATCAGGATACTACGATATGCTACTATGATCAAGTCGCTGCCCTTCTTGAAATCCTTCATGGGCGCCCCAGATCTACCTTGAACTTTTGCATGTCATGCCTCTCCTCCAAGAGACAAAGTGAAGCCAGATCTTCTCCAAAGAAACAGATGCAAGCTCTCAAGCCTCTGACTTTCTAACACCCAGTTAAGAAGGGCCAGGCCTCTGGGGGACAGGACAGGTTAGTAGTTAAAAGGATGGACTCTGGAATGGGACTGCCTGGGTCAAAGGCAGCTACTCCAGGGGTAACCTTGGGTGAAATCTTTGACCTCTCTGAGACAGTTTCTTCATCTTCACAGGATAATAATACTGTCTTTCTTTAAGGGTGGGTATAAAGATGAAATGATGAGATGCATGTAATGTGCTTACCGCAGTGCCTGATACATGCTAAATCAGAGGAAGGCCTCAATGAATCCCTAGCCACCATCATCACAAAATAAACCACCAAAGTCTTAATTTGAGAGTCCAAGTCCATTACAAGTTGGGGAAGCCCATTTTCCAGCCTCACCTGTAGTCTCTCCCAAACTCCTCCCCCACAAATTCCCCATGCCACACACTTGAGCTCCTCGCCTTCACTCCCAAATCAGGTTTTCACAGCCCTAGGTCTTTGCTCTCGCCCTTTCCCTCAGCTAGAATTCTTTCCTTACCATCTGCGTGGTGAATGCCACATTCCAAAGGGCCTCCCTAGTTGCCTTGTCTCAAGTCTCTATCGCTGATCCCTCCTCTTCTTCCAGAACTCTCCATGTTGGAGTGCCCCAAAGCTCAGTCCTTGGACCCCTCCTCTTCTCTATCAGCGCTCCCTTTAGGATCTCCCTAGGTCACCGGGCTTTCAATATGTATATGCTGATCATTTCCAAATATGTGTCAGTAGATCATAGCTCTCCTTCCACTTATTGACCTCCACTTGGAGATCAAGTGAACATCTCAACACGGACAAATATGAAGTCTTAGTCTTCCCCCTAAATCTGTTCCATCTGCATGTCCTTCCCCATGTCCTTCCCCATGCCATTGCTTCTACCATCAAAATATAACCAGAATCTGATCACTTCTTATCCCCTCTACCATCACGAACTCTGGTCAGAGCCATTGCCCTCTCTTGTCTGGATTACCGCAAGGGCTACTGACTGGTTTCCCTGCTTCCAACTTGCCCCTACATGTCTACTCTCAGGATGGCAATCAGAATGATCTTTTCAAAACCTGTCACATCATGTCCTCCTCTGCTCAAAACCGTATTTCTCTCATAGTAAAACTCAAAGTCCTTAAGATAATACCGAACACCGACTCCCTTACTTCTCCAACCTCACCTTAAAAAAAAAAAAAAAAAATGTATTTATTTATTTGAAAGAGAGCACCGGAGCAGGGAAAGTGGCAGAGGGAGGGAATATCCAAGCAGACTCCCTCTGGGCGCAGAGCCCCACCAGGGGTTCAGTCCCATGTCTCAGAGATCATGACCTGAGCCGAAATCAAGAGGCGGATGCTTAACGGACGGAGCCACCCAGGTGCCCCTCTGACTGCACCTTCTATTACTCCCCCCTCCTCACTCCGTTCCACCCGCCCTACTCCTTTGTATTCCTAAATCTTGCCAGCAGGCAATTTTCTGTTTGCCTTAGCTATTTTCTCTGCCCAGAAACCTCTGCCAGCAAGATCCGCACCTGGCTAACTCACTGGGCAGCTTCCAATCTATGCTCACATCTCATCTTCTCCATGAGAATTGCCCTGACCTGAGCTGAGGCTCAGACACAAGCCACCTGACCCCAGAGCCTCCCTACACCTCTACATGGTCTCCCGGGATACTCCATCTCAGAACTAGCTGTACCTGGGCCTCTGAGGAAGTGAAAATAAAAAAATTCACTTTGCGGAGTCTCTCCTCAAGTCCCATGCTGGGTCCTGTGAAGAAAAGGAGGCCTCCTGAGTTCATAGGGCCTCCTGAGTTCATAGGGCTCTGAGCCCTGTCTGCCTGACGCCTGCGCTGCACCCATTCTTCAGACCACCTGCTGAATGCTAGAGGCTCCCCGTCCTTGCCTGCCCAGCACAGGCCCTCACGCTACCTGTGGAATGTCAGCCTACTTCCAGTTCCAGAGAGCCAAACCAGAGGCAGTAAGCTTCGTTAGGGTTTTGGGTTTGTCTGTTCCTTCACCGCCAAGTGACCGCATGCTGCCTACCCATCCAAGCTGGAGACAAACACACAGACCGCAACACGTCTGCACGTACACCTGTGCGTGCTAGGGCCACACAGCTTTGAGCAGGAAGCTGTACTAAGTTCGAATCTTGCTCTGAGTCAGACTGGGCTCCGGGGGGCTATCTGCAGTCCTTCTGCCCTTTCTTCTCTTTCTCCCACAACCTCCCCCCCACCTTAATTGTTCTCTGAGAGAAAACAAGAACTCTGACCAACCAACTGATGATGTTCTTTCCATATTCAACATTCCTTGCCGGTGAGCAGTCATTTTTATGAGCTAAGAGGCACCCTCCACAGGGACAGCAGGGCATTAGAATCCTTCTCCCGGGCTCAAATTCTCCCTCGGCCACTGACTGGGAGTGCGATGGGAATGATGTAGTCTCTAAGTTTTAGTATACTCCGCTTTAAGCTGTTAAAAATAAAAGTTCGTCCTTTCTAGGTGACTCTAAGGAGGGATGGAGGGACTTAGCACAGAGGAAGGGAACGCTGAGAGGTCAGTATTTTGCTATTTCCCTGCAGGTGCTGGTTTGGGGACACTGGTCCCCACTGTTCCATCCACAAAGGGCTCAAGCTACCGCTCCCCACTGATGACTCAAAACACTCTGGGGGACAGTCGTCTTACCTGGCTCTATAGTCAATGTCCATCTGGTGAAATGACCTTAGGGTGTTTGTCAATACTAGTAAACAGAAATTTCTGACTTCCTTGTTGAAGGAATGCTTGCATTCTCTTCAGTCCCAAATACTTACTTTAAAGGGAACCACTTTTATATTATAAAAATAAAATAGCAACTCTAAATATAAATTATTCCAAGTTTTATCTTTATCTATAATCCACATTCCCAGCAAGACTTCTATAAACTTTCTGATTCTAAGGAAACTCTAGCTTCCTGCCACTTCCCCTATTAATACAGTTGCAGTAACATCTCCTCACTGTCTATTCGTAAACTACATGATCAAATAGGAAAACAGACTTCCTAAAAGTTCAACTAAAGTTAGACATCAGCTCTCGATATCCAGCTCATTACGGTTAGGTTTTTATGATGAATTCTTTAAAAGAAAGTTAATTCAAGAAGCTTAATCATGCAAAACTTCAGAATAAAGGCAATGACCTTTTTTTTTTTTTTTTCCTTTTTCTAAACATTGTAAGACAACTGCTTTATCGTGTATATTCATTTTCACTTTCTAGGAACAGGAAGAAATATTTAAAGAATTTCACCAACAAATTATCAAACAGAAAGAGGATTTACCAGACTATTAGAAATCTCTGAAAACAAGTTTAAAAGTTAATAAGTTACAACGTATTTATGCATTATCCCCTTCCCAGTCTTCGTATTCGTATTTAAATAACAACATACCAGCTAGCTGCTCACAGTTTGATTTTCTGCAGTACTTTTCCAAGGTGCAAAATGTTTGACCCTGCAAAGACGAGGTGGTGACTCAGCACATTCAAATTGCAGATCTCAGGTTTAGAGGATGGATGTGTTCCTCTCGTCTTGCAAGTACTGCAGAGAAGAAGACACCAGGATGGAATTTTCTTTTCTTTTTTTTAAGGTTTGAAAGGTAGAAGGTTCTAAACATATGCCTCTCTATCCAATGAATGAGTGAAAGAAGTAACAAATATAAAATAAAGAGAAGTAAAATTGGCAGAAAAACAGTTCTATCTGATTGCTAAAGAGATTGTTGTACTTAACACATTAGCATTTAAATTGCCCCAGTAGGACAAGGGGGAAATACCTCACTGATGCTAAGAAGGTGGGGAAGCTGGTAACGTTTGCACCTTTTTTTTTTTCTCCTATTGTTTAACCCGAGCCAGTTTTTCCACCGGCAGGATGAACAGACCACGGTGAAGGTGAAAGAGGCATTAAGAAAGCTGATAGTTCACACATTTTTTAAAATTATAAAGACGATAAAGCTGAGAAATTGAGAATTTTGAGCACTCTGCTTTTCTAGTGTCATATATTTTAGTAGTTCCCAAAACTTGCAGATTATCAAACCACAAGGGGAGGTTTTTATAAATGTAGATTTGCAGTCCCCTTCCTGCCCCTAATTATGATTCAGTAGGTGTGTGGGGTAGGGCCCAGGAATCTGTAAAAACACTCACCCAAGTGATTCCTTTGCATGGCTAGGTTTGGGCAGACAAAACAGACAAACAAGGTGCAGGGCAACAAATGGTGAATCACACCTCCCCCCCCCCCCCCCCCCCCCCCGCCCAACTGTAAATTGTATGGGCGAAAAGTCAAAGGTCACCTTAAAATTGAGGAGACTGCATCTTCGTACGCTAACGCTGTTCGCTGTTCGTAAATATTAGTAATATTCTAAATTGTCTTAACTTTTAAAATTCCCAATGAAATCCTAACTTTAAAAAGTTATTTTAGGACATGACCTTGCCTCCCAGTTCCTGTTTATAGTGATGAGCTGCACATATCTTTACGCCTGACACAAAGACTCCTTCGCCAGACCTCGTGCTTGCTGATTTCCTTCAGTTCGCTCACATAATCTTCACAGCAGCCCCGACAAGTAGCCGCTACTATCCCTAATTCACAGATGAGGACGCGGAGGCCAGGAGACCGTAAATCGTTCTCATGATAAAGCCAAGCTAGGAATGATGGCTTTTACTGGTTTGGTTTGGCTGGTTGGTTATTCGGGGGAATTTACACATGAGATTTGTATCTGTTCAACTCTTAAAGAATCTCAGGCCTGGTATAATCTTGGTACATTCAGCCAGCACTGATTGAGTTGGGCACCGTGCCAGGCGCTGGGCAGATACAAAGAGATATGAACAGCTCCCTGCCAGCAAAAGGGCCTCCCTGGCCCTCTCCCAGGGTAGAAGAGAGAAAGAAGGAATAATCTCCATGAGGGTCTTCTGGATTTTGTTCAATTATCTGTCCCATTGTCTCCAGGAGCACATGCTTTGCTGTGTGAACTGTCACATTTGCACTTTTGATTCAGAAATGTGTTCACCCCAGTTATGGGCTCAGAAGGCTCTGAGAGGTACACTGGTGGGAGGGGCTGTCTGGGGCTCTCTTTGAAAGCCTTCACAGAGGATGTGGCTTATGAGCTAAACGTTGAAGGATAAAAAAGACTTCACTAAGCGAAGGGGAGAAAGGGTGTTCTAGGCCCAGAGCAGCACTTGCAGAACCTGCCTGGTCTAGCAGGAGCCCTTGAGGCTAAGGTGCAGCTGAGGGTAGAGGCAACGGAGGGGGAGGTAAGCTCGGGAAAGACCAAGAAGGCGATTTTATGCTATGTGAGGAGTTTAGACTTTCAAACATGCAAAAAGAACCACCAGTGTTGTTGTTGTTGTTGTTTTTAATTAATTACTTTTTTTATTTGAGAGAGGGAGACAAGCAGACTCCCTGCTGAGCAAGGGAGCCCGACAATGTGGGGCTCGATCCCAGGACCCTCAGATCATGACCTGAGTCGAAACCAAGGGTGAGACACCTAACCGACTGAGCCACCCAGGGGTCCCGCACCAGTGGTTTGAATGCAGCCAAGTCGTAGGACTGATTTTATATCTTTTGTATTTTAGAAAGATAATGCTTGCCACAGGGTGGAGAAGGAGCTTCCACAGGTGGAAGGCTGTGGTAACATGCTGGAACAGATCCAGTCCAAACTAAAGCCGTGATCCTGAGGTCAAAGGAGGGACTTCACGGGAGAAAGTTCTCAGGTTCAGGCGAGAGCTTTGGAGTCAGGTGGCTGAGTACTGGCTCCAGGCCTCTGGCGGTGGCTCCTGGGCAGGTTTTGGGCTCTACTTTGGTGGGAAGAGAGGGAAGAGTACAGGAGGTCTCCAAGGTCTCTAAGTGGACGAGGGGAAGGCATACACATCATCAACCAGGCTAGGGACCCAGAAGAGGAGCTGTGCTTGAAAGAAACAGCAGTGAGTTTGGTTTTAAATATGTTGAGTCTGGGATGCATGCAGGCTTTTCTTTTATTAATAGTTAGCTGGAGAGAACAGATTTTAAAAATGGTCAGAACTAGAAGAACAGATTCATGAGTCATTTGAGGTATTCGAAGCCCTGGAAATGGAGTTTCAGGGAACACTAATTTAAAGGGCATATTGACGGGAAACCAGAGTAGCAATTATTTTGTTCAACACAGAAGCTGTGGTTCAGGGTTATCGGAAACACGGGGCCATTCAACAAATACACACTGAGAGCCAACTACAGGCCAGGCACTGCCCTGGAGCCTAAGATTTGAAAAAGCAGACCCTCCCACCGAGAGCTCGCACTGCCATCAGGGAAATAAGGCAGTCCATCCGACCTGGGAAGACCACGGAGAGAAGTAGGCAGGGTGCAGGGCAGAGGTGTGGAGTGCCTGAGGGAGGCCCATGTTAGCTCCAGGGGTCAGGAGGCTGCTTCTAATCCCTTTCTCTGCATTATCCTATGAATCCTTACAATAACCCAATGAGGTAATACGGTTATTACCCCCTTAAAAATAAGAAAAGCAAACCATAGAGACGTTAAGTAATTTGCCCACATAGCCAGTGAGCTGGTAGAAAAGCCCTTGACCCAGGCAATCTAGCTCGAGAGAGAGGCCATCTCTTACCTACGGCATGAATTGCCTCTCACTGTCTGATACATGCTTGCAGAAAATAAGAGAGAAGGAAGAAGAGATGAACAGCACAGTGGTTAAGATTGTGTCTGGAAATAGCAAGTGGTTGGTGTTTGCTATATTATTATTTAAAGCATGACAGCTTCACACAGAAGTGGTTAAATGTCGCCTCACTATTTGCTAATTCTATAAGATGGGGACTAAAAATGACCTCTACGAACCTGTTTTTTTCATCTAGAAGATAAATCTAACACACAACTCAAAGATTCTACTGAAGATAAAGGGATATAACCACATGAAAACCCGTATCACAGTCTCGAGCACACGTTCAGCAGCTGGCAGTGCTGGAGAAAGGTCCCCACTGCACAGAACACACCATCACGTCTTCATAAAAAGCTAAAGCTCAGAGTGGGCCCAGCATCAAAAGCAAGATTGCTGGGGAGGTGCCTGGCTAGCTCAGTCAGTAGAGCACGTGACTCTCAATCTTGGGGTCATGAGTTTGAGCCCCATGTTAGGTGTAAAGATGACTTTTTTAAAAAGTAAAAAAAACCTAAGACTGTTAATGACTATTAATTGTTAATAGCAATAACTAATTGTTATTCTGAGAAAAAAACCTGGGTGGGGTAAAAAAAGTCACTTTAGGAACTACAACTGGTCTTACCAATTATTAAAGAAAATTAATCTTATTTGCCGCTGTGAAAATTAGCTTGGATACATCACTGAAACTCAGTTCATTCCAAAGTGATAGGCTTCTCCTGCATTGTGCCTTTTCTCCCTCGACTTGCTTCATTCTCAAATAGAGTGTTGGCGGGTGCCTGGCTGGCTCAGCCAGTAAAGCCTGTGATGCTTGATCTCGGGGTTGTAGGTTCGAGCCCCATGTTGGGTGTAGAGATTCTTAAAAAAATAATAAAATCTTAAAATAAAATAAAATATTGCCCCTTACAAGGTAGACACAAAATGACAAATGAAAGCAAATTAGCTCTTCAGAAGAACAGATGCCAAGATCCCAAAGTGCCACATACAGTGTCATAAGAGGCACCACCACTTGCCACGGTGGACCGGAAGGGTTGTGATCAGCTGGCAGGCTCAGGGATGGTTATAAAAAGAGGATTTGATCGTGGCTTTAAAGGACAAACTACAGGGGCAGCTGGCTGGCTCAGCTGATAGAGCACGTGACTCTTGATCTCAGGGTCATGAGTTTGAGCCTCATGTTGGGGGTAGAGTTTACTAAATAAATAAATAAATAAATAAATAACAAACTACTGTTGAAGAGAGCACCAGCAAGACTCTGAGAGGCACAGCTCTGCCTGTCTGTGTCTCCTATTGCATTTACCAATCTCCTAGCCCCGACCGCCCAGCCACAAGGGCAGCCCTGCTCTTCAGGACGCCTAGGCCATCCCTGCATAGAGGCAGCTACATTTGCTCCAGCTTAGCAACGCTCCTGGGCTGTGAATGAGCTTCACATGGTGGTCTCAGGAGAAGCCTTCCCTGAGCACCTGCCCTTCCAAGGCCCCCACCTGGATATGCCCACATCCCCTGACACCACCCTCCCCATACAACACCATAGGAAGTCAAATTACCATTCCATTTTACTTTCTTTTTTTTTTTTTTTAAGATTTTGTTTATTTATTTTGGGGGGGGGGAAGCACAAATGGGAGAGGGGCGGAGGGACAGGGAGCCGCAGACCACCCCCCTACCCCAAGGGGAGCAGGGGATCCAACTCGGGGCTAGATCCCAGGACCTTGGGATCATGACCTGAGCTGAAGGCAGATGCTTAACTGACTGAGCCACCCAGATGCCCCTTTGCTTTCTTTATAGTAACTACAACTATGAAAAATTAGCTTGTTTATATTTTTACTGGTTTCTTTCTGCCACTCCCCATCCTCAGCTAAAAATGGTAAGCTCCATGCATGCCTAGATATTGTCTTTCTTGTTCACTCTTACATTCTCAGCACCTGGCAGGAAGTAAAGAACTTACTCAATATTTATTGAATCAGTAAAGTAACGCAGAAGTGTGTGATCAAGTTGCTGAGGCAAAAAATAGAAGCCGAATTTGAGAAAATCGTGAGTAGCTCACTTTGGTGCAGCCAGACACAGAGAGGAGGTTAGACAGGCAGCTTGCAGAGGACCTGGCGATGTATGGCCGGCCACAGTTTGGATCGAGTAGAGAGTGGAGAGAGCACTTGGAAAGGAGCTGTCCTTAGGGAAGGATTGTGAATATAATGAACTGAAACGAAGCTAGAAAACCCAAGGGAAAACCATTTGTTACCACTAAAATTGGCGAAAATTAAGAAGCCTGATGGGGATGTACAGAATAGAGACAATAGTTAACAATATTGTATTGCGTATTTGAAAGTTGCTTAAAAGATCCTAAGAGTTCTTATCACAAGAAAGTTGTTTTAAATAAATTTTAAAAAATAAATCTGGGGGTGCCTGGGTGGCTCAGTCGGTTGACCGTCCAGCTCTGCATCTCAGCTCAGCTCAGGTCTTAATCTTGGGGTCATGGAAAGTCTGAAAAGTGTTGTATTTGCGGAACAGTTTTCAAACAGCTGCAAATCCATTTGGTGATATCTCTTCAAAGTGAAATTGGGCATATTTAAAATGTAGCAATTCTGCATCCTGGGTCTAGCCTAAGAAACTAATACCTATATCTGACATAGGTAAAAATAATGTAAGCATTGTTTATGTTAGTGAAAATTTTAAAACAATCCATATCCACTAATGGACTGACTAATAAAATGTGGTATTATCTGTACCATAAAATACCAGGAAATTAAAAATAATGAGGACGTATGTATAATATATATATATATATATATATATATATATATATATAAACATGGTCAAAAGAATGTCCAGGAAAGTAAGCAAATCATAGAGCAATAGGTTTACATGGAACCATTTTTAGATATTTAAACTCATAAAACAATACTACCTATTAATTATTTGTATGTGTAAAATATATATAAAATATTTTTAAAGCATATATCAAACTGAACAGGGGCTCTGTGAGGTGAGGATAGAAGGAGAAAATGGAACTGGAATTAGTATTCCAGGACAACTCGACCTTATCTCCAATGTTTTATGTCATTAAAAAAAATGAAACAGGACAAAAATAATAACTGTTCATTTTGGATGATGGGAATCTAGTCCAGTTTTTACTGGGAATCAGAAGAGGGATGCTAGACACGGATGGAAAAACTGAAAGGAATTCAGGACTGTCTACATTGGTAGAGAGTCTAAAGAAGACTGAAAGGATGAGAGTTAAAAACTATACATGTTTTTTTAATGATGAGAGGCACCATTAAGAAAACAAACATTGAGGGGCACCTGGGTGGCTCAGTCGTTAAGTGTCTGCCTTCGGCTCAGAGCATGATCCCAGGGTCCTGGGATTGAGCCCCGTATCGGGCTCCCTGCTCTGCTGGGAGCCTGCTTCTTCCTCTCACACTCCCCTTGCTTGTGTTCCCTCTCTTGCTGGCTGTCTCTCTGTCTCTCTCTCTCTCTCTCTCTCTCTCTTTCTGTCAAATAAATAAAATCTAAAAACAACAACAACAACAACAAACATTGAGTTCCATCTCTGAAAGGTTTGCTATGTTAATGAGGCATCTAAGTATCTAAGTGGTGTCCAACAAGAAGACAGAATTCAAAAAGCCCAAGTTGGTGCTGAACAGCTGTCCTGGGAAAGCGAGGAATAAGATGGGTGCTTCAATCAATTTCCTTCAAAACAAACAACTTTTTTAAGGTCTCTAGAGAATTCACTCTGGACGTTTGTTTACAACATGTATAGAAACCCATGCACAGTGCCCCGTACTTGAATATTAGTCTCCCTCTTTGAAAGTCAGGTTACTAAATTTAAATATACATTTCTAGAAAGCCTGGGGGTCTGATCTCTGATAACTATTAACACCTCCAGTAAAGCAACTTGTTAACAGTTCCCTCTCAATAAGCAACATAGATGAACAGAGCCAAAAAGGACCCAAATTTGCAATGCTCAAATAAAAGATTTCAAACATAAAACTCTATTTTGACATCAAACTCTCTACTCTTGCATAAAGATTATCAACTCCGAATTATCAAAAGAATGCACTTACCTTTGTAGGGGCGCCTGGCTGGCTCAGTCAGTGGACCTTGCAGCTCTTGATCTCAGGGTTGTGAGTTCAAGCCCCACCTTGGTATAGAGATTATTTAAAAATAATATCTTAAAGGGGCGCCTGGGTGGCTCAGGTGGTTAAGCGGCTGCCTTCAGCTCAGGTCATGATCTCCAGGTCCTGGGATCAAGCCCCACGTCATCAGGCTCCCTACTCAGCAGGGAGTCTGCGTCTCCCTCTCCTGCTGCCCCTCCCCCTGCTCTTACTCTCCCTCCCTCCCTCTCTCTCAAATAAATAAAATCTTTCAAAAAAAAGAATGCACTTACCTTTATTAAAATGCACCCCCTCTGATATTTCATAATTACGTGTTTGTTTAGTGCCTTCCTATCCTTTTATAATGTGTTTTGCAACCTCTGAAAAAGTCAATATAGTCTGGGGCGCCTGGCTGGCTCGGTCAGTGGAGCATGTGACTCTCAGGGTTATGAGTTTGAGCCATGTTGGGTATAGGGATTTCTTAAAAACAAAATCTTAAAAAAAAAAAAAGTCAATAGTCTTAGCTCTTCTCTAAAGAGGGAAACACAAGACAGTGGGTGACTGGTCAGGGTGACTCAGGGACAGAGTCAATATTGGAACTCAGAACCGGGGAGCCTGGCATCCCTAGTTCCTAAAACCAGGAGCCTTCTGCTAACCCCAGCAGAATTAACTTCACTAGACTACGCTTCTTTGAGGACCTGGGAACTGGAATACCTTCAAAAGTAGTCAGCAGTCAGAAATTAAAGTTGGCCTGCCAGCTGTAGTCCTTAATAGTTTAAGAGTATCTGAATTCAAGATTCCACTTTCTAACCTTTGCTTTTTAATAAGGCATAGCTAACCTCCACCGATACAACCTAACAATCTTCATAACTAATGTAACTTTGCTGGTGAATCTTCCTTAGAATCCTCTGTTCAGACTGGGTTACATACGAATCAACTGGCACTGTTTAAACTATTTGCTGTTTTGTGTGTTTGTTCGAGTTAGTGCTATCTTGGACGCGCTGAGCTCCTAACAGCCACAGGGCTGGTATGCTTGCGCTGACCTTATAAAGCCAACAGTTAGTGACTGTGTATACAAGGATTTAAGAGATTATTTTACCAGAATAAAGTTGCTATGTAGCCTTCCAGTGTATACGGCATTTCTTTCCATTAACAAATTGAAGAGTTCCTAAGCATCTTAAATTAAATGGCTTAAAAAAATAAACTAATATACTAAAATTTAGGTTTACCGACAAGATCAGATATTTTCAGTGAATGGCCAACCCAACTGTGGTTTCTGATTGTGCTTCCTCGTGGGACTTTAAAACGCTTTCACGAATGTTTTTTCACTATCACATATTTCTCATTCCAATTTATACTTTTTTAAAGGGGAACTCAATAAATTATTCAAAGTTGCGCAGCCAGTTCATAGCAGAAATCAAATAAGAGCCCAAATTTAATTTAGCAATTAAGAATCTGATATTGTGAGTCCTTTTCACTAGGCTGTATTGCCTCCTTATTTTATTTCCCTTAAAAAGAAGTTGTTTACATATCAGTTAAGCTGGTCACACTGAACAGAAAAGAAAGCTAATATTAATTATCAGCAGGTCCTTTCTTAAAGCAACAAAACAATCAAGTTTGTGCTCAAAAATGAGCTACAAAAATAATGCATCTTATAATATCATCTACAAGTTTAAGCCTTCATCGTATTCATTAATTAAAATGTCATAAATCTTCTAATGCTAAAATATTCTTAAACTAGCATACAAAACACCAAAACGTGTGTCAGCCACAACACACACAAATCCATCACTCAATCTCGGTCCATTAGTCTTGCCAAGGCCAGTGTCGAGTATTCCTGAAATTTTCACTTGTAGAATGAATGGATGTTTTGTAAGGATTATCTATTCAGGCAGAAAAAAAAGTCGGAGGGGGGGGTGGATAAGAAACAATTAGCCATTCAACTGGCACTGAGCAAATTCCAAGTATGAAATCCTTTGTTTGTTTTTATTTTGTTTTTGTTTTTCTTACCTACCAGAGGACTCCAATCCACGAAAAGAAATTCATCTTGTGAGATTTTTCGAGAGCCTTTCCACAGACCTCTGTGGAGACCCTCCATTTCAGCTTTGGCTTTATTTTGGCAGCCTGGGACTGGAATTTAGAGCTATCTATTTGCATTTCAACACCCTTCTTTTGTTTTCTGTCCCTCCAGAGGCTCAGCCAGTTCAAATAGCAGGTAAGGGAGTTAGACCATTCTAATGACCCTAGAAAACCGAAAGGAGAAAACTTGTCCAAACAATGAGGTTATTTTAGCTAAAAACTACCACTTACTTCATTAGTCAAGCCTACAAAGCCCAAGCTACACCATCTTGTTAAAAATTTACCTTAGATTGTTCTTAATGCTCTCTCAGCCCTACAGAGGGAAGAGTGATTGGTGAAGAGGAGGGGAGGGGGGTGCAGTTTGGCCTTTTGGAATTGCTCCTGAATAAATACCAATAAAATGTTCAAATGTTCGTAGGAATTTACAGGTCACAACATTGCGTCTGATTCTGAGAGCAACAGCCTCTATCATTTCTGCTGAAGGAGCTCTCCCATAAGGCACTAACAACATTAAAAGAGAAAAATGTGGGGTGCCTGGCTGGCTCAGTCGGTAGAACATGTGCCTCTCAATCTCAGGGTGGTGAGTTCAAGCCCCACATTGGACATAGAGCATATTTTAAACATTTTAAAAGAGAAAGAGAGAGGGAGGCAGAAATGCTTATTAGGTGAAGAGCATTGGAGAGAGCAGGGCCTGAAGGACACCTAGCCCCAGATGTGGCTGGTATAGAATTCCTCTCATACCAGCTCTGATGACCACATGGCCAAGATTCTGTCATGTGATCCAGAAGGCAGCTTTCCAACAGTTTAATATTCCAAGAAGCAGCAGATAAATATTTGCAAAATTGCATGTTTTTAATAGGCAAATCCCCCAGGGTCCATCTTGAAGGTCAGTTTGGAAAAAGACTATAATTATAATGAGGCCATAGATAGTCACAGGTTAGAGATGGAAGGGACCATGAAGTTCATTTCCTCAAGGTCCATGGTTACACAGCAGTTTGTGACAGGCCTGGAACCATGGGGTAGGCCCCAAACCCATGCTCTTGGGCTTTTGGTTACCAAACCTGCTTACATGGGATCCACAGTGAGATCGTCTTTTCTGGAATTCAGGGACTTAGCAAGTCAGCCCAGAATGAAGATACAGCTGCATAGACTCCAAAGGCCTGACCTTGTCATCGCCTGAAACAGCTCCACCTGCAAAGTTACTGACTCCAGCATTCAGTGTGGGGATAAGCATCTCTCTTTCCAACTTACTTGGTCTATGGCTGTCGCTGGTTCTTAGAAATATTAGTGCCTCCAGTCTATTGATCCCTCTGCTTCCTCCCAATTCATCAGTGCTCTGCTTTTTTCACTTTCCTCTTTATCAATTTAGATTCCATGTTATAATACCCCTGTCGCTATTCCCTTAAACTTCCCTCCCCTCTGTATTTCTTACAAATCCATCCAGGAAAACAACAGCTCTGAATGATGTTGACCCAGCCTCCTCTTTCCCCTTTCCTTGCATGGGAGCAAACTCTGCTGGAGGAAATCAAAGATGTAGACAGTTTCAAGGCCACCAACTTCAAACGGGCCCTTTCCAACAACTATTTGAAATCTTCTGCACCATCCTTACACTCTCAGCACCTGTCTCTTCCTTCTACTAGACTCTTTGTCTTCTATAACTCAGATGAGAGCTCTCTAACACCTCTGTCTTCCAGCCACAGCCCTGCGTTGTCCCTGGTTCATGATGAATGGGACTTTTCCTCTATGCGTTCAGTCCTTCCACTTGTGCCTTACATTCTATCCTGTTGTCATCACCCACAACATTTTTATCACTTTCTTCTCAAATCACACATCAATTCCATCAGAAAAGCCTATTGATTCTGCCTTCAAGCTTTATTCAAAATCCAACCATTTCTCACAATCACCACTGCTACCACTTCAACCAAGACACAATCATCTCTCAACTAGACGATTAATGGTCTCCCAGCTTTCACCACTGCCCCTTTTACCGTCTGTTCTCAACATAGCAACCCTAGTGATCTTTTGAAATCATAACTCAGAGCACATCTGCCTCTGCTTAAAACCTTCCAATAGCTTTCCATTTACCCAGAATAAAAGCTGAAGGCCCTATGAAGGCCTCTAGGATTCCATCAGCACTATCCAATAGAACTTTCTATGATGATGGAAATTATTTTTATCTCACTGTCCAATACAGTAACCATTAGCTATATGTGGCTATTGAGCACTTGAAATGTGGGTAGTGCAATTAAGAATATGAATTTGTATTTTTAAAAAAATTTTAACTGATTTACACCAAAATAGCCACCTGTGGCTAGTGGCTACCATATTGGAAAGCACAGTTCTATGTGATCTCTTTCCCATCCACCCTATCTCCTGTTTCCTGACTCTACATCACACTATAAAATCTCCTTTAGAGTCAGGTGATGTCACTTCTCTGCTCAAAAATCTTTATGGCTTCCCATTTTACTCAAAATAAAAGCCAAAGAATGTCCTTATTTTAATTTACAAAGCCTTATATCATCTGGCCACCCTACCCAGCTCCGTGGTCCTAGTCCCTAACTCCATTTTCTTCCTTGTTCACTCCACTGTAGGCACAACACTGGCCTCTTTAGTGAAATATACGAAGCATGCTGCTGCCTCAGGGCCTTTGCGCAGACTGTTCTGTCTAGGACATCTTTCACGCAGGATTCGTATCACAAACTCAAAGCTCCCTTACTTCTTTCAGGACACTGCTCCAATGTCTTCTGGTGATCTTATTTGACCTGAAAGCCCTATCCAAAACAGCATCCCTCCCACCCTATCACTCTCTATCTTATCTCTGTACTGTGCTTTTTTCTTTTCTTCTTCTTTTTTTTTTAATAGCACTTATCTCCATCTGATGAATCCTGTTTGTTTACTTATTTATCGTCTGTCTGCCCCAGCAGGGCAAGGCCTCTTTCTGTTTTCTTCACAGCAGTACCCCTAATACCCGAAACTGTACCTGGTGCATAAAAGGCATTAAAAGAAAAAACTCGGAATTTGATGAAAGAATGTGGTCGGCTTTATGATACTAAAAGCTATTTCAAAACAGTCTCAACCCTTCAGGCCTGAGATACAGCGCTCTCCTGCAGCTATTCCCTGGGGAGAGATTGAGAATTGGGTTCCTCTCTAAATATAGTATCCTCACGTGCAAGAGAGCAGCTCGGTGCTTTTACTATATTAGCTCGAATCTACACAACAACCCATTTTACTAGTACAGAAACAGAGAGGTTAAGTAAACTGCTTCAGCCCAGCAAGAGTGACCTTCACCTTGCTTGTCATGAAGAAGTTTCCACAGTCCACAAAAAACCTTCTAAGAGCAGCTACATTAAAGTGACCACATAGCTTCATGATTAAATCTCTCTTCTGATTCTGTGCCTTCCTGGGAGAAAACGAGAATAACTACTATTATAAGAGACTAAATGAAAAATAATTCAGTATAGCAAACAGAAAGTGACCACATCCTTTATTCCTCCCGTAAAGTTAGGCCAAAGTTTTTCTTACCAAATTGCCTTTAGATTTTAAAAATGCTATGCTAAATAAAATATCATTGGCCTTCGTGTTTGAAAATGTTGCTGCTGAGAGTGCTATTTTTTATGCTAGAATTTTTACAGTCAGCAAATAAAGTAATGGTCAGTAAATTCAAGACCAGTTCCACAGATTGGATCAACTTCCTCTTGACCTGCTGGACAAGAGTGGGTGCTATTTTTTTCCTTGGTTTTATGTTTAACATATTAATGAGGAACAGAGATGGTCTAAGTAATTGCAAGCCATAGGTAGTTAAAATAATTATAGCCATTAGTTCTAATCATATATGCCATGAAATATTTTGGTGGAAGTGTCCAAATATCAACATTGGTCTATGTTTCACATCCTGTTCTTTCCCACTGTTGTCTGCCAGAAGCACCAGTGAATAGGGAAATTACATCTTTGGCTACGAAAGTGAAGATACAATTAGAGTCATCCACTGGACAGAGAACCTAAAAAATTTTAGGGACTTTGGGACTCCTGCTTCCAACATCCTTGCTTGTTAAAGGGGGAAACCCAGGTGAAGTAGTCTGTGCAGAGCACAGTCACCATGAGATGTGCGGCCGGGGCCGTAAGCATCCTGACTTCCCTGCACTTCTGTGTCTCCACCACAACCCAATGGTTATCCTCCAATCAGTATAGGGAAGGGGAGGGGTCAGAATTTCCACAGAAGACCTGCATATGACTCTTCTGAGGCTATTCACGGTTATGAATTGCAAATTACTTTTCAAAATTACTTCTCTCAAAATACCCAGACACCTGGCCACAGACTGCCAACCTAGCACTAAAATAGGCACCTTGATCAGCTCGCCCTGTGACTTCAGCCATTCAGCTGCACTTGACCACAGCGACAGACATCTCTGCCAAAAGAAATATGAACAACCCTGGGAACTGATTACAAAATTGGGATTGCTCCAAACTTTTCTAAAGTGATGGCTCTGTTGTCTGGAATGTCTCACAGCCAGGACATTTTTCTCAACAAGTCAGCTCTATGTAATGAAAGCAATTAGAAGAAGTTCAGATGTGCACAGAACTCTCTCTGCCTAATATGGAAATAATAATTAACTGTCCAAAAATGTAAGCATTGGCTCATGGCTGATGATTCACCTTTGAAGTTGTGCAAAGAAGAAGGTCAAACCTTTTGTAAAGCAGTTTAACAATGTATATCAGGAGTCATAAAAATGTCTATTCCCTTTGACACAGTAATCTTATTGCTGGAACTGATCTTAAGAAATGTTCCCCACACCCAAAAGATGTTCACTACAAAATCTGAATCAACCTAAATACCCAATAGGAAAAATGTTAATTATGGTACATCTTCCTAATGAAATATTACACAGCCATTAAAAATGAATTATGAAGGGGCTCCTGGGTGGCTCAGTCGTTGTGTCTGCCTTCAGCTCAGGGTGTGGTCCCGGGGTCCTGGGATCGAGCCCCATATCGGGCTCTTCCACTGGGAGCTGGCTTCTTCCTCTCCCACCTCCCCTGCTTGTGTTCCCTCTCTTGCTGGCTGTCTCTATCTCTGTTGAATAAATAAATAAAATCTTAAAAAAAAAAAACATGAATTATGAAGACTTCACAATCTGGAAAAATGTTGAGGACATTGTTAACAAGCAGAATACAAATTATATGTGCATTATGATTGAGGCCATGTTCAAATCTGTTTTCATGTAGGAAAAACAGAAGGCAGGATTATGGGTTATTTTTTACCCCTTTATTCCCTTAACTTTTCGGTAATGTTGATTTACTGTTTTGATAAATTTTGAAAGAAGAAACTGTTATGTACAATGCATCACAATCTGCTTTATATAAATAAATCGGCACATAAATACTTGAAAAAATACAGCTCATTTCAAACATTCGTCCCTTAAAAATTGGGGGCAGGGTACTTGCCCAACATTCAACAGCCAAAAGAATACTCCCATCAGTATTGCCTCAATCCCCTAACCTTTCCAAAGTCAACCCAGACTTACCAGAGTCCAGGATACAGTCAGACTGACCAGGTACACGGCCCCGCCCCCAACCCCCTCTTCTAAAGAAACCGGTGTGGAGTTCTACATCCCAAGCTCCTAGCACTTCTACAGAGGACCCCGTTTGTGAAAACCTCTGGGCCCACCCCCTTGCAACCACCCCTGCACTCTGGAAGGCAAGTAAGCCCTTTCTAGACTGGACTTTGGATCCTAGACCCAAAGGTAGGAAAGTACACAGCTATGTTTATTTCTCCAAATCAGATTTTTCACACCCAGTGAACCCGGACATATCTACAGCTCTTCACAGGTAAATGGAGAGATAGGGGCTCTCCTCTTGTCTCTGGTCTGCTACCAAAGGGAGTTCATCACCCAAGCAGTGTGGGAATGAAGCTTAGCTTTGACTATTCGAACTCTGCGTTCATGCAGATACTGTTCATTAATGTTCACACAGGAAAGGGGACAGAATGCTTGTTATATAAAGCATTAAAAAGGGGGGGAAACCCCACCTACTAAATTCTACAGATTTTCACTGTCTTGAGACCAAAATATTCATACGAACTCAGAAATCTGTCTAGAGAAGTATAGCTATAGCTGAGCTAATGATTGGTAAAGTCAGACACAGTCATTTTGGTGTGTCAGTAAATAATAAGAAATGAAAACAGACCCCGTTTTCATTTTTGAGATTGTATATCTACATACATACATATATTATATATATATATATATAATAATATATATATACAGTTTCAAATGAATACTTCTGTCAGTAATTCTTCCAAGGGAAAAATTTAAATTTTACAGGATTTGTTTTTATCTATCGAGCTCTTTCTAAACCATCACACCTATGTTGCACAAAAATTGTTGAGACCTTGGGTCAAGGAAACACTCGCGTTGGCTTTCAACAGAAAATGTGCTTCTCTACACTAAAATGGCCACTTAAGCAAGAATGTGGAAATGATTTATCTCACAGTGTTTAAAGTTGGATCTTGACTCTAGCTATGTCCTGACTGCACAATCAGTCAGGGACAAGTAGTTATATGCTCCTAAACAAAGAAAAGCACTCTAATGGCCAAAAGAGTTGAGTATCTAACATAGCAAAATTACCTTAATAAAAGTTAAATTACCCACATCCCAAGGAATAAAAATCACTGATAATAATAATGTTTAAGTGTTAAGAACAGCAGAACATGAAATAGATCTATTTACATCACATAAAGATTGTCTTCCAAATGTGGTCTTATGTTAAGAAGTGATATTAACAGTATATTAGTATAAAGCCAGAAAGAGAAAGGGAATCAAGTGGCATAGCCAGAGACTATAACTAAATGAGAGCAGAGATCACTATTTATTTTGTTTACTGCAGCATCGCCGGGACCTAGGTTCTCAGTAAATACTTGTTGAATAAATGAATAAATGAACAAATAAAGGAACTAAGCTCATCAAAATAAAAATAAAATTTGTAATGTGAAATTATAGAAGCATGCATACTTGCCTTAAGTCATTAAAGGAATCCTGCTTAAAAGTGAATGTGTTTGCTACATACCATATTTCAAAACTGGGTGTTAAAATTTAAGCACAGATCCTACATGTAAAACATGGCTATAAGAGTTAATAGAACCAAATTGGAGCTATTCTAGAGACTGCCTCTGTAGACTTGATCATGTTGGAGTTTCAGAAGTTTCTTGGTCAAATTGACTTAATGGGCTCAGAGGCTGTTCCTAGGAGTGTTAGGAAATGAAATACAGGGGCGCCTGGGTGGCTTAGTAGATTAAGCGTCTGCCTCTGGCTCAGGTCATGATCCCAGGGTCCTGGGATGGAGCACACCCCCCACCTGTGTTGGGCTCCCTGCTGAGCAGGGAGCCTGCTTTTGAACCCTCTTCTCCCAGCTCCTGCTCTCTCTTTCCCTATGTCCCTATCTCTGTCTCTCTCTCAAATAAATAAAATCTTGAAGGAAAAAAAAAGGAAATGAAAGACAGTTCAAGATTCATCTTAACTCTTCCCAGGGATGCAGTCTAAAGTGCATCCCACCTCAGTTCTACTCTAACTCTCCACCCTGTGTCCTTCCTTGGTAGCACTTACCACAATCCACTTATCTTGTTTGCTATTCCCTGCTTACTTCGCTAGAATGTTGCTTCCAGGAGAGCAAGAACCTTGACTCTCCTACTTTATCAGTATATTCCAGCACCTGACATGGTGCCTGGTACCTAACAGATATTCAAATTCTTAAGAATGAATGAATGAGTGACCAAGGGTGAGGTCAATAGCTTATCACCGGCTACAGGAAGGCATATGTAAAAGTATTCGTAGACCACTATGCTAGGCTGCTATATGATAACACAGAATTCTATTTTTAAATAAGATTTAGTAAAAAGGCTTTCTGGGTAATTGACATATTACCCATGGATAAATGATACAGTCTTCCCATTCCAGACAGATGGTAAGAAAGATCTTGACAGTTCAAAGTTTAAACCACTCTCAAATTTAAGGAGAGGGTTATAATCCCAAAAATATTTTTTTTTAAGAATTAAGGTATTAAAAACTGCAAGATTCCAGCTACAACACTGCAAGCCCATTCAATTTAACAAGCAACTATGAATTTCCTGCCATGCTTAATTATCAGTGGATAGTAAAAATACTCACTTCACTAATTCAACAATGAATCTGTAAGTGCTCTACCAAAGACATATTAATTTCTTCATCTTGCTTTAACCTATAATTTTAGGATACTCTAGTTTTCATTATATCTGGATTCTTAGGAAAAGATTTCACTTAACAGGATCTTTTCTTATCAGCAGTAAGTATGAAATTGAATCTAGACCGTTCTAACTTTACTGGCATTCAATTCTAGTTTAACTAACTGCAGTGCATTTATTTTGCATTCCCTGGATTATTCCATGGTTTAATAATATAGTCCGGTTCCTTGGGTACATCATGTGCATGATGCAAGCTCTACTCTGAGTAATCTTGGGGTTAAAAGATTATACTGATATCAATCGACACATTTGTTGAAAATGCGACCCCAACAACCTAGATGAATACACACTAGGATCAACCTTCTTGAGATACATTCAGACATGGTACAGACTGATATTTCACAACAGCATTATGGTAATTCAAAGTCTAGCTAAATATTAAGAAAGCATAAAAGTTCAACACTGACTTTCAGCTGCTGTATTTGTTTTCACCACCTTCCCCTACACTGGGCTCAATATAACAGAATTTTTGTTTGCATCAATAATCATTCCCAAACCAGGTATAGCATGGATGTTATTAACTTAGCTGTTTTACGTTTGTACAAATATTATAGCAGCATTAATGGAAATCCGTATAAAGAAAAAAAGGATTAATGGCATAATACTGCCATTGCACCACACCAAATACTTCATTCCTTATCAATACATGAACATAACTTTATTTCTTTTCTAGGTTTTATTTAAGTTATCTCTACACCCAATGTGGGGCTCAAACTCATGACCCCAAGATCAACAGTCACACGCTCCTCTGACTGAGCCAGCCAGGTGCCCCTACACGAATGTAATTTTATTTTATTTTATTTTATTTATTTTTTTTTAAAGATTTTATTTATTTATTCGACAGAGATAGAGACAGCCTGCAAGAGAGGGAACACAAGCAGGGGGAGTGGGAGAGGAAGAAGCAGGCTCATAGCGGAGGAGCCTGATGTGGGGCTCGATCCCATAACACCGGGATCACGCCCTGAGCCCAAGGCAGACGCTTAACCACTGTGCCACCCAGGCGCCCCACGAACGTAATTTTAAATTGCATTCATAGTATACATGCTATTTAGAATTTTGTCCTTTTTGCTTTATATATTTCCATGTTACCAGACACTTCCTATTTATAATTTTCAGTGGTAAATATACCACCTGATAAAATTTTGTGATTTTTTTTTTTAATGCTCTTTCTGTGGAATATTAGGCATTTCTCTTTTGCTTGGGGGACACTATCAAGAACACTACAGATAGCTCTTACTAGTCTAAAACAAATTCTCTGGCTGGGATTACCAAATCAAAGAATATGAACATTTTCACATCTTGAATACATTTCAACCCAGATTTAAAAGTTTATTCTCAGAAACATGAGTAATATGGGTGTTCCAGGAAGTATATGATGAATACTAAAATGTGATGGGCTTTGTTTATATCAAGTAAAGCACTGGAGAAGTGGGAAAGAAGTCATATCCAATGACTGGTCGATCCAGCCCAGGAATTTATGGGAAGTTGCGGTCCCCTGTTGACAGCTTATGAGATATGCCCCCAAAACACCTTAGCGCCATTTTGGAGTAATTGTTCACAAACTTATTTAAATGCACATCCTTCTCAGAAACCAGTTTAAAGATATTAGCTAGCGCACCTGGGTGGCTCAGTGGGTTAAACGTTTTGGCTCAGGTTATGATCCCGGGGTTGTGGGATCAAGTCCCGACTTTGGGCTCCCTGCTCAGCAGAGAGTCTGTTTCTCCCTCTGCCTGCTATTCCCCCAGCTTGTGAGCTCGCTCTCTCTCTTTCTCTCTGCCCCTCCCCGGTTCGTGCTCTCTCAAGTAAATAAAATCTTTAAAAAAATAATAAAGATACTAGTTATAACTCTCTGATTGTAGAGACATTACTTTTTTGTTCACCATTGTGGAAGGCCTCAAACAGTGCCAGGAAGGTGGAAGTTTCCCCTGCTCTCCTAAGATAGTGTGTTCCTATGAAAGCTTTCTTAAGCTCAAACAGCCTACAGTAGAGAAGCAATTGCCATTTTGTAAAAGTGCAAATACTCTTCAGATTTATTTCAGTCAGTGAAAACAAGTACTAATGTAGGTTTTTTGTAAAAGCGAAGTGATACAAAATAAACTTTTAGATGGTGGGGGGTACTGTATTAAGTACTATTTGTCGAATGAATCCATGTAATGAATGCTAAGACCAAACGAACTCACTACATAGATATAAATCGGGGTTTCATCTTCTCCCTCAACCCTCAGTTCAAAGAATCTTAATTTACTTACAATCTATAAATCTCTTGGTTGGAACCCATTTCACAGAAGGAAGGTAACAGAAGAACACTAGTGAGCCCCTGCATTTAAGGCTGGATTCAAATCCTCATTCTTCTCTGTGGACTGGCCATTCTAGCCACAATGAACTTGATAAGATCTGTCCCACACAGTCCAACACCCTGATACACAGACACATTCTTTGTTAAATGTTTTATATTTTTCTATTCCCTAAAGGACCAATCTCTATATGAGGATACTAAATAAATTTAATTAGGAAGAAATAAAGTGAGAAACATAGTAGGTAGTTCTCTTTCAAGGAAATTAATAGAAGGAATCAAAGACCGAGAAAGCCAAACCACAAATCCTTGAAAACCCTATGGCAAATCTTACCACAAATGACTTAAGAGCCCAATGTGACTCTTCAAGGTAGCCACACAGCACTTAAGATCACCATGGAATCAGAACAAAGAGAGGAAAAGAAAACTCAGCAAAGAAGAGACTACACAAAAACCAAAAAGTTTTATTCAATTGCCTTAGAACTCTTTGTAGCTTTTACTTACTAGAAGTTGGTCAACAGTGGCTACGGAGCTCAACATACACTGTCTTTAGAAAGCGCACTGAGATTTTCTAGAAAGATTTCTAGCAAAAGAGTTCTTAAAGATTTCAGCAAATTTTACACTTTTCTCAATTCCACAGAGATCTCTACCCCGCTTACATTCCACCAAGGCACAGACATCTTTTCTTGAGTCATGCATTGTTCTCTATGTATGCAATATTCACATGTGGCTCTTAGTAACTAATGAATGCAAAAAGCTGCATCAAAAATAAATAAATGTGATACTGTGTCTTCTGCAATGACAAAAACTAGAGTAAAATTCCAGATATGCTGGTCCTTAAAGCTACAAAGATGTGGAAGAAACAATCATCCTGAGGGGGTAGAGCTGGCAGTTTTAAAGAATGTAACAGTGATCAAATCTATTAAAGACACAGGTGATATATAACTAAAATGAATTTCTATCATATTATTTAATATTCATGTGGTTAAAGAGACAACCCAATTCAGACTCTCTTTAAAAATTAATTTTCCTTCAAAAAGAAAAAAGATATAGGATTTATTGCCATCCTGCAACCATTCTAAGAGTTCAGAAAAACTCTGAACATACTCTAATAATCTGGCATTAATGTGTCTTCTCTGCATAGGAAGGAAAGATCTCAGATGTCTGACAGTGTGAGTCAAGCTGGGGTAAGAAGTTTTCATATTAGCATATTAACAAAGGATCTATCAATAATCATAAAAGTGAATTTAAATCTCACATTAACTTAAAACGGAGTGAATAATATTCTGAATAAATAATGAGAGTGAGTTTAAAGATATTTTACGTTAGCTAACTTTAAAACATAGTATTCCAAGAAAAGTAACCATGTATCAATATACTCTGTAACTTTACATTGAGTATGCTTTTTGCTGCCGATGATACTGATACTTTATGAAATTTAGGTCACCTCCTTTTTGTTGTTTTTTGCAGAGCTTTACTTTTTACGCATGTAAGTATCACTGTAGACAAATAAGGATATACAAATAAGCAAAGATTTAGGAAAAAAACACCCACAATCCCATCATCCAGATATAATACTTTGTTAATATTTCTAGGCTGTTTCCTATGTACACATTCTTACAAAAAGAAAAAAGTTATCATCTTGTATTTTGCAACAACTTTTTTCTAACTGAATAAATATTGAGCATTTTTACAAAATCATTTTTAATGATTGCACTCTATAGAAATAGAATAAGTTAGTTAATCTGTCTGGACATTTAGAATGTTTCAGTTTTTCACTACTGTAAATAGTGCTGGGATGAACATCTTTGCTTATCTTTGGTACACCTCTCACAATATTCTCATAGAAAGTGTCCCTAGAATTGTAATTAGTGGCTCAAATGCTCTATGCATATTTTAAAGCTTTTGATATAAACTAACCTCCAGGAAAGCAGACCTAATATAAACTACCACATGGAAAGTTTAGTCCACTCTAAAGGGATGTTACATTAACAGTGTGTTTAACTTAAATGATGTCTTAAATGTAGGCAATATCAATTAACAAAGAAAAATGGCCAATAGACATAAGAAAACAACTTTCAAAATAATCACAAAAATGCAAATTAAAATGATTACATTTCTCCTCTATCAAAATGGCAACATTTCTTAGAAATATCTAGAGTTGACAAGAGGGAAACAGCATGAGATGGGTACTTTCACACACTGCAGATAAGTAAACAAACAGGCACAAACTTTTTGGAGGCCCATTTAGCAATATCAAAACCTTAAGAATTTTCTGGGGCGCCTGGGTGGCACAGCAGTTAAGCGTCTGCCTTTGGCTCAGGGTGTGATCCCGGCATTATGGGATCGAGCCCCACATCAGGCTCCTCCACTATGAGCCTGCTTCTTCCTCTCCCACTTCCCTGCTTGTGTTCCCTCTCTCGCTGGCTGTCTCTATCTCTGTCGAATAAATAAATAAAATATTTAAAAAAAAATTTTTTTTAATTAAAAAAAAAAAGCCTTAAGAATTTTCAAACCCTTTAACCTCGTATAGTCTACTTATGGACTTTATCACATTAAAATAATCCAGAGACAGGGATAAAGAATTATACACAAAGGCATTCAGAGTGTTATATATTTCATCATAACAGTGAAAAATTACTAACGACCAGTAATAAGATACTGATGAACTAAAGTAGGATTTAAAAGCTCCCATTTCATGGGGCACCCGACTGGCTCAGTTGGTGAAGCATACTACTCTTGATCTCAGGGTTGTGAGTTCAAGCCCCATGCTGGGTACAGAGTTTACTTAAAAGTAAATTTTTTTTTTAAGATTTTATTTATTTATTTAACAGAGAGAGAGACAGCTAGTGAGAGAGGGAACACAAGCAGGGGGAGTAGGAGCGGAAGAAGCAGGCTCCTCGATCCCAGGACCCTGGGATCACGCCCTGAGCCGAAGGCAGATACCTAACGACCGAGCCACCCAGGCGCCCCTAAAAATAAAATCTTAAAAAAACAAAAAACTGCATTTCATAGGGAAAACTGAAAGAAAATATAACAAAAGTTCACTTAAATAGTTGTTTGAGTGCTGGATACTTTTGCTTTTCTTGTATCCTCCAACTTTGTAACAATAAACATCATACTCATGATAATCAGAAGAAAATAAAAGAAACATAAAAACTTATGCCATTCTTGAGCTTCATTTCTTTCAGGAACAATGTTACCAAGTACTCTGAGAGTCCTGGACTTTTATCTTTGGCATCTTAGCTTACAGTTAATGGAGACTATTCATTTAAGGATTATAACTTAAAATACTTCTAAATGATGCTCTATAATTTCTGGAGAGTTTGTGAAAGTGTTTAAATTTTGCTCTTCTTTGGGATAATTTATGCGAGCTTTTAACAGCACAGTAACTTTGCAATTCAAGGCCTACCAATGACACGTGTGGCAATAAAAGATGTTTCCCATTAATAAAGACAATTAAGACTGTCAGAAAGTGGATCAAAGGAAAAGAATTAGTTACTCACTCTCCATTTCACCGCCTTTGCAATGGGCATTTGCAAACAGAGCAAGAAAAAGGAAATGGGACAGAGGCCTTTTATTTGTCTATATATCCAAAAATATTCGGAACCTTTTGTCAATATTGATGTAAAAACTAGAGTCAAAAAATGGAAGCCTTTTTAAGTAATCTCTACATCCCCTGTGGAATTAGAACTCACAACCCTGAGATTGAGTCACATGCTCTTCCCACTGAGCCAGCCAGGCACCCAGAAGCCCTTTTGCTCCCCTTTTTCCATCTCTCTCCCTCATTCCCTCTAGAAAGGACAAAATCTGAACTCTATCGTTCAGAGAAGTGATACTCCTCATCTTCTAGAATAATGTTTTTCAAGTTACAGATTAGTTTTTAGTGGGTCCCATCTAGCACTTTCTAAAAAATGAAATAGGGGTGCCTGGGTGGCTCAGTCAGTTAAGCACCCTGTTCTTGATTTCAGATCAGGTCATGATCTCAGGGTCCTGGGATTGAGCCCTGCATTGAGACCCGCATAGAGCTCCACACTCAGTGGGGAGTCTGGTTGTATCTCTCTCCCTCCCCCACCCTGCTCACACAAGCGTGCACACTCTCTCTCTCTGAAATAAATAAATCTTAAAAAAAAAAAAAGACCTAGATGAACCCATTGTAGTAATCATTTCACAGTATATGTAAATGGAACCATCACACGTGACATATGTCAATTGTTTCTCAGTGAAACTGGAAAAGAATAAAATAGAATAAAATCTAGGAGAGGGCAATAAGAAAGATATTTTTTGTGAAAACCTTGGATCTATTATATGATCTGTATAACAGGTGATGTGAAATGTATTTTTGATTGTGAGGTCATAAAAAAAGTTTGAAAGCTTCTATTCTAATGTAATAGAGAAACAATGAAATCATCAATAAACTACTGTTCCCCACCCTAATAAAAAATTAAATCCCCAGGGCTGCCTGGCTGGCTCAGTCAGTAGAGTGTATGACTCTTGAACTTGGGGTCGTGAGTCTGAGCCCCTCGTTGGGTGTGGAGATTATTAAAATAATGAATGAACTTAAAAGAAAAATCTTTAAAAAAAATTAAATCCCCAAATCAAGTATTCCTAGAAAGTATGAAAAGAATTACTTGAGATGGAAGGGTTCTACAGTTATGCCCTAACCCAAACCTTAAACCTTCAGAAGTTTTGTGTTGTCCAAAACCATATGAGAAGTGTTGGCAGGTTGGCTGCATTAAATCCTGGTCTATTTCTTAATACTTAGTTTACCTGTTATAACCCTAATTATACAGCCTGCTAGTACCACAAACCTCAAAATTCTCTGTGCTTCCACTTAACTAGAGTTGCTAAAGCCTTCCTTTGTATCCTCTGGAGCGCATTCCATAATCAAACCCTCCTACAACCTTTACCTCCTGGCATTCACCTAAACCTCTCTCTCCCACAGTCTTCTGAAGAGGAGACAGTTCTTTCAGCCGTTTTAACAAATATTTAGTAGCTTCCAAGCACCGCGATGTGCAGAGCACCGTGAATGTGACCATGAAGAGTGACAAACGCAGTGTTCTGAGTTGGCACTGGGCTCGCCTTCTTGCAGGGACAGAGAGGAAGCCCGTGTGTCAGGAGAGGAGGGCATAATCTGAAAGGGGCTGACAGCAGAGTGGCTGTGCAGAGCCTCACAGGAAGTTTGGATTGCAGTCAAAGAGCTGTAGGAGCCGCTGAAGCATTTAGAGTGGGGGAATGACATGATCTGAGTAGTTCTAGAGGAAATGGATTGCGTGGTGGCAAAAATGAAAATGGGGAGGAGAGGTAGGCAGTTGAAACCATCTGGACAAGAGGTGCTGGCGGCTTGAACCTGAAGAGTGGCAGTGGAAATAAACAGAACTGATCGAAAATGCATTCTGGAGGCTAGTCAGTAAAATCTACCAGTAGACTGAAATGGGGAGAATTAAGGAAGATTGGGTTTGGGACCAGGTGGGGGTCAGTGTCCTCCTTTCCCACACACCTCCTTCCTAAAAACTTCCTAAAAGTTTTACTTTTCTGCAAAGCTAGTCCTTTGAACCTCATGGCATTTGGCTGTATCCCTCTGCACCATCTCTCTTAGCGGACATTTATTAACTACCTAGCCGTGTCCTAGAGGGTCACTTTGGAAATGGGCTCCTCTCCTCCCCAAGTCCTGCCATCTTTTGGAATATCTTCAAGATCCAAGGGAACCAGCCATCCATTACTTTTCCCCTCTTGTTCTTGACCACCCTTACCTCCAACAGGATTCTGCCCTCCATCAGTTTAATCACGTCTCTCACGGCTGCACCCGAGACCTTGTCGGGTCCAGACCTGCTCTCTCTCTGAAATAAATTCTGGCATTCCACTCTGACTGGGACCTCTTCCCCTTCAGGCTTCCTCATCTAATACCACCAAAGCTGTTTTCTAAACTTCTGAGGGCTCCCCCCTTTTCCATCTCCCTGTCCCCTTCTATCCAGCTTGGATTCCACCCCAATCCAACACTCCATTTCCAATCGTGGCCCTGTCTTGCTGCCTGGGCAAATCCATGCCTGTCCGTTCCAACTGCTACCACTAGCTGTACAGTCATGGTCCTTCCGAAATTTGGCCCTTGTTTTCTCTACACTTACTCTTTGCTTTACTCCTTCTCATCTTTTAGGTCTCCATGATTCCTAAATCTGGTTAAATTCCCAACTATACACATCTAAATGTTTCTCTATTACATTAGAATAGAAGCTTTCAAACTTTTTTTATGACCCCACAGTCAAATTTCTCTCATTGTATTCTACTTCAGGCCCCCCTTTTTAATTCACTAGACCTTAATTAAGCTTGAGAGGAGAGGAAGAACCCTGTCTGATTCTTAACTCTAGAGCTGGCAGCTAGCAGTCCTTGGCATGCAATTAATACTGTGATGGGGTAATACCATATTTTAAAAACTGAAACATTAAAAGTAGAGTAATTTTTTAGTTGAAAAGTGAAACCATTACATTAGATCTTTCACCACATTTTCCTCCTTTGTTATCCTTTTCATGTAAAGACTGCCCCACTAAGAAAGTGATATAAAATTGGCTTGTCACCAGCACAGATTGATTTTACATTGATTAGCCCTTTTGATCTCCTTGTGACCAATGACATAAATCTGCAACATATCTGGCTGATGTTGGGGTCTATTGAGCAGCACAGAATATCTGAAACATGGACCATTTTAAGATTTATTTATTATTTGAGAGAGAGCGTGTGCACTTAGGGGGAGGGGCAGAGGGAGAAGGAAAGGGAGAGAGAATCTCAAGCAGGCTCCCACTGAGCACAGAGCCTGATCCAGGGCTCCATCACATAACCTGAGCTGAAATCAAGAGTCAGATGCTTAACAGACTGAGCCACCCAGGTGCCCCCTGACACATGGACCATTTTAAATGCTCATTTAGTCCTTTTTGGCAATTTTTTGTTTTAGAAAGCTAATACTGAAAAATCACCTTTTATTTACAATTACTTTATTTTTAAGTAATCTCTACACCTAACGTGGGGCTCAAGCTCACAACCCGGAGATCAAGAGTCACATGCTCTTCCAACAGAGCCAGCCAGGTGCCCTGAAGATCACCTTTTAAAAAGTTTATGTCATTAAAACCACTGTAAAAGACTGGTTAGTGTATGTTAGCATGTTCAAATGTGAGGTCTCAACAATGAAGAAAATCTGTTACATATAACTATGATATTATTAATCTTACATAGGTATCTTTAAAAAATTTTTTTTTGCTAAAAATCACCAAGTGTATTAAGTTAAGATAAATACTTAAAAATGAAAAAGTACGAGTTGCATCTTAATGAGATAACAATAACAAAATACTGGTTTGCATTTAGAAGCGCCTATACTCTCCTAAATTATATCTTTTATGGTTGACGTTCATGTACTTAGAATACTGAACTCAAATCCCAAACACAAGCAAAAAATTTTGTTTTCCTTTCTACCTAGTTTTTGGAAAAATTAAGTGGCCAATTGGCTAAACAATGAGGAGTCCCAGAAAAACCATCATCAGATAATAAATACAAGCAGTAGAAAACCATGTGGCATTTTTGTTTTAATAAACTTTAAAATATTCTCACATAATTTTCAGTTTCTCAGTCCATTCTCTAAGCAAGTCTTACATTAAACTGCTTCAGCAAAAATTCTTCAGTAGACTATAATTCACAAAATGCAGTTAAATAACACTAGTTTTCACTCTTGAATATATCATTTTATTTTCTATTTTTCCTCTGAAGTATTCTGAAAACAAATCAAACTATATAGTACATAAACAACACTGACATCATTATATGATTTCTATTTCAGAGAAAATTATATTTCCTTTTATCTACTTATTAATATTTATTAAGCAAGAATGTTACGACAGGATAACAAGAGTCAAGTGTTTCTATAAATTGTTACATTTTGGGGAAACAAAATGAGGAAGGTGGTTAATATTTATACTAAATTTCCTTTATATTCATCTTTCCAGTGGAAACTACAAAAATAATCTGAACATCATAGAGATAGAAAATAACCTTTTTTATGTTACAAAATTTGCTTCCCTCAAAAAAACTTTCCCACTGTGTAAATTCCAAATATTAGCCCTGTTAACTGCACACATTGAAGATGGCAAACAAACAGCTGAGCACAATAGAATAGACAGTGCCTAACCAGTGAGTCACAAATAGGACATGGAGAGATTCTGTAAAAAAGAACGAATAAAAATAGAAACCCTTCATTCCTGCACATTGTTAGCCCAGTTCTGCCAGTCACCCTCTTTTATGTAACTCCAGCAGGTTAGGATTCCTTGGGCCATAGGCCTTACTTATTGCAGAGTAATTTCCTGTTCTCTGCTGTGATAGTCACAGTCCTGAGAAACAGGCAGGCAAGTATTTCTATATTTACAGGAAGAAGCAATCCAGAAAGGTTTAGCAGTTTCCCTGAATCACAGAGCTTAAAAGTTCTGGAGCTGGGACTTGCTCCAAGAACTCGCGCCTCTGGACTTGTAGGCTTGATCTCTATCCACTTCTACTCAAAGTTGGTGCCAGGCTGGATAGGGAGCGCATGTAAAAGTGTCGGGGTCTTAAGCTAAGCCTACGTTTGCATTCTTGTTCCCTTATTTCCAGTGTTCCTCCATTCCAAGTGTCCTGACCGAGTTTGCTCATCTGTAAAACGAGATGAATATTATCTTGTCTTTCAGGCTCATCAGGAGAATTGAATGGGGCAAAGTATGCAACGTCTCTGGCTGCGAAGTAGACATTCAACGAACACGAATACCCCAGAGCCACAAGCCGCCATGCCAGCTCCCATGAGCAACACTGGGTTCTTCAGGATGTATACTTGGTATATTAGCACACTCTATCACGGTGTGGCAGGGCACACAACAGTCAGGGGGTTCTTTTGGTTTATTCAGCTTCCAAATCAGATGTTCCAACTGATGGACTAGAGTCTCAAGTCTCATGTAAGCCACTTTTTCCTAAGAACATAATAGGAATCCTCCTTCCTTCATCTGTTTCCGCAGCTGCTTCTGATGGATAGCAGTGATTGCTACTCACTCCCTCTGCCACGGTCTCGAGCTACATAAGGATATTCAGAAGATGCATACAAAGACCTGTCTTTAAGGGAGATTTCTTTTTTAAAGAAGAGGAGTCTTGGAATAAAATAGGGATTAGATATCTCTTCCTTGACTAATTTATTTTTTAAATGTTAACTTATATAAATATGAAATTAATATAAAAAGGAGTTTTAGTGAACTTCAAATAGATTTATTCTCATTAAAGAAATTAGGCTAATCTTAAACTCTAAGTACCATGTAATAATCCTAAATCTATCATTACAGTGACCCAGAAATTATCCAGAATACACAAGAATTATTAGAGCTTTGAGTAAAGCCTATAGATATCTCTAATATTCCATCACTGATTTTTAAAAAAATTTACTTATTTATTTTTAGAGAGGGTGGAGGGGGAAAGTCAGAGGGAGAGGAGAGACAGACTCTCCAGCAGATTCCCTGCTGAGCATGGAGCTGGATGTGGGGCTGAGTCTCACGACCCTGAGATCATGACCTGAGCTGAAACCAAGAGCTGGATGCTCAAAGGACCAAACCACCCAGGCACCCCTCCATCAGTGATTTTAAGAAGCAGTTAAGTTCCTTCAGTTTACCAAAATAGCTGTCAAATAAAAACGACGACTAGGGAAAAAAAAAGGGTAATGGGCTTTAAAACAAGCTTAAAAATTAAATAATTGAATTAGATAGGCCCGAGGAATTTTTCTAGGAAAGTTTCCTGCTAAAAATTGCCCCATCGTTAATCACACCTGAACCTTGTACTCATTTCTTAGACTGCCATTGGTCAGATTATCTAAGTCTTCCAAAAGCTCTCCCCTTCTGTCCCCAAACTATCCTCTTAGTGGCACACCATGAACAGTTTCTTCAACACTACTGACATTCTGTACTGAATAATTCTTTGTTGGGGGGGCTGTGCTAGGCATTGTGGGATGTAAAGCAACATCTCTACTCTCTTCCCATTAAACGCCAGTAGCACGCATCCTGGCTCCAAAAATGTCTCCAGGTATTGCCCACTGTCCCCTGAGGGATACCACTGCTCCTGGCTGAATGAATCACCGATGCAGTCTTTTCTCTGGTGTCTCTACTTCCACAAGATCCTTGTTGACATGCTGCACATGCACGGCCTGGGACACTTAAATAGTGATTTAATAGTAACAGTTAACACCTCTGAACTATGAGCCCTAACCCCATGTGGCAGCTGCTACAAGGACCACTTTACAGATGAAGAAACCCAGGTTCAGGAAGATGAAGTAACTTTTTCTATTCCGTGCCAGAGCCAAGATTTTAAATTAGGCCTAACTAGAATGCTTTTTATATGGATCTTTCCTTAAAGCCAAAGACCTCTGAAAGAAGAAGGCACAGTAGGATGAGTAGAGTTAAAAACTAAACAAAATAAAGCCACAAGATTTAGATTCATGAAGAGGTTTCACCAACCTTAGAAGAGAGCAGGTCACTTCCCTCCCTGGATCTCTGTTCTTCACCAGTGTTAGGAAAATACTCCCACCCAGGATGGGGGGATGAGTGAAACAGATGAAGGGGATTAAGAGTACACTTATTGTGATGAGCACAGACTTGTTGAATCACTGTACTGCACCCATGTAACTAATATAAAATTGCATGTTAATTATCCTGGAATTAAAAAAAATTTTTTTAAAGAAAATACTCCCACCTATAGCACACAAGCACCATGTGCACTATGACATACAAGCAAAATTATCNTCGATCCCAGAATGCCGGGATCACGCCCTGAGCCGAAGGCAGACGCCTAACCGCTGTGCCACCCAGGCACCCCCAGTGATTTTTTTTTAATCCTCATGATTGGTTATCAGCACCCTGAAATCTCTTCCCCAGATTCACTTTCCTGCCTCCTTTGAGTCTTTGTTCCAATGTTACCCCTTCCAGGACTTCCCTATCTGGAAGAGCACCCAACTCACTTTCACTTTCTGGTCGCTTTATTTTTCTTCCTAGCACTTAGCCTACCCCACCCCCACAGGAAAAGCATTTGTTCACCCACCTCTTCCACTAGACTTTAAGGTCACTTAATTGTGTTCTCTTTTCACCTCTACTCACCTAGAATAGAGCCTGGCCCATAGTGGGCACCCGGATGTCTGCTCAGAGGATTTTTAAAAACCAAAGATCGTGGGGTGCCTGGCTGGGTCAGCTGGCAGAATGTGTGACCCTTGATCTCAGAGTTGTTAAATTCGAGCCCCATGTTGGGTGTAGAGATTACTTAAAAATAAATTTTTAGGGGTGCCCGGCTGGTTCAGTTGGAAGAGCATATGACTCTTGATCTTGAGGTCGTGAGTTCAAGCCCCATGTTGGGTGTACAGATCACTTAAATAAGCAAAACTTAAAAAAATAAAATAAAGCAAAATCTTAAAAAACCAAAAAAACAAAAAAACCCTAAACCAAAGATGGTAACTATGTGTGGGGTTGGATGTTAAGTAAACTTAGTGTGGCAGTCATTTCACAAAACACACATGTATCAAGTCATCATGATGTACACCTAAAATTAACATAATGTTACATGTCAGTTAAACTGCAATAATAAAAAGTACAAAAAAATGCAAAAACGAAACCAGGAAAACTGGAATTAAGGATCTGTGGAAATGATGGACTTTGATTAGAGATGAGAAAGAAAAGCCAAAGAGAAGGTGGTGGAGCATTGATGAATGTTTTAAACATTCTAAAAACAACTTTTCACTGAGACAAGAATCAGGACCGCAGAAGACTACGCAGATGAGTTATTTGCTAGTGAAAAGTACATTCCATACTTGTCTGCATTGCCTTCCTTTCAGCTTCTAAGACTGATGAGAGAGATGCATGGAATACTTTATGGAATGAAAAATCTGAAAATCCCAGTACTAAATAATCTCTTAAATTCACATGGCATCTTTTTCATGATGTAACGACTATCTATATGCAATATGCTGAAATGTATGATATTAAAAAACATTTAGCTTAATTTCTGGTTACCATATAATACAAAATACTAATGACTAATGTGTCTGATTTCACTAACTGATCAGCAAAAGCCTTCTTTTCCACATTCTGCTTCAACATTATTTAATGCTTACTCCAACACATAGTACAATCTCTAAATTTTGTAGTTGGTAGATTATGAGCAGTTGAGAGATTATGAGATTAAAAATTAGCTAAATGGAGAAGTAGAATACATTCCAAATTCAAGACCAAGCAGTTGTCCCTCCAGGTTCAATTTGGATAACAATGTAATTGGGATCAAAATCAAGAAGAGCACTCAGCACCATAGTTTCCAACTTAAAAATTATGTTTACTTATGAGAGCCTCTGGTAACAGTAAAATGCTCAATTTATTTTTATTACAAAGACAATTTTAAATCAAATCACCAAAGCACAACTATAAAATTATCAAAACATTTTTCACTATTCCTAATTTAAAATCCAGTGATGCTATATTTGAGAAAAAATATGACTAAAACTTATTTATAAATTAATAAGTTAATAGGCTTCAACCAACCTAAGGATTTCATAGAACAAACGGCAGAGAGGAATAAGAGAATTCTGAAGACATCCATTTCCAAAGTATAAACTAAATTTATTATTTCTTTGTTCTATTCTATTTAAATACACTATAGTGACCATTTTAAAAGAATAATTCATTTCACATGTTCACAATGTAAATGCTAAATATAAAGTATTTCATTTTACCTTTCAATAGACATTTCTGAAGTGCATTTTAATTTTACCATGTGAAAAATTTCAGTTTTCTTTAAAAAAAAAATCTTTGACTCACATTTTATAATAAACCAGAACAACTGCTGCTCTCCAACATTTGAGAGCCTCCTAAAAGATCTGAAGTGGCTGTTCTTGAAACACAGGGAGAAACTGGATCTACCTTAAACCTTATATGAACAAAGAATTTCAAAAATAATATCTGTTCTGTGAAGCTCAATTCTCTAGCCAGGTTTATGAGAAATGAACTTTTTCAAACCAAATCAAGTCAGGTTTAAGCAGTGTTTTGCTTCCTATTGACAGGCTAAACTTTTTCCTTTCTTGTTACAATCTTAATAACTCTGAACACATTATTTATTGCCAAGCAATGTCCCTACCATCTGCTCCTGCTAGTATTTCATCTGAAAATATAATTTTTAAAATATATTCAGCCCCAGTAATTTGTGTTCTGAATATTTTATTTCAAAGCAAGTACATGGGGAGGGGGCGTTAGTGAGAATAAACTTGATCAGCTAAATAATTATTTATACATGGCTTATAAACAAAATCACTAACTGAAGTATGAAAGGCAATTCTACAAATATTTTGAATTTCTGCTCTCATATTCAGCTGCCAAAATTCCAACTGATATTTCAGTACTGAACATTTTTAACAAGCAGTACACTCAGACCGTTCAAAATGTTTTTGTATTTTAGCTCCAGATGGGAGTATTGGTTCAGCTGGGTGAATGACTGAATATAATCCAGAATGGTATCTTATTAAATTATAAAATGCATATTATTTATTTTGAGTTTGGAAATCAGAAAAATAATTTCTATCATTAAACACCATGGGAAGCCTTGAAATAATTTCGTAATTATACATCCAATCCTATAAAATTTTACTTGCATGTTATATAAGATTTCAACTACATACATAGATGAATTGACAGGATTTAAAAGCAGAAAAAAAAAGTTCCCCTTATAATTCTTTGCTACTTAATTTTTAGCTAGGAATGAAAGTGTTCCTTTACCTTATATTAACCAATTAGTTGTTTGTGATAGCATTCTTTTTAACAAATTAAGATGTTCACCCATAAGAAATTACAGTAATTCAAAATCTCAGTTGCAAGACAGGAAATTTAAATGTTATTAGAAACATATGATTATGCAAGATGCCCCCTTTTCTCCCATCTTTTCCTAAATACTAACTTTTCTCCTTTTTATAGGTCACACACACTAGCATTATCAGCAAGATAACATTACATCATTCACTAATACACTTTTTCTCTCCTTATCAAATATCAATTTGCTTTAGAGGTTTAATAAAATCAAAGAGTAAACAAACTGAAAACTGTAATTTTCTATTCATTCCACCAGTCTTCTCTAGAAATCTCCCCAAATCGCATTTTAATTTTGCCTTCATAATACATTATTGTGATTCACCAGCAGTAACCCATTATCAGTTTACCATTACTACCAGTCTCCCAAATATCCCTCATTCAAATCTTTAAGCTCTTTTACTATACGACTGTGATAAACGTGTCCATTAATATTAATCTCCTTACGTTCCTTTACACTTTTCCTTTACACAACAGTCCTTCCTTCCCTTTCAAAGACAAATCTGTCACAACAGTTTGAATACTTTTTTTTAATACTATGTCCAACATTCTTAGGTATTTTATATTCATATAAATCCTGAACTATGTTAAGTCTAGTCATAATTTTGTCTTTACTAAAAATGAGGCAATTAAAAAAGATTGTAATGGTTTCAGATTACTCCTACAAATTTTCTTAAGCGCTTGCTTTTAAGAGATCAGTCAAATCACTAATATTAACACTCATAAAAAAAATACACAGCTGACTATTCCAAATGTGATCGCGTATAGAAACACATGATATTCTAGTGGACTGCATTAAAAAAATAATTAAATGTGTGGAACTTCTGCACCATTGTCTCCCAAATTCAAAGAAATAAAACTCCACAGTAACTTACCTTAGAAACAACATAATCCTTCACACTATTAACACAATTTTAAGATGTTCATTGAAAGGCTACTTAAACAAAAGTGGATCACTCAAGACCAATTTTTAAAAACGTTTTAACGCACAAAAGCAGTGCCATGAAACTAACTCAGCTTTCTAATGTTGTGGTTATGACAGAGTAAAATTTGCATGTTGGGTCTATTAAATACAAACATTCTCATAACTTTCATTCCTGTACTTGATCCATTTGTGAGATGAAAATTCCAGGTCCCATCTCAGTCTGCTAATCTCTACTTAGCATTTTTGTTATTTGGGGCCACTAAGTAAGAAACTGCAGCCTCAGAGAGGATATTTCCAGTTCCACTACTAAACTGATCAAGGTCATGGGTTGTCTATTCATGGAGACCCACAATGATACCCATTTACAGTTCTCATTATTCTCCAAAAAGAAGGAACTCTCTTCCAAATGTTTATACTTGGCTTCCTTGTAGGAAGAGACTAGTTTATGTGCAACCAAACATAAAACAGTTACACTGCTGATCTTGTCATTCAATTTTGTAATCCACTCTTAAAAAATTAATCTAAAAATGTCACTTCCAGACTTAAAAAGCTGCATTTATCTCAAAAATCAAGATTAAAACTCCAGCTCCTAACTTCTGTTTCCAATAGATAATGCTTATAAAAACAAGATCTTATAGAAAGTAGAATGAACAAATAAGTCAGCCACAAGTTAAAATTAAACAACACTTTTCAAAGCAAAATCTAAAAAATAATAATTAATTAGGGAGTTTCCAACTTGTTACAATCACTCACTTTTCCTTTGTCATAACACAATATGCCTTTATATGCTGTACTTGTACATTTCTCTTTTGGTGGGTTGGGGATGTAGATTCAGAGATTTTGTCTTAATTCCTAAATGCTGTGCATATTCACTTCATCACATATGACAATAATTTTGACTGCAATTGTTTTGATAAGAAAAGTTATTTACAATTCTCACCAACCAATGGAAGCTGTGTGATTTTATGAGTTACTAAAGAAAAGATTTAATACATAAACACAAAGATTAGCCATTTTTTTCCTAGATTGGGAATGTAAACAGAAGTTCACCACAGTTGTCTGTTAAGTTATTTATTAATTGTTCCACAATAGTACTAAAGTTCATACCAAACCAAAGTACCTAAAGAAGTCTGAACTGAAAGAATGACAGAGTAAGAACAGTTTTTCAAAGATCTCCCTTACCCTTCTAGTCACTTAAATTCTTCAGGACCCCTGTCCATGTTGGAGTAAATTTATATTCCCTATTTTCCTTCAACCCTATTCCTTCCCTTCTTCTATTCTAATATATTCCTTACCTCCCTTAACACGCAACCTCTGCCCATTATTCTTTTACTCCCTACAAACACAGGAAACAAAATCTTCCCCTTGGAGTATAAGATCCAAATCATTACATTTTTCTCCAGCTGTTTATCTACATTTCCCAAGAGATACCTATCTCAACATGTAACAACATACTTTTCCAGGCTTATCTTGCACAGTGTATCTCAACCTAGCTAGTCACACTCAGGCCATATGAAGCAGAGTTCTCATGTTATTAAGAACTCGGTATTATTCTTTCTAGGCAAAAAGGTATGGGTTGGTGGTGGGTGCTCATTTTTGTCGACATACATGCTTATGTGGGGAAGCTACTCCTGTACAACTACAACAGTGCAGTAGTTGACCGTAGTTATTTTACACTGTTAACGCGTCTTTGTTGATGGAAAATACTGAACTATTGTCAAGTTTAGCATCTCTATGGCACTTATTATCAGATGAGAAACTGTGCAAAGAAGTATATTCAGCTCATTACTTGACCAGCTTATCATAAAACTTTATGGCCTTATGTAACCTAAATGTGTTCTATAAATGCTAAGTAACTAATTAAATTGCATATTAAGAAACTTTTAAGTACTCTTAATATCTGATGTTTCTGTAGTTTAGGTATTGACTGTTTGTAAAATAAAATTTCAATATTTAGGCAGTCTTCTAAGGCAGGGATTTTTTTTTTAAGTCTGTCTATTTTTTTTAGTAATCTCTACACCCAATGTGGGGCTCAAACTCACGACCCTGAGATCAAGAGTTGCATGCTTTTCCCACTGAGCCGGCCAGGTGCCCCAAGGCAGGGATTCTTAACCTAAGGTCCACAGGTCAAGAATTTTTTATTGGGAGTTTTGTGTGGGGGGGGGGGCGGTTCTTGTGAGCATACAGATTGGCTTGTAAATTTTCATGTGCAAATATAATTCTAATGAACGGGGGTGGGGAGATAGCAATTCTATCAGCAGCTGCCCAAGGAGTCTGTAACCCTAAAAACATTGAACAGTTCTTCCCTAGAGTGAGCCAAAGGCTCATCGAAAATTTAAATAGAATCCACTTATTACTCACATGCAGTCAGTACTTTTTTAAAACGCAAAACAGGCACAAAGAAAGTAGAAATAATTTTAAAACTGTACGCCTCTTTATAGCTTAATCTCTTTTTAAACTCACTGTAATCTCAGAGGATTTTTCGAATTTTTTGGTCAAGGATAAGGCAACAGAATTCCTAGTGCTGTCTTCATGCTAATGTTCATTTCAAGTAATCAATTATTAAGGATGTAAATAATATAACAAGTGGAACTAACACAACTTTTTCCCTCAAAATCTATCAGGAACTACAGGAAGATTGGCAAACCACCACAGATCCTCCTCTGTGGTAATGGATCCCATCACAAAAATATTCATGGAACATTACTGACGTAATCTCACACAACATGATGCATGGATCGTATCATAGCACTAACAAAGGAATCTTGCATCACACTTTAAAAATTAAAACCCTGTCATTATGGATTAGAAAAACATGAAGACCATAAAACTCAAAAAAAAATGATAGTCTTCAGATATAGTTTACTCTAAAAATATAACTTTGAAGTTCAGAAGCTTTTTTTTTTTTTTTTGAGGGAAGTTCTTCAGTTTAACAAGACCTATGAATTTGGAAACTAAGGATTGTATATGTCCTCATGAGGCCATATTGCTCAAACTGTCACCCAGTTCAGACTTAAATGCTACTAATTACAAGTAACTATAAAATGCCAAATACCAGGAAGGAACAAAAAGTTTTGCCTCTCTTACCTGATTAATTCAATACATAAAACTAAATATGAGGTAGAAATATTTGTATCACTGTTCACAATTTTAAAATATTAAAATATTTTAAGTACAGGGGGCACCTGGGTAGCGCAGTCATTAAGCGTCTGCCCTTGGCTCAGGGCGTAATCCCAGTGTTCCGGGATCAAGTCCCACATTGGGCTCCTCCGCTGGGAGCCTGCTTCTTCCTCTCCCACTCCCCTCGCTGGCTGTCTGTCACATAAATAAAAAAAATCTTAAAAAAAATTTTTTTTAAGTACAAGGGTGCCTGGCTGACTCTTGATTTATGGGGCTGTGAATTCGAGGCCCAAGTTGGGTGTAGAGCCTACTAAAAATTTTTTTAAGTACAGACTTTTTCCCCCACATATTTCTGTTCTCATAATTGAATTACCAAATTACTGACTAGCAACTGCTCAATTATGGTAGTCCTCCTCATCCTGATTGTACAACAATACAACAGTTTCCCACTTCATATCCTAACATCTTAAAAGTAAAAACCTTAATTTTAAAAAGATCATATTCAGATAAGGACATTCTGCAGACAGAAACAAAGGGGAGGGGTGGGTGGGGAAAAAAAAAGTTAGTGTTAACCTAGAACGGAGAAGTCATCTGTGCAGAGAAATCAAGAGCTGGATTTGAATGCAGACTTGGTGAGATTCTGCTTAGCAGTCTTGTTCAAGAAAATGACCAAATCTAGGAATGACCTTGGCAAAGAAAGAACTAATTTACTTTTCGTAATCATGTGGGCCCAGGAGTAGATATTTCTCTACAGAGAAATCCATGTTTATGCTTAATATAAATAATTTATCATTTCCCTACAACAGTATCATATGCCAAAAAAAGCAAAGTTTCAAAGACCTATTCTATCCTTTAATATTTTATTCCTTAATTCAACATTTGTTGCCACTGAATTTCAACACACAATATTCTCATGATTTTACATACACAATTTTGTCTCCATCTTTAAAAGACATTTCCAAACATCTCTTCTGCGTCTCTAATATTTAAATGTCTCACTTCTTTCCTTCTGCTATCTATACTTTAAACCTTTTTAAACATGGTTAAACTATGACTAATACTTTTTTTATTCCTACTAAAAATGCTCAAGGCCCTTTTTGTGTCATACTGTTATCTTATTACAACCTTTTTGAGACAAAAAGGATCCATCTAGAACCAAAAGGTACTGGAATCTGATTTTAAATGAGGTCTCAATAAATAGTCTCTCTGGTATAATATTTAGGATAGGTAACCCAATTTCAACAAAATATGTTCTGATTTACATAATATTAAATTTCTACCCTTCCATACAGTGCACCTCATACACAAAGAAAATACTCAACCAATTTTCAAATAAACCTAGAAATACGAAATACTTAAATTAAAAAAAAAAAAAACCACCACCACAATAAAAATACAAGTCCCTAAAATGCAGGTTATACCACCAATGTGAATTATTTTAGAAAATGTAGTTAATAAAAAAAACCTGAAAGATGTTACTGGATATTAAGTGATATCTCCTTTCTTCAATTTTGTGATTAACAGGTCTTTTATTGGTAGTAAACTAGAGCAAACAATCAGAATAATACATATGCAGTATTCAGTACACACAATAAAAGTTAAAGAAATTCAAAACCTGTATAAAACAAACACTGGAGAAAAATCATACAGCTTAAGAGATACAGTGGTAAAGGTCCTCTCCATCCTTTTATTACAGCTTGTACTCTGTACCCAATAGAACTTACCGCACTTACCAAAATAAGAAATACAGACTTTTTTAGTATTGAGTGTATTTAAGAGGATTAAACACATTTTCTAAGAATCTTGCAATGACAAACAGGTGACCCTTTAGCTGGTAAGCAGACTTAAGGGAGGAAAGTGGGGAAAGGAAATTAACTAATATTTTGTAACCATTTTTAATAATTTCTTATTTTCCAAACACTGCTTTCATAACAGAAGTGTTTTACACTTGCACAATATTAATTACTTTATTATACATGGAAGCCTGTGGTAGGCTGATTACACAATAAGACTGCAAACAACCAGTGGTACTTTTCTGACGTCAGAAGAGTACATAAGACTGAAACATCACCAAAAGTACATAAAAAACTCATCAGCATAAACATCAAAGTACATTAAAAAATATAATCAGGAAAAAAATACAATTGCTAAAAAGTGGTTTAGAGCAGAGCTACTGCTTATCAGTAGCTTCAAATGGCAATTAGCGTTCATAGCAAGTTTTGATGACTTTACAAGACCCCTGTACAATACTGACTAATGCACCCTTTTAAAATGTACATTAAAGGCTGCAATTTCACAAAGAGGTTCTGATGTCATTACTAAACGCAGACATTCTTATCCCTCACATTAGCAATATCACCACTTGGAATTACCACCTTAGTAATAATACCTATAGCTCAGATTATGTGGGGCTTTATTATACATGGAAATCTGTATGGGTTTTATTTTTTTTAAAAAGGTCCATGGGGGGTTGTTTATCCTATTGTTTAGTATTTGAATGCCATAAGGCATATAAAATGCCTAATGAATTACCTAATGGAATGTAAATCATTCTCAAATTGAAACTGTCCAGATAGAGGAGGGAACAAGGCAGGCTCAGAACTCTAAGAAAGAGGGTAGGTCAAGAACAAGAACAAAAAAAAAACCCAGAAGTGTGGGTGACATGTAATAACAGACAATAGAACAATGTTTTAAGCCATGTATAATAAATAATGCATACCCCAAATTTCAAAGAATTATGTAATTCCAACTTGGCTTCTAATACTGGTACCAACCAACCACTCGGTCATCAACACTGCCAGATATCATAACTTCTAATGGAACTACAGCCTTGTTACAGTTGGGATAAGGAGAGGGTGCTATTTTTTTTTCTTCTTTTATTAAAGCTATCATTCCAGGCTTTGATCAAAGATCCAAGAATATTTGTTCTACCAGGCTGGAATGAATGGTTTGGAAGGTCAGAGTACATTTAAAAGCTGCAACAAAATACAGGTAGCCAACATCTCAGAATTTTGGATCAGCCTAGATGGAGACAGCAATTTGAAATGTTTTCGATCCCTTACTTAAAAATGATGAAATGTATATCAGCCCAGATAGAGCAATTTGAAATGTTTTCGATCCCTTACTTAAATGATGAAATGTATATCATACTATCTGTAAATTGGATATTCCATTACAGTGATAACGTACAGAATTCCCATGCGTTATTACACTTTCCTGAGAGTAAAGCAATTAGAATAACCTTAATCCTAGCAACAAAGTTTTTTTTTTGTGTGTTTTTTGTTTTGTTTTTTTTTGGTAGGGTTTTTTTTTGTTTTTTGGGTTTTTTTTGGTTTTTTTGTGGTTTTTTTTGCATTTAAAACTCTTGGGCTATTCCCTGACGATCTATACATGTAAATTTGATTGCTAAACATTGTCACTTTGAATGTCAAACTATCTTTAATCTATTGATTTTGATTAAAAATCATAATACAAACAGAGCTAAAATCACGCTAACAAAATAAACTAAATATGAAAAGTTGCATTGAAAGGGCATTACATTATTCTTAATAGGATCGTGTAGAAACATTCCAATGGCAGTGTTCTCAAAATAAAACAAAATTACATTAGACCTCCAGCCAGGTCACTTTTGGGACCTTACCTGTAACTTTGGCTGGTGGGTGTCTTTACTCTTGTACTACATGGCTCACTTACATCAGACATCATATTTGTATACCCTGAGAAATCTGACACTGAAGTCCTTACTCTATGGTCCACTTCTCCATTAGAGTTAGTGATGAAGGTCATTGGCACCCTGCTGCCCGACTTAAACTGAGAACCAAACGCTTGTGCAAAGTTCTCAATCTGGTACGTTGTTCTAGGCTCTATGTCTTTCTGAGGATCTATCTGGCTAGCTAACTCCTGAGATGGAATCTGAAAGCTTGTTGAGGACTCTAAATTTTTCTGTTGTTCCTTCTGGCTAGTCAATTTCTGAGATGAGGACTGGAAGGCTGACGAAGTCTCTAAATTCTTCTGAGAATCTATCAGATCATCCAGCTCCTGGGAAGGTGTCAACTGCTGATGTGTAGCATCCAAAGCAGATAAATAAAGACCTGGTTGAGATCCAAACAACATCCCAAAAGGAGGCTTTGGCAATGAAGATGGCAACACTGAGGTAACAGATTGGCCGAAACCACACTCCAAAGGAGATGTAGTGTATATTTGTTTTTCTGGAAATAAAGTGTGGTTGTGGAGAGGTGAAGACAAACTGACAAACTGGAAACCGTGTCCAAGAGTAAAACCTGCATTAGTGGATTTTTCAAAAGCCTGTTGGAGGTATTTGGAGTATTCTTGCAACATGCTTGCCTTATCATTTGAAGGTGTTTGGGTGCCTGGGCTCAAATTTTCTTCTTGAACCAATTCTGAGTGTTCTCCTGAGGTGTGTAAATCCACTCGTGGTTCCGTTATATTGAAAGGATCCTCTTTCTGGCTTTCTGATTTGTTGGAGTATTGATCCAAAATACTTTGTAAAACCTCATCAGGAATTCCAGACTTGTCATGACAAGACTTAATTTCAGCATTTAGAGCTGAGGAGTCAATAAGGGACAATGGGGTCTCATTGTCCAAAACACTGACACCTGCAGACTGAATGACGGACTGTTGGGAGACCATGTGTCCTACGTTTATAGAAAAGGCACTGTTGCTGCTGGCAGTTGGTAAATATCTTCTTTTCTTTGAAAACTGCATGGCATCATCATAATTACTACTTATTTGACCTTGTTTGCCACTGGTACTTTGGAGAAGACTAATGGTCTCCACACTATTATTCGATACTATGCCAAGTGAGCCACTTGGTTTCCCAGACAAGGACTTCTGTCCAACTATGTCTGGTAATGGTGACACAAAATTAAGGTAGTTTTTATCTGTATTCTTTCTGCTTCCTTTCTTAAAGATCAATTTTGGCACCCTTTTCTGTAGTTCATCAATACCAGTGCCAATTATGCCTCCACTGGAAGACACAGTAGGCATTTCTACTGAGTAACTCTGCATGTTTATATTATTTGAAATTTGTGATTCATTTGTTTTACCAGTCTTATGTTCCTTATTTTCAACAGCTATGCTTTTTGACTTCGTTTTTCTCCTTGAAGAACTTGTATTTCCCTGAGACAACACAGCCAGATTACCCATACTGTTATGGGTTGATGACCCAGGTTCTGCACTAGCGGCTCCTTTAGCTATGGCTTCACCACATGTGCGCCTGTGCTTCAACAGTCTATCAGTCCTTGAAAAATACTGTTGGCAAGTGTCACATTTATATGGCTTTTCTCCACTATGTGTCCTCTTGTGTCTCTCCATATGGTACTTCTGAATAAACTTCATGCTGCACTGATCACATCCAAATGGCTTCTCTCTACTATGAATTTTCTCATGTCTCTGCAGTAGGTATTTCTGAATGAAACCCATACTACACTGGCTGCACTGGAAAGGTCTTTCTCCAGTATGAATGAGGACATGTCTCCGCAGGTGATAGGAGCTTCTGAAAGCAGCACTACAGTGATCACAGATATGAGGTTTCTGACTTGGGGAGAGGATGGCACCTTCTCCATCTCCAACCAAAGAAGGTTTGGAAGATGCACTTGGCTTCCTCTTGGCTTTGATTCCCTGAGATTCTGGCTTTGGCCTCTTTGCCTTTTTGACATTAGTGTCCTGCTTTGGCTCCTCACTGCCATGGTGGTCATCAGTCCTGCTACTGCTGCTGAGCAATACGTCGCGGTGGTGCTGGGCTGGTTGCTGCTGGGCATGCTGGTGGAGAATACTGAGGTCCTGGATGACGCCGTGGCTCCCCCCATCCCCACCTCCTAGGCCTGGAGATCTCTCTTCAGCCCCAGCGAACAGCCCCCCATAGTGGTGGTGGTGGTGATGATGGTGGTGGGACTGCTGCTCCTCCGGATCTGCGGGTTTCTCCTGTTTGATGCTAACCAAAGACTGCAAGAATCCCCAGGAGGTCCTCTGCGAGGGGAAGGCCGCGGCTGACGCCGCCGGCTCCTTCTTGAAAGTCATGTCCGGGGCTGGCGGAGGGGGGGGCTCAGCGGCCGGGGCTGCGGAGGTAGAGGAGGATAACACGCACTGCGGGGGAGGGGCGGCCGACCCCGCCGGCCGGGTGAAGCTGGTGACCGGGGGAAGCCGGTGGTTGAACATAACCATACCCTGGGGAAAGGTGGGTTCCATCTCTGCCCTCCTGCTGCTGCCGCTGCCGCTACTACCACCGCCGCCGGAGCCGCTACCACCGCTACTGCCGGTACCACCGCCGCCACTCAGGAACCCACTGCCGATTTTCATACCCCGGAGGAGGCCTGGCTGAGGAAAGGAGGGGGAAGAGGGAAGAGGGAGGAAAGGGGGTGGAACCGGGCCCCGGGCCGGGACCACCGCAGCGCCCAGGACCCCGCCGCGCCGCCGCCCAGACCGCAACGCGCCCAGCACTAATTCCCAGCCCGGTCGCCTCCGGCACCGGTACGCATGGTCCTGCGACTCCTCGCTAGGCCTCGCCCTCTCCCTCTCCGACCCACCGGCAACACTTACGGGTACCGCCGCCGCCGCAGCCGCCGTCGCCTCCAGTTAATAAAAATAACGCCGTCCTCTCCACAATGGAATTAAAAGCCTCCCTTGTACTGCGCAGCCGCGGCGCGGTGTCTGCTGGGAACTCCTCAACCCAGCCAGAGGGGAGCTCTGCGGAGCGACGGCGCCTGCGCCGCAGCTTCCGCCCGGCCTGCCTGTCAATCACTGGGGCGGTTGGGCGGAGGGGAGGCCAGGGCTCGAGGGGCGGGGATTTGGAGCCCCTGTAGAAAGAGGCTTTCCGGCGAGCTGGCGTGATTGGTGGGCTGCACTGACGGAGATGGACGTGTTTGAGGGCTTCTGGGGAAGGACGCTCAGGAGGTGGAACCCAAGGGGCGGAATTACGCGGGACCGTAATGCAGCGTGGCTCGGGGGCTGCAGAGAAAGAGGCTGGCAGAAAAGGTGGGGGAAACTGAGGACTGAATGTGGGGGCTTTCTCTGTCTTACAGTTTGCCGTCCAGGTATTGAATCAAAATCCAAACCCAGAAGTGGATCACTTAGGGCAGTTTTGGTTCTACCCAAAAGCAGTAAACTTCAAGTGTTAAACATTTATTAAAACAGATTGCTTCTGTTATCCCTCTTAGTTTGGAAACATTTTAATAATGGGCGTGTATCCTTTGCGTTTATAGGAGGAGCCTGCTTTGAAACCGCAATAGAGGTACCGTTGCAAAAAAAAAAAAAAGTTGTCTTCTTGCCAACCTACCTGAAGGCTACTGGAAAAGGAAACCGCGTGTAATCCAGGTGCAGCAGTCCTGTAAAACACACCCACACACATACTTCATCATCATCAGATGTTATTTAAATGCCCACATACCTTTTCAGTCTGGCTAATGAGTCTGTTGGCCATGTTACATTGTTGCCTAGCCCCTTATGTTACTTATGAAAAACTGACTACTAGGCCCTTCTGAGATCCGTACTAGGATTCACTCTGCCCTCCCTCAGCATAGAATGCTGAGAAACGCATGCAGAATTACGAATTTTTTTCTTAAGTGAAAATTACAAAGGAAAATCTTAAGATCAAAGACCAACAAAAATCAAACAAGTCTTTACTCAGTGCCTAATATACACAGAGCGCTCACTTTCCTATTAAGCTTGCAGAAATCTAAACCAGCAGCTTGCCTAACAAAGACTATTTATAAATCACAGAATATTTTTCCATAAAAGAACTAGAACTGTGACAATACTTTACTTACATAGTATATTTTCATAATGAAATTTCAAGTCAATTTTCTCAACAATATTTCTAGCTAAATAACTTCTCATAATTAAATAGTAAATGACTTCTCTGAGAAATTTCACCATTGAGACCATAAATACTATTCATTATTCCTTATGGGCCTCTCATAGCCAGCTTAAAAACTTTAAAGATAATGTTTAATGATAATTTTGAGGTAAGAAATAATATTTTTCTAATTCCATGCATTTACATATAAGCATTCTGCCACTTAAACTGTGAAACTTTAATACCATCAAGTATAGTTAAGTGTTAAAAGAAAGACCGCAAAATTCAAAAACTTAAGGCAGTAGTAAAATATTAGTCAGTGCCTATGAGAAATGAGGCTGTGCCTTTATTCAGGGTGTCAGTGTTTAATGGTAAGCTGGGATGCATATAAGCTAGTCCAAGCATGAAGGGCAGTAGGACATTCATATGAAAAGCCAACTTTGTTCCTCAGTTATCAAGATAAGAAACCTGTCATTTCTCTCATTCACTCTGTCAGCCTTGAGATACTCCAAGCAGACTTACCTCTGTGTTGTATACCCCATATATCAGGAAGATGAAGAGACCCTGTAAAATAAAATGGAGGGAAAAAGCTGTTAACGCTAATCATTTCAGCAGTAGAAATACCTGAAATAAACTTTGCTGGGAACAGACAAAAGAAGACACACTTCATCAAGGTCAATTTATTTTTCTATTTTTCAACATTAGAAGCTGTACCTTGAGCATTTATAAGGTAACATATCAGCACATCACTTAGTGGTTGTGCTATTCAATTCTCCACAAATAGAAAGTAAAAATACCGTTCCTGTACATAGACTATTAATTAGAAAAATCAGTATGCCAGTCTCTGGAAGATAGCTGGGTAATGAAAAAATTAAACTCAGAAAATGTTGTCAAAGTAATCACAGAAATAGCACTCAGCATCAGTATTTCTAAGCACTGTTTTAGAATACAGCAACTAGAATATATTTGTTACCATCTTCAGTGGGGTAAAAAAAATTTTTTTAATTAAAATTGCTAAAAGAACAAACTTAGGGTAATAAATATGAGTAGCTTTTAAATAATATTTAAAATACCAGTTCAAGTTAAGATAAATTTCACATTATCACTTGTAAAATTGCACACATTTTTATTGTAACGTTTATTTAAAAAGTTCCAAAGATCTGCTGTTTATTAGTCCTTCATTTTAGAAAATGCTTAATTGTAAAATATAAAATGAATCTCACTCTTAAATCTAAAAGATTAAAATTTTTAAGTAAATAAAATTGATATAGTTTAAACTTAGTAGAGATAATAGGGAACAAGAAATCTTGCATGTGTTTTTGCCTTAGGAAATAAAAATCTATATTGTCCTCTTCTTATTAGGTATTAGTAAACCAAATGCTAGACAGAAGTCTGCACTAACTTCTGGAAATGGTTCAGATAGTTAAGAAATGTGACATTTTCAAAAGGAAAATATTACAGGAATATCTTAATATTTATTTTACATCTGAGTACTTAACACCTTACAGATAATGGAAAAGATCCTGTTACAAGGAAATTGAATAAAACAGAAGAGTTTTGCTCTTGTTAGTTTCTTTTGTAATAGACTTTATTTATTTTTTAAAAAGATTTTATTTCTTTGACAGAGAGAGACACAGTGAGAGAGGGAACACAAGCAGAGGGGGAGGAAGAAGCAGGCTTCCCGCTAAGCAGGGAGCCTGACGTGGGGCTCGATCCCAGGACCCTGGGATCATGACCTGAGCTGAAGGCAGACGCTTAATGACTGAGCCACCCAGGTGCCCCTAGACTTTATTTTTTAAGAACAGTTTTAGACTTACAAAAAAATTGAGAAGATAGTACCAAGAGTTTGCAGGTATCCCACACCCAGTTTCCTCAATTATCATCATTTTACTTTTTTAAAAAATTATTTATTTCCAAGGTAGAGGGAGAGAGTCTTAAGCAGACTCCACGCTGAGTGTGGAATCCAACACATGGCTCAATTTCATGATCCTGAGATCATAACCTGACCTGAAACCAAGAGTTGGACCCTTAACTGACTGTGCCACCCAGGTGCCCTTCATCATTTTACTTTTTAAAAATTTTTTAAAGGTAATTTTTACATCCAATGTGGGGCTTGAACTCACAACACCCGGGATCAAGGGTTGCATGCTCTACTGACTGAGCCAGACAGGTGTCTCTGATCATTTTACAGTAGTATGGTATATTCATTACAATTAATCTTACTAGTTTTCAATACTACTCTCTATATGATTTCAGAAACAAATTTGCATTATATGTATTTGTAGTAAGAAGAAAAATTGATAAAGAGTTTTGAACAACCAAAAATGTCAATTGGGTCATAAACTATTAACAATTCAAACACAGTGAAAGTTTTTTCACTGTGCATTCGTGATGTCCCATAGCTCAATATCAACACTCAAGTCCATCTTTCAAGTAGCCTTTCTCAAGATCTACGTAATGCAGAGTGAATTCAAGCTGCTTAGATGGTAATCATTTTATAAGCTACTTGTCTACCTATATTCTAGGTAATTCAAGAAACAAAATTCTTGTCTGATTTGTAACAAAAGTATAAGATAATTAACAGTCCTCCTTCCTTTCACAATTGCTAATTCTTTATTTCATGTTGTGTTATATAGATATAAAATTAAGGGTAGGTCACTCAAATTTTATTTCTATTTTTGAGATACAAGTATTTTGCTTTGTGCAATAGAGTTCTCCACTGTAATGTCTTGGATATTGAACAGTATGCACTACGATTTGTATATGTTAAGAAATTCAGCTGTTTCTATGAAGGCTGTATGGTGCTTTGAAAATCAAAGAGCCCTTCTACAATGTGTACCATCACTCCTGTAATTTTATCCGTTTTTGTTTGTTTGTTTGTTTTTTTAAAGATTTTATTTATTTATTTGACAGAGATAGAGACAGCCAGCGAGAGAGGGAACACAAGCAGGGGGAGTGGGAGAGGAAGAAGGGCTCATAGCGGAGGAGCCTGATGTGGGGCTCGATCCCATAACGCCGGGATCACGCCCTGAGCCAAAAGCAGACGCTTAACCCCTGTGCCACCCAGGCACCCCTGTAATTTATCCATTTTGTAAATTCGGTTTTCTCTAAAAAGAGAATTTTATTTTATTGTATTTTATTTATTTTATTTTTTTAAAGGTTTTATTTATTTATTTGACAGAGAGAGACAGCCAGTGAGAGAGGGAACACAAGCAGGGGGAGTGGGAGAGGAAGAAGCAGGCTCCCAGCAGAGGAGCCTGTTGTGGGGATCAATTCCAAGACCCTGGGATCACGCCCTGAGCCGAAGGCAGACGCTTAACGACTGAGTCACCCAGGCAACCCAAGAGAAGAGAATTTTAAAAATCACATTTATTCTTCATGTCTTGGTAAAGTGAGGAGGATATGGAGTATGTCCTAGTATTTTTATTTATGTTACTTATCACACATTTTAAATTTTAATACTTTTAACTTTTTAAAGGAATAGAAAATAATCAACAACAAAAGTCTCCCTTTTGAAAAAAGGATTTAGACTGAAAAACAATTTTAAGTAAAGGCAGCTCCAATCTCAGAGGGTTTTTGGCTCTTTCTCCTTTTTCTTCAACAGATGCACACTGAAGAGCATGACAGGCAATCCCCAAAATGATGACTTCAAAGACCCTGACAAAGCCTGAAACTTGAAATCACTCTAAGGAATCTCTGCTTTTCTTTCTCATGGGTTGTCTACCAGATGCCACCACCACCAGTCAAAAGGTAAAACATTGATAATAATAATTAATTCAATTGTATACTTTAGACATGATGACTTTTTCCCCCATGGATTTTACCAACTATTGACGGTTGTGATCATTTGGGTCTAACTCTACAGAACTCCATAAACCTTGCACTACTGGATACATGTCGTGTTTTTCTCTATTTTCCAAAGGGAAGAATCAAAACAGAAACAGCAAAACATAAAAATCTTAAGCCATAGCTGGGAGCCACTTTTAAATCCCTGCAGAGAGAATACCTTTAAGAACAGCTGGAAAGGAACCAACTGCCAAATTTCAACAGGCACTGAGGTTTCTGAACCCCTTATACGAACATTCTGTCCCACCGAAGAGTCAATACTGTATGTTTGCCACATTTCTGAAATGAATGATCCCTCATGTCTGTTAGGTAGTTTCTGCTGTTCTATCCAGAGACATATCCATTCATAATAGAGAGAGAGTATTGATCTATAGTGGAACCAATTTCTCAAAGTTTGAATCACAATAAAAATAACAGGGATTGGGTAGGAAGCATCCCAGGTATACCTGGATTTCTGTAGTGTGTGTATATTTTATGGGTAGGAGCCGGGACTAGGGAATGAACACAAGGGTATTATATCTGATATTGTACAGGAGTTAAAAATAGAGACTTAAAGGAAAGAGAGGGGAAAATCATACTCTATGATTTTATTTTCATTGATATATGGAACTTTAAAAATTGAAGCAGCTTTGTAAATATCTTCATTGTCAAAAATGTTCATTGAATGCTATCGGCCGATAGATTCAATGGCTGACATCTAGTCTGTTATTTTTATATTCATTGTTCTGTACTTTGGTAGTGGAGTTCATGACTGCCACAAAATCAGCCTTTTCAGTGGTAATGTGTTCTTTCCTGGCGATACAAAGAACAGGAAGGTGCCACCACACACAGCACATTGCCCACTCAAGAATCGGAATAATATTAACAATGCTAATATATGTAGAGCTCTCTCAAAGCACTTTCATTTACATAATTCCATTTGTTCCTCACTACAATACGGTGAAGTAGGCAGCATGAGTATTATTAGCTTTTTTTTTATATGAGGATTTTGAGGCTTGCTCAAAATGCCATCGTGCTGACAAGTTGGCAGAGGCAAGGATTAGTGTTCTGACGCCTCATCTAATGCACTTTCACATACAACTGCCTTAAATAGACACCTTCGTACCTCTGAAGTCACCAGCTTCCAGGTAATACAATGGGGAGACCTTTCAAAGCTGAGGTTTTTTGAAAGCATATTACCGTTTGATTAGCTCAGAAGGTCAAGGGCTCAGTATGCACTAATAGGGCTTTACAGCACCCTGGTGCCCTACCAGTCTAAGATGCCCTAGCAAGTTCAACAGGAAATACGCTTTGCAACAATGATTCTCAGTTGCTATGTGCCAGGTTCTGTCTTTGTACTTTCCTTACAAATTCTCCTTCGATGATGTATACTTGCTAGTTGCCGGGAAACGTATCTTTTCCCATCAAAATGCTGCTAGGTAACCACATAGTCAGATATACTTTACCATTATCATCATTTACTGAACTTCTTTGAATGTATGGCACTATGCCGTGTGCTTTTGTTTATTTACAAATCATGCTCCAACCTAGGTTCTATAAACAATTCCCATTTGGGGGACTGAATCCCATAGAAACAGGAGCATTCCTGTGCAAGGACAGGTACGTTGGAGGTTGCTTGTTGCTGTGGGTAGTGGTAAAGAACTGGAAATAACCTGAACGCCCTTCAACACGGGAATGGCTGAATAGATTGTGGTATCTTCATCCCTTATGATATTAGGCAGCTGAGAGAATGAGGTAGAGCTATGTGTATTGGCCTGGAGTGATTTCCATGCCTTGTTAAGTGAGAAAAGCAAGAGGAAAAGACACATGTATTACACACTCTCATTTTTGTAAAACAAATGACAAAACCCTCCCTACCCCCTCCCCAAACATAACTGATTCAATGAGAGAAGGGTGTGGAGAGGTGCACACCAGACTGTTGTCACTAGCTTCTCACTGGAAAGGATGAGAGGGAGAGGAGGCAAGTGAAACATGACAGAAGCACACCAGAAACATGCATGACCTTATCAAAAGAGGTGGAATATATAATTCTTTGGAGCATATTAAATATGAATGAAAACAGAATCTGTGCTTGGATAAGGATCTAAAGATAAGATGGACAAATAAAATATCGATTTGATTTGGGGATAATACTGTAGGGTTTTTTTCTTGATTCCTATTATTACTATTTTTTTTTAAGATTTTATTCATTTATTTGAGAGTGTGAGACAGACAGAGAACATGGGGGGGAGGGTCAGAGGGAAAGCAGACTCCTGCTGAGCAGGGAGCCCAACGTGGGGCTCTATCCCGGAACTCCGGGATCATGACCTGAGCCGAAGGCAGCCACTTAACTGACTGAGCCACCCAGGCACCCCTTACTATTATTTTTTAAGATTTTATTTTTATTTTATTATTTATTTATTTTTAAAGATTTTATTTACAGCAGAGCAGGGAGCCTGACGTGGGGCTTGATCCCATGACCATGGGATCACACCCTGAGGTGAGGTCAGACGCTTAACGACTGAGCCACCAAGGCACCCCAAGATTTTATTTTTAAATCATCTCTGTCTGCACCCAGCCTGGGGCTCAAACTCACAGCCCAAGATCAAGAGTCACATGCTCCACCAACTGAGCCAGCCAAGTGCGCCCTATTATTTTTAATATAAAGAGTATAATACATTGGAATGAAAAAAGGTGGAAGTGAGTTTATTTAAATTTATTTAAGCTTGAATTTATTATGTTTTTAAATGGGTTTTTAAATGGGTTTTTAAATGGGTTTATAATTTAACAATAAATGTGTATTCATTGTGATTAGTAGACTAAAAGAAACATAAGCAAATTATACATCATTCATTTTTCCAGGAAAAGAGGGTGGATGGTGGCAAGGGAAATCTATTAAGTGATGACCTGTTTTGCATTATGCATTTGGTTTGCTACTTTTCTGAAGATCTGATTCTTGAAGGAGAAGGAAGGGGGACCAGAGAGACAGCTGGGAAAAGGCATTTACAAGAGAGATCTGTGAGACAGCCCAGCTTCCGGAGAGCACAGAGCTCTCCCGGGGACCTGCAAGGAGCTCAGAATTGCTAGAGCCAGTGGCTTTCAAGCTAGTGAGGGGCAGCTGATGAAAGCAGAAGCAGGGACAGCAGCAGTCTGGAAAAGGCCATGCATACCATGTCAAGGAGTGCAGTTATTCCTCTCTTGGAAAAGGGGATCATTAAAAAGTTGTAATCTGGAAAGTGGTGTCATGAGTTTTGGGGTTTGTTTTTGTTTTTTTTTAAGTAACTCTAATAGCATTGAGGGAGGTGGGTTACAGAGGCACAGGGCAACCAGTTAGGAAGCCATCATCAGGGTAAGAGAATCAAAACCAGGGAAATGGTTATGAGAATGCAGAGACGTGTAAGAGGTACAGTCAAATAGCAAACGGACAGGATGCGGACCTCACATGGTGGGAAAAGCAGAGAGTGGGGTTAGAGATGATTGTTAGATTTTTGGCTTCAGTGATGGGGGGGTGGGGTGGTACCATCTCCTAAGACAGAGAAGTAAATGGAAAAACTGCATGCTTTCTGTTACATGTGTTGAATGTGAATGTGGCCCAGTGAGCAATTGGACACGAGTCTGAGCCTTGGGAAGGAAATCTGGGATAGAGATACGGGTTTGGGAATCATCTGAGTATGGACAGAAGTGGATGCCCTCAACTAGGGAGTGTGTAAAGTAAGTAAAGGCAATGGCTTTGGATAGCCTTCTAGAAATGTCATCCCTGCTTCAGAGTGGAGCAGAGAGAAAAGAACCAATGAAGGAGTCAGAGAGGTTGAGAGAGGGTGTTTTCGTGGGAGCCAATGGAAGAGAGTTTCAAAGAAGTAATGATTAGTGGCAAACATAGATTGAAGGCATAAACTTGAAATCAAACTGCCTAGGTTCTAGTGCTAGCTCTGCCACTTACTAGCTGTGTGAGCTTGGACCAATTACTAAACATCTCTGTGCCTCACTTTCATCATGTATAAAATGCTCACGGGAACGTACCTGTTCCATACAATTGTTATGGGAACTAAATGAGTTCACGATTGTAAAGTGCTTGGAGCAGTGCCTAGCATGGGTAACTGCTGTATGAGTATTTGACTGATTGTCACAGTAAGATCAACTAAGAAAGGACCTGAAAGTGCCATTGGATTTGGGAGTTACTAATTCTTTGCTTTCATATTTGAGTAACTACTCTGTCAGGGACTGTGGAGATAGTCATGGACAAAATACTGATCTTGCTCTTGAGGACCTTCTATTCTGGTGCAGAGCATTTATTGAGTTTGTACTGTGTGTGCACCGTTCTAATCACTGGACAAGCATTACTACCTTGCTCATTCCTCACAATTACCCAGGATGTAGGTACCATAATTACCTTCATTTTACAAGTAAAAACACTGAGCAGCATGGAGGGGTTCCACAAGGTGCCGGGGCTGGGAGGTGGCGGAGGTGTGATTTGAGTTGAGCCAGACTGGCTCCAGAGAACACCTCCTTAACCTCCAAATTGTATTGTCTCCAGGTGGCCGCTGGAGACCTTAGCACCAGTGGCTTTAGAAGCATGGTGAGGACAATACCCAGATTGTGGTAAACTGAGCATTGAACGGGAGCTAGTTAATTGAGAGAGAGGTTGGGAAAGGTTGAAAGCATTTCCACAGAGAACCAAACTGACAAAGTCCAAGCGTGTGGATTTGTGGGGGGTTTGTTTGGGTGATAGAGTAAGGAACGCTACAGGATCAAGTAGTGAACATGTCTTGATCAAGTCTTTCTCAAAATACCTGTTTCTACTATTCCTTTGCAGGGAGCTGAGTCAGTTCAAGATTAAGATCTCCAGTGAATGCCTGAAGGGTAGGCATTTGGTATTATTTATTGAAGCAAGGTCAGTACAATTTAAATATCAGATCCACATGAAATGTATTCTCAACCAAATTTAAGATAACTGAAGCCTGCAGATGAGAGATCAGAATTTTTTGGTAAATGTAAAAAAATCTAAAAAGTAGTCTTATCTTTTCTTGGTCTGATTCTGAATTAGCAGGTCCCGGGAATCTCCATTTTTAACACACACTGGAGTTCTGATGCATAATTAAATTTAAGAATTAATTTCAACTATACTATGTACTAACTCTGTGACCTAGGGCAAATTACTCAGTCTCTCTGCACTTCAGTTTTCTCACTGAATATGGAGATAATAACTGTTGGAAGGATTGATGAGGTAAATTTTTAGCGCAACACCTGGCTCAAAATAAGCCTTCTATATGATTTGTTATGTAAAATAAGCAAATCACTGTTTTATGGGATAATCAGCAAATAAAAGAGTCTATAACTTTAGAGAGGTCAGAGTTTGCTTTATTTGAAGATGAAATAAATTCTATCTTGCATCAACTTTCAGGTATTGTAAGCGAAAGGCTTAGGGAGTAAATAAATTAGGAAGAATTTCAGGAGAGAATTTAGACAATTTTGACAACAGGTATTTTCTTCTATAGATCTTTTTCTTAAAGTTAAGATGATTGGTGAGATATGAGGCCTATCGTATATAGAGGTCAACATTTTACAGATCAATGCTGCAAGGATTTAAAAATATAGTTTAAATATATGATGAGGACCGTCATGGTTGCAAATGACAGAAACCCAACTCAAACCAGGTGAAACAAATAAAAGCACTTGATTGAGAGAATTCTTAGAATTGAATAAATAGCTGAATAATTAAATCTCAGATTGGCAAGAAAAGGAATGAACAAAGAATTCTCTGCTTCTCAGCTATTCTCCCAGATCATTTTTCTCTAGAAGACGTAGCATCCAAGGGGGCGCCTGGGTGGCACAGCAGTTAAAGGTCTGCCTTCGGCTCAGGGCATGATCCCAGCGTTCCGGGATCAAGTCCCACATGGGGCTCCTCCGCTGGGAGCCTGCTTCTTCCTCTCCCACTCCCCTGCTGTGTTCCCTCTCCTCGCTGGCTGTCTCTCTGTCACATAAATAAATAAAATCTTAAAAAAAAAAAAAAAGAAGAAGAAGGCGTAGCATCCAAAGGATCCAGGTTCTGGTTCTTACATCTTTTAATACAAGGGAAAAATTGGCTTCTTTCTCTCAACTCTTGAGATAGGATTCTGGCCCCATTTAGGTCACCTATCCCTCTGAATCACTCACTGTGGTCCAGGGAATAAGCTATTATGATTGGCTCAGACTGATTTACAAGTCTACCCCTTAACCAGTCCTGTGATCAGAAAAGCAAGATCATAAAAGATGATGACCATTTCCATTCAGACCACTTAGCTCAAGCTGGAGGATGGGGAGGGATTGGATAGAAGTAGTCACCGGGGGAATGTTGGCTCCCCAGTTAGTGCTTACTGCAGATGTAGTCACGATCCTCGGGACCCAAAGCTTAGTGGGGGAAAGAAATGTGTATATATGAAATAAAGAAAGGCTTATACATGTGGCCTATGGTATTATAAAAACACCACGATTTTATTTATTTATTTGCGAGAGAGAGAGAGTGAGCGCAGGGGGAAGGGCAGAGGGAGAGGGAGAAATAAGCTTCCCGCTGACCAGGGAGCCCGATGCAGGGCTTGATCCCAGGACGCTGGGATCATGAGCTGGGATCATGACCTGAGCTGAAGGCAGCTGCTTAACCCAGGCACCCCGGGATTCTGAGTTTTAAAAGAGAAGAAATAGGGCTCCTGGGTGGCTCAGTCAGTGAAGCATCTTCCTTCAGCTCAGGTCATGATCCCAAGGTCCTGCATTGGGCTTCCTGCTCAGCGGGGAATCTGCTTCTCCCTCTCCCTCTGCCCTTCCCCCTGCGCTCACTCTCTCTCTCTCTCTCTCTCTCTCTCTCGCAAATAAATAAATAAAATCTTAAAAAGAGAGAGAGAAGAAATAATCATAGTGACCAATGAGAGGTCTCATAGCTGAGAGGCAAAGATTATGTGAAAAGAGAGAGTGTGTGCAGTAAAACCTGCTTGGATGGAAAACCCTGATCAGAGTCTTTGTAGTTTTCCATGAAGACCAAATTAGTCATTCACTCTGGACAGTGGCAGTGCTATTAAAGGAATTCTAAGAATTAAATCACCACAGAAGCCAGTGATGTAAAGAGGCATGGAAATAATTAGAATGGGGTGTGGGAAATAAAGGCCGAGAACCGCACAAAGAAGATACTGGAAGATCCCACACAAGAGTTTACCCCCATGGAGGCATGGACTTGTCGGTGACAACAGAGGCAGATGAAAAATCTGAACGTGTTCCTCAGAAAAAAGTTGTAGAATTTGATTGACTGGGTACAAGAAGCCATGGAAGAATAAGTGCCCAGGAAATGTGAATACGTTAAACTTGAATGTGAAATGGAAAAGGGAGATTTGCAGCAACAATGTGGAAGACAGGGAGGGGCACAAGGTAGAGATTTTGAAAGGAGAGCTTAGCCAGACGATTTGCCAGGAGAAGCGCAGGAGAGGATGTAGGAGAAGAAAGAAATAGAGAGAGTTGGTTTTCTGACAAAGCATACAATTAAAAAAGACAATCCTTTGATGGAATAGTTCTGCAAAACAACCCACATTATAATTAGAAAAGCGAGCAGGAAAACGACAGCCGTTTCTGTCTATCGTGTGCATACCCAGCTTTCTACGTTAACACGATTACCATTCCCAGTGAGGGTTGCTTCACAGATACTTTAGGCAACTCAATCCTATTAAGATTTCAGTATTTCTCAGTTCGGGATATTGATTTTAACAAACATAATGGAATTTTACAGAAGGTGATATTTGGTGTGTAGATTAACCTGAAAGTCAGGGTGCCAGATGGGACATTCACATCCCTGTTCATATCTCTAATATAATGTTTCTTTCTTTCTTTTTTTTTTTGTAAGATTTTATTTATTTGAGAGAGACAGAGAGAAAGCATGAGTGGGGGGAGGGGCAAAGAAAGAGGCGTAAGCAGACTCCCCTCTGAGTGTGGAGCCTGAAGCAGGGCTCAATCCCAGGACCCTGAGATCATGACCTGAGCCAAAGTCAGACGCTTAACCAGCTGAGCCACCCAGGCACCCCTCTACTGTAATGTTTCTGCTGTGTATCCACATAAGCAGCTTATATGCTTGTCTTCCCCATGAGAATCCGTGCTCCTTAAGGACACAAATTTACTTGCTTTTGTAATCCTAGTGGTGCATAGTGGGTACTTACAAATGAACATTAAATGACAGAAATAAGGGCCTTACCGAGTGATTGAGTGACTTACCCAGTTTGAACCACTGATCAGTGGCAAAGCCAGTACTGGAATTCAGACCTCCTGTCTCCTTTCTCAGACTCAGTCTCCTATCTCAGACTCAGGCGTAATCCACAGACATCTTGAACCCTTTTGTAAGGATTGCTCTTACGTTTCAGTACCAGGTAGCTCCCCTTCTTAGTTGAACTTGGATTTCATTGTAAGTAAATTGTGAATCTTAACATTTGTTTCTTTGACTGCTGATGCTCAGAATTAAATTTGTGGCCTGCCATTAGCACCTTTTTTACTTTGTCCTAATTTCCAAGTATCTCTATAAACCATCTCAAATCCTCCTTGGAAAAGGTGAGAAATCAATGTCCATGCAACATATATTTAGAGTCTAGCCCAGTACCTAAGACTTTGAAGGACCACTTTTTTTTTTTTTTTTTAAGATTTATTTATTTGAGAGAGAGAGAGAACACACACAGGGTGAGGAGGGGCAGAGGGAGAAGGAAAGAGAGAATCCCAAGCAGACTCCCCACTGAGGGCAGAGTCAGATGCCACTCGGGGCCCAATCCCACCACCCTGAGATCATAATCTGAGCAGAAATCAGGAGTTGGTTGCCCAACAAACTGAGTCACCCAAGGCACCCCTATGAATGACTACATCTTGACTTCATATTTGTAATGACCCATTTTTTCTTTCATAGCTTATTAATATAAATTTCTCAAACTATTTTATTATTTATTAAAAATTAATATAAAGTTAAAGACCTCTGGATCATTCAAGGAAAGAATTAAACTGTTAGAAAAAGCCCTAAGGAGAGGAATGGTAAAGCAAATTATGGTATATGGATATGATATAACATTAGACATTAAAGATAAGCTTTATGGGAAGTTTTTAATCATATGAGAAACTCCTTAAAATACATGAGTGAAGAAAAACAGGATCAAAAATAAAAATATTATCTGTGTAAAAGGAGATACATTTAAAGAGAAAGGAAGGAAAATGCCAAAGTATTGATGATTACCTTTGAGTTGTAAGATTGTGGATAATTTTTATTTTTCTTATACCACTATATATTTCTAAAGCTTTCTATATCCCTTATTATCAGAAAAATATTTTCTAAAAATAGATTTTAAAAGATTTTTAATTCTTTTTAAATTTTTTAAATTTTTTATTTTATTTATTTATATATTCTACAGAGATAGAGACAGCCAGCGAGAGAGGGAACACAAACAGGGGGAGTGGGAGAGGAAGAAGCAGGCTCATAGCGGAGGAGCCTGATGCGGGCTCGATCCCATAACGCCGGGATCACACCCTGAGCTGAAGGCAGACGCTTAACCGCTGTGCCACCCAGGCGCCCCAAAAGATTTTTTATTTTTTAGTTTTTTACTGAATTTTTTGAAGAGATTTTATTTATCACAGGGAAAGAGAGAGAGAGAGCACAAGCAGGGGGAGCAGCAGAGGGAGGGGGAAGGAGAGAAGCAGGCTCTCCAATGAGCAGAGAGCCTGACATGGGTCTGTATCCCAGGACCCTGAGATCATGACCTGGGCCAAAGTCAGATGCTTAACCTATTGGGCTACCCAGGTGCCCCTTATTTTATTATTTTATTTTTTTAGAGAGGGAGAAAGGGCAGGGGGAGGGGCAGAGAGACAGTCTTAAGCAGGCTCCATGCCCGGCACAGAGCCTGATGTGGGGCTCGATCTCACAACCCTGGGATCATGACCTGAGCCAAAATCAAAAGTTGGTGGGGCGCCTGGGTGGCTCAGTCATTAAGCATCTGCCTTTGATTCAGGGCGTGATCCCGGCCTTCTGGGATCGAGCTCAGCATCAGGCTCCTCTGTTGGGAGCCTGCTTCTTCCTCTCCAGTTCCCCCTGCTTATGTTCCCTCTCTCACTGCCTGTCTCTCTTTCTGTCAAATAAATAAATAAAATCTTAAAAAAAAAAGAAAAACAAAACAAAATCAAAAGTTGGATGCTTGGGGCGCCTGGGTGGCACAGCGGTTAAAGCGTCTGCCTTCGGCTCAGGGCGTGATCCCAGCATTATGGGTTCGAGCCCCACATCAGGCTCCTCTGCTATGAGCCTGCTTCTTCCTCTCCCACTCTCCCTGCTTGTGTTCCCTCTCTCGCTGGCTGTCTCTATCTCTGTCAAATAAATAAAATAAAATCTTTAAAAAAAAAAAAAAGTTGGATGCTTAACCTGAGCCACCCAGGCACCCCAGATTTTAAAACTTTTTTTTTAAAGATTTTATTTATTTATTTGATAGAGGGAGAGATAGCCAGCGAGAGAGGGAATACAAGCAGAGGGAGTGGGAGAGAAAGAAGCAGGCTTCCCGCTGAGCGGGGAGCCCGGTGATGCGGGGCTCCGATCCCAGGTCTCTGGAATCACAGGCTGAGCCAAAGGCAGACACTTAATGACTGAGCCACCCAGGCGCCACTAAAAGATTTTTAATAGCATGGGGCAATAAATATTACAAACCGTTAAATAAGAAAATCTGCATACACATTTGTGTCACAATATAATCATAACTGTATAAAAAAACAAATTTAAAAAATGGACAAAAATGCACCAAAATGTTTAAGTGTTGCTATCATGTGGTAAAATTTAAGGAAATGTCTTTTTCCTGCATTTTTACCCTTTCTGTCTCTTGTTTCTCCAATGGGTTTATGTTTCTTTTATAATCAGAACTGCCTCTCCAAATAATACAAAAAGAACTCTGTAAACATAAAAACCTAATAAATCTGAAATATCCAGAGTAGCTGCTCTGCTAATTATGTATGAACTGTATCTGTTATAAATTCAAACCTCTACTTTCATTTTGAAAGGTCACTACACATTTCCAGGAAGGAGTTTTACAAAAGCATCTTAACATTTTAGCAGAAACTAACAACCTGTTAAGTTTCCTAGAACTTTCCAGAAGATCAGAGCTAACAACAACTTCCATACTTCCTGTTGTGTCTAGGAGATAATCACATAGAGTAGACATAATTACATAGGGGTATTATGCCATTTTGCCATCTGGTGACAGAACAGGAGACAAGTTGTTGATATGAACCAAAAAGAGGTTGCAGTAGCCTCTTTGGGGAATTTGGGCAAATTGTTCCAGGCAAACAAATTAACTTAGTAATCCCCATGGTCTGTTGAAAAATTTGAAAAACAAAGAAAAGTCTAAAAGTCTTGGCATGTTAAACCGAGCTGTATCTTTTGCCAAAGCCAACTACTGTTCTTGGAACGCATACCATTTGGACTTCAGAGTGTAGTCCAATAGAGTTCTCATGTCAAGGTGCTATGTTGACCTGATGTACCCTTCAGGTTGAACTTCATCAGGACCTACATTCATTGAACAAATATTGTTGAGTGTTTACTATGTTACTATGAACATACATTGCTGAGTGTTTAAATTACCTGGATATTCAACTTTCAGAATTCTTGTCTCCAGACTTTTCATCAAATCCAGGGGCCTCTCTATTATACATACGCCAACTGGTGTAAGATTTGGTGTATTATACATATATCAAAAAAACACACTTCGAAATAACAAGTATGAAATTTTAAAAAATCAACCATAAAAATGGCACAAGGCCAAAATGTTTGGAAATTTCCCCTGAAGTCTAAAGCCCTCGTCATAATATTTGTAAGAGCCAGAACTCCTAAAGCTAGCCCCGTGCAAGTTCCCTTTTCCAGTTCCTGACATTTAATTTGCTCATTTTTAAACATTTGCATAGTACTTTATGCTTTGTAAGTTGTTTTTATGGAGCATGGTCTCATTTTGGACTCACAAAATCCCATTTTAAAAAATGAGGAAAATAAATGACTTGCCCCATGCTACAAAAGAAAGTAGTGGAGCAAAGCTAGAACCCAGATTTCATGGCTCTTAGTTTGGCATTTGTTCTACTATCGCACAATTCCACTTAACCAATAAAATGTCTTATTCATGTTTGTTTCTCTTTGTTTTATACTTACAGTAATCATCTCTGCTCTCTTCATATGGTAGGCCAAAAATTCACTGGTGAATTTCTTGGAGAAGATAGTATATAAATAAAAATTCCTAAGATGAAATTAAAATCTTATCTAACCCATCTTTATTTAATTAATTAACTAATTAATTAATTTAAAATGTTAAATTCTAGGATAGTATACAGTGTTATATTAGTTTCAGGTGTAACCCTTCTTTTTTTTTTTTTTTTTAAGATGCTTTTATTTATTTTGGAGAGAGAGACCAGAGGGAGGGGCAGAGAGAGAGAGGGAGAGAAAGGGGATCCTGAAGCAGACTCCCTGCTGAGCACAGAGCCCAGCGCAGGGCTAGATCCCAGGACCCTGAGATCATGGCCTGAGCCAAAATCAAGAGTCAGATGCTCAACAGAAAGAGGCACCCAGGTGCCCCTCAAATTAAAATCTTCTAAGAAGATTAAGCACTGTGCAAAAACAGTAGGTCCACCAGAGCTTACATCCTGTTTTAGTTCACCATGAGTAGTTGAGGACAACGTGGATCTCTGCGACATAACCAGATTTTTAGTTCTTGACTGCGTAATCAGTAAATTGTCCCTAAATCCTAGACTATTAGCCATTCTTTTTCAAAACTTGTAGAATATTACTGGCTAAATCAGAGAAAGAACTTTCAGTCCTAAAGAGTATAAAATAAGGCTTTGTTGTAGGCTCCTCATTATTTTAATTTATAGTTAAATAGCAGTCATTCTATGAACTGAATAAGCACCAGCCTCTTAGCTGATGGTCTGGAGAATTCTCTCTCACCTGGGTGCTGATTTCAGAAGCAGCTAATCTAGTTATCTTGTTGGAGTAGGAAGCAACAACTCAACATCAAATATATTGATGGTAAGAGTGTTGTAAGGGAACTCCTTTAACACTAAAATAGCTGTGAAATGACTGTTCAGTAGGGTGATACTCAGATACTTGGGAATGCTTTTGTGGCTGACATCTTGAAAGCCCTGTTAGGTTACATTTTTCAGTAAGAGTTCTTCAGGGCAAATAACACCTCTGTGTTACTGCAATTTCTGGGCATCTCTGGAGCTCTGAAAGTCTTCAAAAGCTTACGTGCCTGTACCTCTCCTCTCACATCCATGTACAAGTGTATCTAACCCACAATCTGCAAGAGTACACAGAATTTCTTGGTATGGCACAAGGAAAGGATGGTTCTGCCTTACTTATCTATCTGGCTTCTAAGCTCATTGGAAGCCCTTCCATCAACAACATGGAATATCAGCTCTTCAGGTACTTGACAGGGTTTCAGGCATCCATTGACTGTAGCCTAGAACTTGCCAAAGCCTTTTTTTTTGAGACATCTGAAATTTTGAAAGATGGCATCTAGGATATATGTCAATGATTCTGATTATTTGAGGGCTATTTCTGTATAAAGTTAGATTATCAGAAAACAGTATATTAAGATCACACCAGCACTGTTCCCCTACACAAGCGCCTTCAGTGAGTAATGACATTATCTATGTTAATTTTTAAATTTAATTTTATTCTTATCAAAGTTACGCATGCGCAAAGTTTCTACAATCAAATAGTTCTCCAAGACATTTAATAAGAAAACACTGACCTCTACCTCCAGTTTCCCACTTCCCAGAGGCCACTAATTTTCACAGATTGTTTTCATGCTTAACTCAATGTCTAAATAATATGCTTCTCTTGCTACCTCCTACATTTCAGTTTTCTTTCTTTTTTTTTTTTTAATTTAAAAAAAATTTTTTCAGTAATCTCTATACCCAATGTGAGGCTTGAACTCACAGCTCTGACTGAGCCAGCCAAGCGCCCCTAAGTTTGCATTCTATATCTGACTCTCCATTGACCCCTTGCTTTCCTTTCTCTGGGTTTACTCCTCCTTCTTGGTGGACAACATCCTTCTGTAGCTTTCTGAGAGAGGATGCTCTGAGAAATGGGGGGCAAAGTTGCAACCCCACATCTCTTAAAATATCTTTATTTTTTCCTCATATTAATTAGTAGTACTGAATTCTAGTTGGGAAAGCATTTTCTCTCAGAATTTTGAAGACACTTATCAGTTACCTTCCAGCTTCCAGGGCTGCCATTGAGGAGTTGGATACTATTCTTATATTTGATCCTTTTTGTGAAGCCTACTTTTATCCATCTGAAGCTTGTTTCTCCTCATTCCCAGTGTTTGGTAGTGTTGTTGGTGTGGGTGAAGTCTCATTCCTTGAGCTGGGCATGTGGAGGCTCTTTCAGTTGGAAAACCCTTACCTCTCGTGTCTGGGAAATTTTCTTAACTTGTTTCTTCAATAGTTTCTTCTCCCTTCTCCTAATTTCTCTGTCCCCTACCCTCCCCCCCCTTTGAAATACCCCTTTATTTGAATGTTGGATGTCCTGAACAGAATCTCTGAATTTTTTTTCTAATATTCCCTCTCTTTATTATTTTATTTTGTTTTCTGGGGTATTTTCTCAACTTTATCTTCCTGCCCTTTTATTGTGTTTTTTATTTATCATATCATACATTAATTTTCAAAAACTGTTTTGTTCTCTGAATTTTTTTCTTTTAACAGTGTCTTGTTCTCATTTCTTGGATACTAAGGATATTAATAATAGAATTTGGGGGTATTTTTATAAAGTTTTTCTTATAATTTAAAAGTGGGACACAAGAAAAGTTGCCTGGAAGCTTTGTGCCTGGGCTTGGGAGCTTCACCAAATGGTTATCTGGGCTATTTTGGTGGCTTAAAATGTTACATGAGATATAAATAACAGTAACACAATTGTCCAACCAGCTTATCATTTTGAAAGTCAGATTTTAGGGGCACCTGGGTGGCTCAGTTGGTTGGGCGTCTGCCTTCAGTGCAGATCATGATCCCAGGGTCCTGGGATCGAGTCCCATGTCAGGCTCCTGGCTCAGCAGGGAGTCTGCTTCTCCCTCTCCCTCTGCCTGCCACTTCCCCTGCTTGTGCTTTCTCTCTCTGTGTCAAATAAATAAATGAAATCTTAAAAAAAAAAAAAAAAAGAAAGAAAGTCAGCTTTTAAAAACTAAAATAACATTTGGGGATTTTTTTTACCCTATATTAAACAAGTGGCATATGCTCACTTTAGACTACTTGTCAATTGATTCATAAATAAGAAACTAGAAAAAAATATTTAAGCTATTTATAATTTTGCAATCTAGGGATAACCATGGTCATCAGTTTGGTACCTATCTTTCTGGACTTTTTCATACTTCAATGCTTGAAAGGAAGTTGAAGCTCATTCTGTGTTTTATAGCCTGCGGTTTTCACGTAGCATTACAAACCTATTTCTATTGTCCTGAAATTTAAGTTCAATTGTTTTCCTTTCAGAGTTTTGTTTACATTGTACATAATGTATTAGTCAGCCTCACTTTAACAGCTTGGAAAAATTTAGGGAAAAACCATCAAGAATGAACTTGAAAACATTTCTGAGGAAACTAATAAACTGATTTTGAAACAAAGAACCTTTATTAGACAAAATATGATCTTTCACAATTTTACTTGCTGAGAAATGTAGCATTGGAGATCTACAGAAAACTTGAGTTTCTACCAAAAATAGTGATCCATAAATTTCACTACTTGAGTTTGAAGGAATGCAGAATATGATTTTGAAAAGATTTTGAATTGTGTTCTGAATGGCATCTGTCAATATACATGGCAAAAGCTGAATCAACATGGCAAGTCTCATGAATTTGATTCTAGGGAAATTGACCACTGTCAACCCAAAGAAAAACTCCATGTCCAGGGGCACCTGGGTGGTGCAGTTGGTTAAGCATCTGACTCTTGGTTTTGGCTGAGGTCTTGATCTCAGGGTCGTGAGATCCAGTCCTGAGTCAGGCTCTGTACTCAGCATGGAGTCTGCTTGAGACTCTCCCTCTGCCCCTCCCCACCAAAATAAAAAAATAAATCTTAAAAAAAAAACAAAACAAAACCCAACAATGTCCAATTCTAGAGCCCACAGTGAGCCATTGGGACCTCAATCCAGACATAACCCAGGTTATTCTGTGTGTGACCACAGTTTCTGGACCAAATACTCAGGAATTTGGAAGCCAGAATTTTAAAACTGTTGTCTTTTTTTTTTTTTTTTTAAGATTTTTAAATTTATTTGTTTGACAGAGAGAGAAAGCACAAGCAGACAGAGTAGCAGGCAGAGGAGAGGAAGAAGCAGGCTCCCTGCTGAGCAGGGAGCCCAATGTGGGGCTCAATCACAGGACCTCAGGATCATGACCTAAGCTGAAAGCAGATGCTTCACTGATTGAGCCACCCTGGCACCTTTTTTTTTAAATTTATTTTTATCTTGCTTGGTTTAGTTTGGTTTGTTTTTATATAAAGTGATCATTTCAGTATCTCACAGGAGCTAAAGAAAACGGAAGAGGGGCTAGGATATATCAAGTGTCTACCATGTCTGCTAGACATGTTATGCACTTCATCCAAGGTAACCCTTTTGTAGATAAGAAAAGAAGCTCAGAGAAGTCAACTAACTTGCCCGAAGTCACAAGTTGTAGGTAACAAAGCCAGGAATTCAAACCCAGGTCCAAGTGCATTTTCTCTCTGTGAGACCATGCAGCCTTCTTGCGGAATTAAATGGAAGAACAAGGGAGGTACTGTACATCTATTGACAACCGTGGTATGCTTTTTGAAGAGTAGAGGACATGCTTGACATTCAGGAGAATTCTATTGGAGGAAGGAAGTGCTAGACCCAGTGATACTATGTCCCAGTTATTTGTGACAGTCCTAATTTCTGCCTCAACCTGTGATTATTTCCCTCTGCAACTGAACATGAGCTCTGATTTCTGGTTTACAAAACCTTGTCAGTATCTGTAGAGGTTATCCCGAATAACAGGCTTAATGATAATAACTCCTGTTTATAGCTCAGAACATTAAATTAGGTTCTGAGGAGAGAATCCCTGTGTGAAAACACGAGGATCCCAGCCTGTGGTACTGTGGATGAAGGATAGACATGTCCAGAAACAAATGAGCTGCAATCAGCTCTTCCCACAAAGAAGAGCTCCTATTTGGAATCTTAAAATGGAAGCAGAGACAATGCTGACATTTAAGAGAATGAAAATAACTGTTCCTTAAAGTAGAAAGGTTTCCTCTAAGTCTCTCTCCTGTGGTGACTCAGCACATCTACGAACCTTGGTATCCAGATTGTGTGGGCAGAGTTATCATCTGAAAAGAGAGGTGACCCCAACACCAGGAAGTCGATTGCTTTGGCAACAGCAGACCATGGAGCCTTCAGGGCAATTCATTTCTGGCGAAGTTGACTGCATACCGGCTACGTGCCAGGAGCTCTGCAGGGCATTAGGATACAGTCATGCTCAAATGCAGTCCCTCCTTTTGAGGAATTAACTATCTGGAAAAGGAGACAGAAAAACCAACAGTGAAGTACAAAAATGGTCTGGGGGATGATTCATAATACTTCAGTATCAGAGCAAGTCAAGGAGGGTTTCCTAGATACAGTGCCAGGCCCTACCCCGAGGATGTTCATAAGTTTCGAAGGATGGATAATAGGAGTTTCCCAGGGAGCTACATTCTTTTCTTTTTTTAAGATTTATTTATTCATTTTAGAGAGCATGAGTGGGGGTAGGGGAGAGGGAGAGAGAAAGAGAGAATCTCAAGCAGACTCCCTGCTGAGTGCAGAGCCCAACGTGGGGCTTGATCTAATGACCTGAGATTACGACCTGAGCAAAAATCAAGAGTCAGATGCGCAACGAACTGAACCACCCAGGCATCCCCCGGGGAGCTGCATTCTTAACAAAACTCCACATGGTTAAAATTGGCCTTTGGGAAGAGAATTCACTAGTAGAGATCACAGCTGGGGCATTACACTCCCCCAAGTTTGACCTTTTTAATTGGAGCATCCAGGATGGAGATCCCATCCAGTTTGGAGCATGGGCATCTGGAAGGTAGGTCTATATCTTGTTCCTTCTCATGTTCCTGCTACTGACTGCATTGTTCAATAAACCTTTGATGGATCAGTGAAAGAATGATTGAACAAATCAACAAATTAATAAATGGTTCAGTTATGATTGTCAGATGGAAAGAAAGCCTCTAAGCAAGACTAAACAAAGGCTTTAACATTATAGAGTATAATAGGAAACAAACAGATTCATAATAATAAGTAATCTTGCTTAAAAATTAATCTCCCCCTCAGAAATTTGGAGGTTTTATCCCAGTCTAGCTGATGGCTTGCTTCCCTATGGTGGGCACTATTTTATCATCCCCCTTACTCCCACCTTCATTAGACATCTTGACTTCCAGATGTTTGTCTAAGAAAGTTTCAGAGAAAAATGAGAAATTATTTCTTCCACCTACCTCCTACCTAAAGCCTTCTCAGTTCAGTTTCCCAAGGAATCACACTCTTTTCCTAGATGGGGGAGGGTGAGGATGAGCTCAGTCTCTGTCATGGAGTAGGAATAAAGGAATTGATAAGGTTGTGTGATAGGGCAAGATTCAGGGATGGGAGAGAAAATTGGCTCAAGGATGGCATTAAATGTTTAGAATTTCTCTTGCACAGAATACTATGTCAAAATGGTCATCTTTAAATAGCTGTGTTAAAATAACTTTCTTAATAACTTATTAACTGTTGTTAACTTATTGTAACTGTTGCCAACATCAGTAGTCCATATAAAAGTACCCTTGCCAAGAGAGGCTGGTACAATCAATAGGAAACCTGCTGTGAGTGATTTTGATGGGTCATCAAGGGAAGGGATTTGAATCATCATTACCCATTTCAGGTAGCACTGCATATCTTTTATTAACAAAACTTTCCTTTATTGAGACAAATCCTGTAAGTGAAAAGGCATGAGGTTGTTCGGCAAGATACATTTCCTAATTTCTTTGGCATGAACTCATACCAAGAAATACCTTCTTAATAATCATCTGACCTTTGGGCCATGGGCTCTCCCAGCTAAGGATTATGAAATTGTAATTTTTTAAAAATTTTTATTTATTCATTTGAGAGAAAGTGAGAGCACATGAGCGAAGGGGGAGAGGCAGAGGGAGAGGGAGAAGCGGGCTCCCCGCTAAGCAGGGAACCTGATGTGGGGCTCTATCCCAGGACCCTGAGATCATGATGTGAGCCAAAGGCAGACACTCAACTGTCTGAGCCACCCAGGTGCCCCAAGGTTGTAATTTTTTAAAAAATTTTTTGAAAGATTTTATTTATTTATTTATTTGACAGTGAGAGAGAGAGAGCACAAGTAGGCAGAGCGGTAGACAGAAGGAGAGGGAGAAGCAGACTCCCCACCAAGCAGAGAGCCCAATGCAGAGCTCGATCCCAGCACAATGGGATCATGACCTGAGCTGAAGGCAGAAGCTTAACTGAGTGAGCCGCCCCGATGCCCCTTAACATTTAAAAAAAAGATTTTATTTATTTATTTGAGAGACAGAGTGAAAGAGAGAGAAAGAGCTAGCACAAGTTGGGGGAGGGGCAGAGAGAGAAGCAGACTCCCCACCGAGCAGGAGACCTGATGTGGGGCTCGATCCCGGGACTGACCTGAGCCCAAGGCAGACAATTAACTGAATGAGCCACCCAGCTGCCCCTACATTTTTTTTTTTTAAGATTTCATTTTTAAGTATCTCTGTACCCAACATGGGGCTCAAACCCACAACCCTGAGATCAAGAGTCACATGCTTTACAAACTGAACCAGCCAGCCCCTATGAAATTGTAAATTAAAATGACTGATAAAATGAAGATGTTGTCAGAAATGAACAAAATCTGGGGCCAATGAGGATTCATATTTATGGAGAAAAAAAATTAAACTATCGAATCTTAAAAAGAGAAGGGACCTAATTCATCTGTATGCCATTTGAAACCATTTCCCAGCACTGTCACCTCCTTGTCAAATGATCACTTACCTGCTTTGAACACTTACTGTTTTGTGGGCAGCCAGGTCTGTTTGAGGGCAGCTCTGATTTATATTGTGATATTGGGCTGAACCCTGCCCCTCTATAGATCCTATTCCTGTGCCCCAGTTTTGCTCTTTGGGGCAATGCAGAAGAACTCTATGCTGTTTCCCATCTTCAAAATATTTGAAAATATCAGACATGTGCCCTCTTGCATCTTCTCTTTTCCAGGCTAATTGTTGTGAGTTTTCTCAGCATTGATCTGTGACCATGCTTCTGATCTCTCTCTTCTGACTGAATACACCCTAAATTAAATGTCTCTTACTATAGAGCAAAGCTGGAAGTGAATCCACATGTGGTTGGACAAGCTTGCAGTCCAATGGTTGGCGTGTTATAAATATGTTAATGTAACCTAAAATCGCATCCAAACTTAGCAACTACATCGTATCATGGAGCTATGCACAGTGCACATATAATTAGACGAACAAAACTCCAGATCTTATTCACGTAAACTATCAAGTTGCCCCTCTCCTATTTTGTTTGCTTTACTTGGAAGATATGAAATATCCCTCTTTTGTTTCATCATGTTTATTTTGATATGTAGCTAGCTTTTTATGATTAAAAGAGTAGTCTGGTGCTTTAAACAATTATTTTTCATTGTAAAAACTTTAAGTGGTAAAAGTACAAAGAAGAAAGTAAAATCATCCCAAATGCTACTACCTAGGAGTGATTACATTTAAAAAAGAATCAACATACAAGTTTATGTTTATAGTGGTATCAAAGAAAACATCATTTATAATAGTAAGTTTACTGTTGCGCTGATAATTTTGTCATTTTCAAGTATAAAAAGAGGCCTGTTGCATAATACATATAAAGGCAAGTTGCCACACTGTATAATTCTATTATTATTAATTAAAAAAGAAACTCCACGCATATTGATACGAGTGCACAGGTTTGTTTTTTTTTAAGATTTTATTTATTTATTTGACAGAGAGAGAGACAGCCAGCAAGAGAAGGAACACAGGCTGGGGGAGTGGGAGAGGAAGAAGCAGGCTCCCAGCGGAGGAGCCTGATGTGGGGCTCGATCCCAGGACTCTGGGATCACGCCCTGAGCCGAAGGCAGACACTTAACGACTGAGCTACCCGGGCGCCCCCATGAATGCACAATTTTTAAAACAGGATCCCACTATATTCTATCCTGTAACATTACTCTTTTCTCTCAACATATACATCTTTTCAGGTAATAAATATAGAGCTACAAAATTATTTTTAATGATTGTGTAGTATTCTATTGCATTTGTGAAGCACAATTTAAACACATAATTTGGGGCACCTGGGTGGCTCAGTCAGTTAAGCGTCTGCCCTTGGCTCAGGTCATGATCCCGGGATCCTGAGTTCAAGCCCCGTGTCAGGCTCCCTGCTCCGTGGGGAGTCTGCTTCTCCCTCTCCCTCCCCGACCTTGTGCTCTCTCTCTCTCATTCACTCACTCTCTGTCTCAAATAAATAAAATTTTTATTTATTTTTTTAAGATTTTATTTATTTGACAGAGACAGCCAGCGAGAGAGGGAACACAAGCAGGGGGAGTGGGAGAGGAAGAAACAGGCTCCTAGCGTAGGAGCCTGATGTGGGGCTCGATCCCAGAACACCGGGATCACGCCCTGAGCCGAAGGCAGACGCTTCACAACTGCACCACCCAGGCGCCCCTCAAATAAATAAAATCTTTAAAAAAAATAAAAATAAAAAATTGGTTTCCAAATTACACTTTTATAAGCAGAACTATGGTAAACAGTCTTTGTGCGATTATCTGCTTTGTATACATTCCTAGAAGTATTGCTATCACAATTTTTTTTTTTAATTCCTGAGTTTGTCATCGGGTATGTCTCTCCAAGTTTTGTATTATGTGTAACTGTGATAAGCACACCTTCTTTCCTAATCTCAGTACTTGATAAAAAGGTCAAACACAGACTCAGGTCAAGGGTTACCTCCTCTATAAAGCCTTTCCCAGTGCCTCCCCTCCTCCCACCTCAGATCCACTGCTCTTTCCTTTGTGTTCCTAGTTAACCCCATTCAGACTGCTAGCCAAGCATAATACTCTACCATTCTGTTTTTATTTACCTATTTGCTCTCCTGTAGAGTCTACTAGACAGCAAAGACCAAGGCTTCTGAGTTTTATTCACCTGCTTCCACCCGAATGAGCACAGTTCCTGGCAAATAGTAGGACATTATGAATGACAGGAGAGGATTCAACACAGGATCAAGGAAAAATTCCCACAGCATGCTACTAAATCCTAATTTTTTTTAAAAGTAGCCTCCAAGCCCAGCGTGGAGCCCAATGCTGGGCTTGAACTCAGCACCCACAGATCAACACCTGAGCTGAGATCAAGAGTCAGGTGCTTAACCGACTGAGCCACCCAGGTGCCCCTACTAAATCTTAATTTTTAGGTTTACTTTTAGGCCAGTCATCAAAGAACTTTCATTGTAGTTATGTCAAAGGTTCATTCGTTTTGCTCATTTATGACTTCATCTGTTTCTTCTATACAGGTGTATTCCTTTATTCATTTTTTCACTAAATTTGTAGAATGTTGAATATGTTGCAAAGTTCCTGAGGTAAGGACTATGGGAAAATACAAAAAGGATCCTAACCTCAATACGCATACAATTTATAGGGAAACTCAGCTATTAGTGCTATCATGAATAGGGACCAAAAGAGAAGTCTAGGTAAAATACCATTAGGATTCACAGAAGCAAAAGATAGTTTCCTTGCTGGGCAGAGATGAATGTGGTGGGAGTTCATGAGGATGAATTGAAGGGGGGAGGCCAAAAGTTTTCCTCTTCTAGTTTTAATTAGATTAATTAAATAAATAAATTTTACTTGGTCTTTTAAATTATTATTATTATTATTTTATGTAGGCTCCATGCCCAGTGTGGAGCCCAACGCAGGGCTTGAACTCATGACCTTGAGATCAAGACCTGAGCTGAGATCAAGAGCTGGGTGCCTAACCAACTGAGCCACCATCTTTGATCTTTGAAGCGGAAGTAGATGATATGAAACAGTGGGGAAAGGAAATTGCATTTCCATGTGTAAAAGTGAGGGAAGCTAAAGAAGGCAGAGAGAAGTGGGTTAAAAACAGGTTAAAAAAATAAAACCACTAGCATTCCAACATGTATTCAACAACAAGTTAAATAATGTATAAGAAAGGCTTCCATATGCAATAGTAACAAATAAGACAAAGTCCTGAAGAATTTAACATAAAAAGGATTCAAGTACATGGAAAAATATGAATCATGTAGAGCCAAGTGTCTTGTATTTGGGCAAGAAGACTAAACATTGTAAAGATGCCAATTCTCCCTAAGTCAATTCTAATTTCTAAGTGCAATGCAATCCCATCAAAATAACAGTAGAGTTTGAAGAGGGGTGAGACTTCATAAAATCAAACTAAAACTCATCTGGAAAAGTAAACATGTGGGATGCCTGGGTGGCTCAGTTGGTTAAGAGTCTGCCTTTGGTTCAGGTTATGATCTCAGGGTCCTGGGATCGAGTTCCATATCAGACTCCTTGCTCAGCGGGAAGCTTGCTTCTCCCTCTGCCTCTACCTGCCACTCTCTCTGCTTGTGCTCTCTCTCTCTGACAAATAATTTTTTTAAAAAAGTAAACATGTGATACAGCAATTCCCAAACTTTGCTGTGTTTCAATCACATAAGGAGCTTTCATTTTATTATTTTTTTGTAGTTTCAAGATTTTATGTAAATTCCAGTTAACATACCGTGTAATATTAGTAACAGGTGTAGAATTTAGTGATTCATCATTTACATACAATATCCAATGTTCATCACAAGTGCCTTCCTTAATACCCATCCCCCTGCCTACTTCTCTTCCAGCAGCCCTCAGTTTGTTCTCTATAGTTAAGAGTTTTTTTTATGGTTTGCCTCTCTCTTTTTTTCCCATCTCTGTTCATCTGTTTTGTTTCTTAAATTCCACATATGAGTGAAATCATATGGTATTTGTCTTTCTCTGACTTATTTTGCTTAGCATAATACTCTGGCTCCATCCATGTCATTGCAAATGGCAAGATTTCCTTCTTTTTATGGCTGAGTAATATTCCATTGTGTATATGTACTGCATCTTCTTTATCCAGTCATCAGTAGGTGGACGTTTGGGTTCTTTCCATAATTTAGCTGTTGTTGATAATGTTGCTATAAGTATCGTGGTGCATGTATCTTCAAATCAGTATTTTTGTATCCTTTGGGTAAATAGTAGTGCAGTTGTTTGATCATAGGGCAGTTCTATTTTTAACTTTTTGAGGAACCTCCATACTGTTTTCCAGAGTGGCTGCACCAGTTTGCATTCCCACCAACAGTGTTAAGAGGGTTCCTCTTTCTCAACATCCTTGCCAACATCTGTCATTTCCTGTGTTGTTGATTTTAGCTATTCTGGCAGGTTTGAGGTGATATCTCATAGTAGTTTTGATTTGTCTTTCCCTGATGATGAGTGACGTTGAGCATCTTTTCATGTGTCTGTTAGCCATCTGGATGTCTTCTTTGGAAAAATGTCTATTCTCATCTTCTGCCCATTTTTTAACTGGATTATTTGTTTTTTGGATGTTGAGTTTTATAAGTACTTTATGTGTTTTGGATACTAACCTTTATCAGATATGTCATTTGCAAATATCTTTTCCCATTCCAAGTTTTGTTTTCTTCCCTTTGCAGAAGCTTTTTATCTTGAAGTCCCAGTAGTTTATTTTTGCCTTTGTTTCCCTTGCCCCAGGAGACATATCTAATAAGAAGTTGCTATGGTTGATGTCAAAAAGGTTGCTGCCTGTATTCTCCTCTAGGACTTTGATGGTTTCCTGTCTCACATTTAGATCTTTCATCCATTTTTTTTAATTTTAATTTTTATTATTTTTTTGAAGATTTTATTTATTTATTTGAGAGAGAGAAAGCAAAAGACAGAGCACGAGAGGGGGGGAGGAACAGAGAGAGAGGGAGAAGCAGGCTTCCTGCTGAGCAGGGAGCCTGACTCAGGGCTTGATCCCAGGACCTGGGATGATGACCTGAGCCAAAGGCAGACACTTAACCCACTGAGCTGCCCAGGCACCCCTAGATCGTTCATCCATTTTGAATTTATGTTTGTTTATGGTATAAGAAAGTGGTCCCGTTTCATTCTTTTGCATGTTTTCCCAACACCATTTGTTGAAGGGACTGTCTTTTTCCAATTGGATATTCTTCCCTGCTTTGTCAAAGATTAGTTGACCATAGAGTTGTGGGTCCATTTCTGGGTTTTCTATTCTGTTCCATTAATCTATGTGTCTGTTTTTTGTGCCAGTACTATACTGTCCTGATGACTACATTTTGTGCCAGTACTATTTTGTCCCGATGACTATATTTGTAATGTAACTTGAAGTCCAGAATTGTGATGCCTCTAGCTTTGCTTTTCTTTTTCAAGACTGCTTTGACTCTTTAGGTCTTTTGTGGTTCCATACAAATTTTAGGATTGTTTGTTCTAGCTCTGTGGAAAAACTTGCGTATTTATACACCAATAATGAAGCAGCAGAAAGAGAAATTAGGGAATCGAACCCATTTACAGTTGCACCAGAAAACATAAGATACATAGGAATAAACCTAACCAAAGAGGTAAAAGATCTGTACTCTGAAAACTATAAAACGCTTACTAAAGAAATTGAAGATGACCCAAAGAAATGGAAAAACATTCCATGCTCATGGATTGGAAGAACAAATATTGTTAAAATGTCTATACTACCCAGAGCAATCTATATATTTAATGCAATCCCTATCAAAATACCTAGGGAGCTTTGGGGGCGCTTGGTGGCTCAGTCAGTTGAATGGCTGCCTTTGGCTCAGGTCACGATCTTGGGGTCCTGGGGTCAAGCCCCATATCGGGCTCCCTGCTTGGCGAGGAGCCTGCTTCTCCCTCTCTCTATGCTGTTCCCCCACTTGTGCTCTCTAGCTCGTGCTCTTTCTCTCCCTCAAATAAATGAATAAAATCTTAAAAAGAAAAAACAAAAACAAAAAAACCTAGGGAGGTTTTAAAATCCCAATGCCCTGGGGTGCCTGACTGGCTCAGTCAATAGAGTATGCAACTCTTGATCCCAGCGTCTTGAGTTTGAGCCCCAGGTTGCACGAAGAGCTTACTTAAAAAAACATAAGATGAAATCCCAATGCCATAGTTGACTTATAAAGCACTCCCGGTGACTCCAAAGTTCTGCAGAGTTTGAAGACCCTGATATGAGAGTACTCCAGACATGAAAAAGAGAGGTAATAAGGGGACTAGCTCTACAACATACCAAGATATATTATAAAGTTACTTTGACACTGGCATGGATATACAACAGATGGATGACAGAGAGCCCAGAAATAGAGCAATACATACTTGGGGGATGTAGAATATGAATTAAAATCCTTCGAAGAAAGATAAATTAATTAATACTATGGTATAACTGGCTAGCCGTTTGAGGGAAAATTGAACTGAACCTCTGGCTCATTCCTTATGATCGGTCCTGAGTGACTCCCCTCTCCCTGTACTCCTACTCCCTTCCCCCTCTAATTTATTTTCCACCCAACATCCAGAGTAATCTTAAAAGCCATGATCAGATTCTGCTTCTCTCCTCTTATGATCCTGATGGTGCCTTCTAGGCCCTGATGAGTTGGTCTAGGCTCTGTCTTCACCCTCCCGCCTGCCCCTTCCCTCTGCTTCCTCTGCACCACTAGCCTGCTCTGGGAGTCTGAAATACCCCAAACCCTTTCCTATCAGGAACTTTGTGTTGGCTTTCCTTCTGCTTAGTCCTTGCAAAGCCAGCTTTTTCTTGCCTTCAGGTCTCAGGTTCAATGTCACCTCTTCCGAGGGACATTTCCTAACCTGACTCTCTAGGACATTCCACATCCCATACATCCCATAATTGTCCTTCATTGCATTTATCTAGACATCCTACTTACCTCCTTATTAGCTCTTGCCATATTGATAATTACCATATTTATTTGTTTAATTTTTTGCCCACCTCCACTAAGCTCCATGAGGAAAGGCCTTGTCAATCTGGTCACTGCTAAGGTCTCAGGATCTATTACACAGTAGGTGCCCAATAAATATTTGCTACATGATAGCTCTTGTTCCATCGGCAAAACCCTGCAATAAGTATGGACAACCAGAGTGTTACTCCTGGAAGAGAACTCATAAGTCTTAAAGGGTCCTAGCTAGTCAGGGTGGGTTCCTTCCTCTGTTAGGAGCTGTATCCTGAGGGGTAGAATCAGGTTTCTAAGCTGAACCTTTTCCCAAAACTCTGATATCCAAACTGGGCATCAAATCCTTCTTAGTCTCTTTCCAGTATAAAGGCCATAAGCCTTAATAGAAACAAGATAACAGGTTAGCAGCACAGTTGGGATTTCTTTCTGCATCTGATGAATAGGATCCATTAAAATCATTATAAATGTTAAAGCTAGAAAATGCCTTGAATACCATCTCCTAATGACGATAAAACAGTCCTGCCTTTTGATTTTACAGATGAAGAAATTCAGGCCCAGGGAGATTCAGCGGCTGGCCCAGCAAATAGTGGTGGTGGGGTCTACACCTCACCCCCATCTTGATGCACTGGTTAGAGCCTCTGCTCTGATGCTGTGATAATAGGACTTTCCATCTTATTTAGGAAATATCACCTTGAGAACAACTCATTTTGAAAACTTAAATTCACTATTATTATCTGTTAACTTTATACGTCTTCTGCAAGCAGTCTGCAGTCTCGTCTTCTGTGCTTCCTCTCAAAGCCTTAGAAAGAAATAATTTGGGGGGAGGGCCCAAACTTAGGATGAGAAAACTGTCAGCAGTGTGTAGAAGCAGAGAGACAGAGCTTCAGGTGACGGAGTCAGACCCGAGGGTCTCCTCCGGCGCTGTGGTGACAAAACGAAGCCTTGTGTCAGAAAACACCCAAAGCATGGGAGCCTGTGAAGGTGTCTTGAAGGCCCTGGGCTGGGCAAAGCCCTCTTCCTTGGAGACAGCAGTGACGGCAGCAAACATGGGTTCTTTGAATGGGTGAGACAGTCTTGCCTTCTTGTGCTCCTTCTGACCAGAAGAATGGTTCAAGGAGAAGGTTGTAGCACCCAGGGCAAGATGATATTTGGCTTTAATTCCCTTTTACACCGTAATTACTAGTGATAGAGGGAATATGAGCATGAGCGAAGTCCACAAGCATCACACAGCAAAATCACTGGAGATGCTGGTGAGCCCCTTCTCACCAAGAACTAGTGTAAGACTGTTCTGGCTGAATACGTGTCTTTAAAAAGATTTTTTTTTTTAAGTTATTGTGGTTCTTAATTTAGGAACTTTAAGAAAACCACAATAGATACCCCTCTTTTTTTTATTATGTTGTTTTAGTTCATTGTGGTACTTGGGACCACTGCCAGTTTAATTGTTGAAAGTCCACTCTGCATTGAGAACTGTTCTGACTATTGACTAAAATCACTGTGACCATTTTATCTCTATCTTCAATACTGAGCAGTGCTTCAATCAAAAGACCTCAAAGCACTTTCAATAGAATGTATCTAAACTTTCAGGCCCTGTGAAAGAATTCTATTTTTAAAAATTGTATTTTAATTCCAGTGTAGTTAACATACAGTGTTATATTAGTTTCAGGTGTAGAGAGAATTCTATTTTGGTTTGCCAAAGTAAGTGAATTCATCAGTAATCAGCAAAAAATAACTGCATTTTAGGATCCTGCCAGAAAATGTAACTTGAATTCTCTGCTACCCCCTTCTTATCAAAGCCCACTTATGAGAAATGATATTAATGGACAATTTCCAGAAAGATATACAGCCTGTCTATTCCTACATATTCTCGATTTTGTCTGGGACCAAGCCAAACCATCAGATTGCCATATATTTGATTGCAACATTTTGAACTCTCCTAGGACTTTTTTTTTTTTTTTGTAACATCGTTGAGATATAGATGCTTCACTTATTAAAGTAAAATTCAGGGGTGCCTGGGTGGCTCAATTGGACAACTCTTGGTTTTGCCTCAGGTCATGATATCAGAGTCGAGAGATCGAGTCCCATGGTGGGCAGCACACTGAGCATGGAGCCTGCTTAAGAGTCTCTCTTTCTCTCCCTCTGCCCCTCCCCTCCTCTTTCCCTAAATAAAATAAACAAACAAATAAATAAATAAAAAATTTTAAGGTGTCCAATTCAGTGATTTTTAGAATACTCACAGAGTTGTATAACCATCAACACAATCAATTTTAGGACATTTTTATCGTCTAATGACAACAATAACAAAAGTACCCATTACTTATCACCTCTCTGAAGTCTGTCTCCCCCTGTCTTAAACACCACTGAACTGCTTTACATCTCTACAGGTTTGCCTTTTCTGGACATTTCATATAAATGGAATTATATAATATGTACTTCTCTGTGCCTGGCTTCCTTCATTACTTAATATTTTCAAAGTTCAGCCATGTCGTAGCAAGTGTCAGTATCCATCCCTTTTTAATGGCCAAATAATAATTCACTGTGGATAGGCCACATTTTATTTATCCATTCATCAGCTGATGGACATTTGGATTGTCTCCACCTTTTGGATATTATGAATAATGCAGTTATAAGTTTGCATGTACAGGTTTTGTGTGGACTTATGTCTTCATTTCTTTTGAGTATATGCCTAAGAGTGGAATTGCTGAGCCAAATAGTATCTTTATGTTTAAATTTTTGAGGAATGGCGAGACTATTTTCCTCAGTAACTATATATTCTCACCAGGAGTCTATGAGGTCCTGATTTCTCTACATCCTCTCTAATGCTCGTTATTATCTGATTTTTTTTTTTTATTAAGTAAACTCTACACCCAAGGTGGGGCTCAAACTCACAACCTCGAGGTCAAGAATCATATGCTCTACTGACGGAGCCAGCCAGGTGCCCCTTTCTGAATTTTTTTTTTTTTAAAGATTTTTAATTTCTTTATTCGACAGAGATAGAGACAGCCAGCGAGAGAGGGAACACAAGCAGGGGGAGTGGGAGAGGAAGAAGCAGGCTCATAGAGGAAGAGCCTGATGTGGGGCTCGATCCCATAATGCCGGGATCACGCCCTGAGCCGAAGGCAGATGCTTAACCGCTGTGCCACCCAGGCGCCCCAACCCCTTTCTGAATTTTTGATTGCAGTCATCCTAGTCAGACTGAAGTAGCATCTCGCTTTGGAGTTTGGATTTGCATTTCTCTGATGACTAATGATGTTGAGCATCTTTTCATGAGGTTATTGGCTACTCGTATATTTTCTTTGGAGAAATGTCTTTTCAGATCCTTTAATGATTATTTAGATTGGGTTGTCTTTTTATTATTGAATTGTAAAAGTTCTTTACATATTCAAGAAAGAAGTTATATTTGCAAGTATTTTCTTTCATTCTGTGGGTTGTCTTTTCATTCTTTGTTGTTGTGTCCTTTGAAGTACAAAAAAATTCAGTGATGATGAAGTCTCATGTACTTGTTTGTGCTTTTGGTGTCATATCAAAGAACCTGTTATCAAATCCAAGGTCACAAAGATCTGCCTTTACATTTTCTTCTAAGAGTTTGCTGATGTTAGATTTTGCATTTAGGTCTTTGATTCATTTTGAGTTAATTTTTTTTTTAATGGGGTGAGGTAAAGATCCAACTCATTCTTTTGCATGCAGCTGTCTGCGGATTGTTTTTACCAAGAAGCATTTCAGCATTATAATAAACTGCTCTGTAAAATACAACTTTGCATTTTTTGAGGGATATGGTTGGTAACAGTGTCCACTACATCACAAAAGTATCCCTGATGAAGACCTACAATAGAGATTTTTCTCAGGACTTGGTCCCAGAAGTCTTTATATCTATGGATATAGTGGATTTGCCACAGTATAAGACACTTTTTTCTTCGGCAGCTGAGAAAGCTCAGACCCAAAAGTGCTGCCCATCTCTCATATGTATTACTATACCTATGCTTAAGATGGATATTTTGTGTATGGTATTGGCTCTGATTTCATCTTCTTTTCCTACCTTTATATATTTCTGATTTCCTCATCTGTTTTATTTTCATTCTGTTGTATTACATGTATCCTTAGAGCCACCCCAGATAATTTTTTGAATCCAAATTTGAATCCAAACAAAACTTCCAAAAAATTGATATTAGTTGGTATATCTTGAATTTTGTCTCATACTATGGTTCCATGTTAACATACTCAAATTCCATAGTAGAATTCATGGGCAAATATGAAGTTTTTTTCACCTCTTCTATTGCACTCTCCCTCCCCAACAATTCCCCCAAAAGATCATGTATTTAAAATTTATCAAGAGATTGAATGAGTGAGGGAGTGAGTGAATGAATGGTTAAACAAAGATTTAATGAATAGATTTCACCTAACTGAAGATAGATTAAGAACCTCTTCCATCTCTCAGCAAAGTGGGGAGAGATGGAACATACTTCAAAATAAAGGTCATATAGGACAAGCCCACAGTGAACATCATACTTAACAGTGAAAACCGATAGCTTTTCCTTTTAGATCAGGAACAAGACAAGGATGCCCACTCTCACCACTTATATTCAGTATAATACTAGAAGTCCTAGCCACAGCAATTAGGCAGGAAAAATATATAAATAAAAGGCATCCAAAGTGGATAGGAGGAAGTAACACTGCTACTATTTATATACAACATGATTTTATACATTAAAAAAACCCTTTTTTAAAAATATATGGAACACTCTACCCAAAAACTGTTAGAACCAATAAACAAACTCAACACAGTTGCAGGGTACCAAATTAATATACAGGAAGCTGTTCTGTTTTTATACACTGACAATGAACATCAGAGAGAAATTAAATAAACAATTCCACTTAAAATTGCATCACAAAGAGTAAAATACCTAGGACAAAATTTAACCAAGGAAGTAAAAGACCTGTATGCTGAAAATTATAAGACACTGATTAAAGAAATTGAAGAAGACATACATAAATGAAAGATATTTTATGTTCATGAATTGGAAGAATTAATATTAAAATGTGCATATTATCCAAAACAATCTACAGATTTAATGCCAATGGTATTTTTCACAGAATTGGAGCAAACAATCCTAAAATTTGTATGGAACCACAAAAAATCCTAAATAGCCAAAGCAATCTTGAGAAAGAAGAACAAAGTTGGAGGCATCATGCTTCCAGATTTCAAACTATATTACAAAGTGTTAGTAATCAAAACAGTACAGTATTGGTATAAAAATAGACACCTAGATCAATGGAACAGAATAGAGAGCCCAGAAATAAACCTATGCTTATATGGTCAATTTATTTATGACAAAGGAGGCGAGAATATGCAGTGAGGAAATGTCTGTCTCTTCAATAGGTGGTGTTGGGAAAACTGGACAGCCACATGCAAAAGAATGAAACTGGACCACTATCTTATACCATACACAAAAATAAACTGAAATTAAAGACTCAAACGCTAGACCAGAAACCATGAAAATCCTAGAAGAAAACATAGACAGTAAATTTCTTGACATTGGTCTTAGCTATGTTTTTTGGCTCTCCCTCCAAAGGCAATGGCAACAAAAGCAAAAATAAACAAATGGGACTACATCAAACTAAAAAGCAAAGGAATGGTTTCAGAATGAAAAGGCAACCTACTGAATGGGAGAAGATATTTGCAAATCTATATCTGATAAAGGGTTGATATTCAAAATATATAAATAACTCCTACAACTCAATAACAAAGACCAAAAAAAATCCAATTTTAAAAATGAGCAGATGATCTGAATAGACATTTTTCCAAAGAAGGTATATAGATGGGCAACAGGCACATGAAAAGGTGCTCAGCATCACTAATTATCAGGGAAATGCAAATCAAAACCACAATGAGATGTAACCTCACACATGTCAGAATGGCTTTTATCAAAAGGACAAGAAATAACAAGTGTTGGTGAGGGTGTGGAGAAAAGGGAACCCTCATACACTGTTGGTGGAAATATAAATTGGTACAGCCACTGTGGAAAACAGTATGGAATTTCCTCAAAAAATTAAAAATAGAACTACCCCAAAATGTTAAAAATAGAACTACCCTACGATACCCTACTACTGGGTATTTATCCAAAGAAAATGAAAACACTAATTTGAAAAGATATCTGCACCACTATGTTCATTGTCCATCAGTGGATGAATGGATAAAGAAAACGTGGTGTCTACACCTGGGCACATGCACACACATGCCACACACACATGCACACTAGAATACTATTCAGCCATTAAAAAAGAATAAAATCTTCCCTGTTTTCAGCAACATGGAGGGACTTTGAGGGTGTTCTGCCCTGTGAAATGTTAGAGAAAGACAAGTATCATGTGATTTCACTTATATGTGGAATCTAAAAAACAAAACAAACAAAACAAAACAAAGCTTATAAACACTAAGTTGCCCTCTGGAAACCCGGAAGGAGGGTTGCGGGTGCGTAAAAGGGGTGAAGGGGATCAAAAGATACAAACTTCCAGTTATAAAATAAGGCATGGGGATGTCATGTACAGCATGGTGACTCTAATCAATAATGGATCGCAAATTTGAAAGATGCTCAGAAAGTAAAGCTTAAAAAGTACATCTTAAAAATTTCCCATCGCAAGAGGAACAGATTTTGTAACTTTGTATGGTGACAGATAGTAACTAGACTTATGGTAGTGATCATTTCACAATGTATACAAATGTCGAATCGTCTTTGTGTGGTACACCTGAAACTAATGCAATGTTGCATGTGAGTTATACTTCAATTTTTTTAAAAAAAAAAGTCTTTCCCTGCACCCATTTTAGGAACCACAGAAACAAGTCCAGTATTCTATATAAGTCAGCTACCCACTGGATAATATTCACAATCCCATCCATTGGAGCTTTACCCCCTTGCACGTGTGGCTCTCTGTTACCTGCATCAGAATTATCTGACATGTTTACTAATAATGTAGATTCCTGGGCCTCACCCAGGAAGGGAGACCAGGAACTGCATTTTAACAAGGACTTTCTGCACTGCAAACTTTGAGAAATATTGCAGAGAGGTGATAACATCTGGGAGGGGTAACATTTTAAGTGGTTATTGGTGCTTTGTAACTTGGTGTGAATGATTTGCATGTAGAGAAAAGAAAGAATATGTAAGGACCCCAAAAACATCAGTGCAAGAATATCCAATGACATACTTTGTCTTTTTCAAAAATTTGCTGAGGGTTAGTTTTGTGGGGAAATGAGCACAATCTAGTTAAAATTTTACGAGCTTGAAGATTCAGGTGAGATAGCTTGTATTTATTATAAATTCCATGAATTTTGTTGGCTTATAATCAGGGATAGCCATACTATAAGAAATATGACACAAAAACAATAATTTCCATAAGCAAAGGTTAATTTTAGCAATCCCTCTCTCTATAGATTGAATAGGGCTGGTTAGCTTTGAAAAATGGGTGGAAAGGTTACTTTGGCAGCTTTGTTCTTTGGTACTGATCCTGAACGGTGTCTGCCCGGAGGCCACTGCGAAGTGTGAAATTGAAGAGAAATACCAGGCAGGTGGCCAAAGTTTTAGAGATTGGACAGAAAATCATTCTTTTTCTTTTGACTTGGGACAGTTCAACCCAATTATCTCTTCTGCATTTGAAGACATATTTTTGGCATACTTTTATAGTACTAGTAAATAACACTTTAACTGGAAAACCCCCAAAACAATCATATAGAAACCAAACCTTGTAATCTTTCTTCTTTCCTTATGTCAGCAGAGGTCATTCATGTTTTGAAAGCAGCTTCAGCAAAATCCCCTGGTTTTGATTTTATTAAGATAACTGTTTCATTCATTCATTCTTTCTGATAATACGCTTCTAAGCCAAACTCATTACCCAATCCCTGTTGTGTACCCAGAGATATCCATTCCCTTAGGCCCCAGCTAGATGGACAGGCATCTCAGAATGCAAAATACTAAAAAAAAAAAAAAATACCTGAAACACATATCTTTCAGAACCTTCCTTGAACTTTCTGTGAGACATAAGAAAGAGATTAGTTAACTCAGAGCTGATTTTTAAATAATAAAAACTATATTGGATGTACTGAATATAATAGGGAAGAAAATGAAAGCATGTCCAATGATGAAAAAATCATTGAATTGTTTCATTTAAATGATAAAATATTGTGCAGTCAATTTTTCAAAGAATCTTCAGCAGCTTGAAAATGGCTCATGACAGATAGAATGTTGAGGGAAAAGAGTATAAAGAGTGTGACCCCAATTATATAAATATATTGAGATTTGGATACTGAAAAAGACTGATGGGAAATGGCCAGGATAGTAATGGGGATTTTTTTTCTAGTTGTGGAATTTTCTGTTATTTTTATTGTCTTCTTTATATTTTCCTAAATTCCCTATTTTCTTTCTAAAAATAATCCCACTAAACTAAAAGTAAATTTATTTCTTTGGTTTTTTTGTTTTTTAGGGTTTTTTTCTTTGCTTGTTAATTATTTTTAGTATATGTGCTTGCAAAGCAGGCACTGCAAGTCAGTTTTGAAGACGGAGCTGGAAATATTATAGTATCTTTCCGTTATGATTTCCTGTCCTAGCACCCATCTCCCATCCCCACCTGCCAGATCTCTTGGCTCTTACCCTAAATTAGGAGTTTCCCCATCTTAGTGAGCACAAGTGTTACCTGGAGAGCAATCAATCAAGGACAATAATTATTATTATTCAGAGGGATACAGTTTGTTGAGATGCAAAACAGACTCAAACCATAGCTTAATGTTACTTCTTCGACCCCCCCCCCCGCTAAAAAAATAGTGTCTGAATGTGCGAACAAGAATGATCATGAGTATTGGACTCGCCATATCAAAAAATGTATCATAATTGTCACTTTATTTTTAAAAAATAAATGAATCCCATTGAGCTAAATCAAAGTATATTTAAGAAATCATGTTCACGGCTGTGGAGTATAAACACAATGAGCTGCTTTTGTGGGTGATTCAGCATCACTCCAGTGAGGCTGAGATCAACCAATTCAACGATCATGAGTACCTACTAATGCCAAAAGCATTATTATTAATATATGACAAGGAAGAGTCAATAAACCACAAAAAGAGAAGGAGAAAATAGTGGTCTTTATCTCTGTTACAATAGGGATGGGGTGATGAATGGAACACACATACACCTTTATACACACTGTCATGCACACTCGTGCACACACTTGTGCATGTGTGCACACGCGTGCACACACACTCTGAAGTCACCTCGGCTGACAAGTTCTGAAGGAGATCCAAGTGTTTCAGTGTCATGTTGGGTTGTCATTGTCCTGACTATACTTTACTAATCATATCATTGATACTGTGGGGTCCTTACAACAGAAGAGGTTGCCTGACCTCATCTGCCCAGTTTAGCCATTCAGCAAAATATAAAGGGATTAATACCACAATATACTTGAAAAGGCAAAGAAAGAGAAATTGACCAATATACGGGGAGAAAAAGAGCAGGGAGATAAAAGAACCAAAGTTAAGGAAAGAAAATGAATGAACGGAGTTACTCCTAATTAAAGGCAGACTCAGTGCTAATTGCAATTTCCTATCATGCATTTATTCCACCAATGTCCGCGGAGTATCTACTGCATGCCTGGGAATGTAAGGGATGGAAGGATGAGGAGGATACAGCTCCTGCCCTACGTTTATCGTTGAATGGAGAGGATACGTACATGACATCTCCACGTACCACTGGGAAGCATTAATTTGTTCAGTTGACAATCACCGATGGATAAGCCAGGATCCGTGCTCAGCATTGATACATATGCATAAAAACGTGAATACAAAAATTATATGACTGCAGAAGAGACAGGGCTCCTTTGGAACTTGATATTGGATAACAAATTAATATCAATATAAATAAATATGAATGAATACTTTTTTAAAGATTTTATTTATTTATTTGACAGAGAGAGAGAGAGAGATGGTACAGAACAGGGGGAGTGGCAGGGAGAGGGAGAGGGAGAAGCAGGCACCCCGGGATCATGACCTGAGCCAAAGGCAGACGCTTCACCAACTAAGCCACCCAGGTGCCCATGAATGAATATTCTGATGTCATTCAATAGTGACTCAAGCAAATATCTAAGGCAACTGTCCTGTTAGATACTTAGCAGGTGTCAGGTTACATTAAGTCAGGGGCAGAAGAACTTTATTTAAAAATAGGAAGGGAAACTTATTCTCTATCTACAAAAATCTACTTTAATAAAGGAATTGGAAATTTGCCAGACTTACTGCTGATTCAATCATTTAGGATAATCATTTATTTTGAAACCAGAAGTCACAGTCCAGTGTTCTCTTCTAATACAATACTCTCGCCGTTTGTCATTGTGGTTGCCAACAGGCTGGACTTTTATTGGTTTGATATTACAAGTGTTCTAATGTATAATTCTTCCTAATGTATGGGTCTACTTACCTTGAATACTATAAAATGATGTTAGTTTTAAGACTCTGTAGAATGCAAACATACCAGTCAGAGGCTTTCTTGAAGAACTAGCTAAAGCATTAAGTCAGGCAAATGGACAACTAAAATTAAATTTCACATTCAGGTAAGACACACATTCTTAAATTCTCGTGGATTAAAATAAAATTTATCAATGATAATGCTGTTTACAAATATAGTGAGCCTTTCTTATATCAACCTCTATGCTTTTTAAAATATAGCCTCTCGCCAGGCTAAGAAAGATCTGTATGTTTTATATGTTACATCACAATCAATAGCCCATAGGATTTGGATTTGGATTTTAACACTCATTTGCTAGAGATTTAAGAAATAGTAGGGCTTTTATCAATTCAGTTCGACACACATTTATTGAGTGGTTTTTGTTGGAGCAAAAATAATTAGGATAGAGTCTTTAACCTCCATGAACTCACAATCCAATGGGAGACTTTTTTACCCAATTTAAAAACTATTTCATTTCCTCATTTTCAAGATGGCAAGACACAGCCCTCACTTTAAGAGCATCTTTGCCCATTTCCTGAGCTCCCTTGCTTCTCCCTCCCCTTCTGCTCCCTAAGACCAGTGCCCCAGGAGCTTTGGATCCCATTCTCTCCTTCCTTCTTAGGTATATTAGCTTCAGTTACTCTTAATTATCCCTCTTCTCTCTAGACATATTCACCTCACTCTCTCAACTGGATCCTTGCCAAAGAACTTTAGATGCACTCAAGATTCTCCCGTCTCAATAAAAACAAAACAAAAAAACCCCAAAAAACTTCCTTAAACCTTATATCCTTCTCCAGCGTTATTGTACTCTTCCTCTTTACAATCAAATTTCTAGAGTCATCTGTACTTTCAACATATTTCTTCACTTCCCACTTAACTCCTCAACTCACTTTAAAACAGTTTCCAGGGGAGCCTGGGTGGCTCAGTCGGTTAAGCGTCTACCTTCAGCTCAAGTCATGATGCCAGGGTCCTGGGATTGACCCCCATATCAGGCTCTCTGCTCAGCCATGTGCCTGCTTCTCCCTCTACCTGGCACTCCCCCTGCTTGTGCTCTCTCTGTCAAATAAACAAGTAAATAAAGCTTTAAAAAAAATTAAAAAATAAAACAGTTTGCATCTCTTCACCCCCAAAGAGCTCCCACTAAAAATGATCTCCTCAACTTTTTTTAAAAAAAAGATTTATTTATTTATTTATTTGAGAGAGAGAGAGTGCAAGCACAGGGAAGAGGGACGGGGAAGAGTGAGAGAGCGTTTCAAACAGGCTCCATGCTGAGTGTGGAGCCTGACTCAGGGCTCGATCTCACGACCCTTAGATCACAACCTGAGCCAAAACCAAGAGTTGGACGCTTAACCAACTGCACCACCCAGGTGCCCCTGATCTCCTGAACTTTATGGACATATCTGAGGCCATATAGCACTTGACCTGCTCCTTGAAATTTCTTCCTTGGCTTTGGTGACCCAAAGTCTCCTCATTTTCTTTCCTCTCGATGACTGCAGAGCAGAATCAAACCAGCACTAGTGATCTTGGGGTGTTTCTTTCCAAACCCTGGAGAGGCAGGAAGTGGTTACCATCCCCTCCTACTCTTCAACCTCAGATGCTCTTTCATCCTGAAAGGCCAGGGTCCAGGCTGTCCTTGCAACTTGAGTCTCTTCCCAGGTGAGATGATAGAATTATTTTAGGTAAACCATGGCCAGGTCCCAGAAGATGGGAGCTGACAGAAGAGAAATTTTGAGGCTAGGAATTAGGCCTGGAAACTTTCCTCCTGTCCTCCTTTCCACCCTTCCCCCCTAAATTTTAAGGTGGCTGTCATCTACCTATTGATATGAGAAAAGGAAAAGGTGTGCAGGCTCACTGTAACTCAGGAAATAGGAATTAAAATAGCAATATTTTAACCCTTGGAAGGATTTTGAACAGGAGAGAGATATGATCTACATGCTTTGCAAATCAACATATCTTTGTTCAATTAAAGATTGTGAAACTGTGCATAACTATCTAGATTTGTCTCAAGACCTACATGACTCAGATCAGAGTTTGCAGAATATGAGATAATGGTATTTTGTTTTCCATAAAGAGTGTAATATACTGCAATATGCAGTACACTGAAATACCAGAATTCAGAAAGCTGGGCTTGCAATCTAGACTCTATTTTCTGGCTCCTTCTTAGCCTTATTCCTCCCCCTCCAAACTCTAAAGGCTAGAATTTTTCAACGCTAGTCCCAAATGCTCTACTTTTCTCACACTAAACCCCCTGGAGGCTGTCTTAGTTGTGACCACAGCCCAGTGTACTCACATTTTTATCTCTAACTTTGATCACTTACTTGAGCTTCAGACACAAATACCCAGCTGCCTACTCGACAGCTCCACTTGCTTGTCTCAAAGGAATGTCTGGTCCTTTTTCAGGTTTCTCTCTGTCAGGAAATGACCCTACCGTGAAATAACAGCCAGTTCCATTGACCAGAAACTTTCTCCCACTCCTGACAACTGTACCTCTTAAATCTGTGCCTGGTCTGTCTGTTCCTGTCCATGCTCAGCACCCTCAGCATCAGCACCCTAGCTCACACTTCCATGATCACTCCCTAAGGCTACAGCAGCTGTGTCCCAACCAGTCTTCCTGAATCCATTCCAGCCCTATTCCAGTATGTTCTTCTCACACAGTAAAGATCTTTACACAATTCAGATTATAGCACTGGTTATTTAAAGCTCTTTAACAGATCCTGCTGCTCTTGGGACAAATACTCAAATCCTAAACGTGGTCTACTAAGCCCTGTCCCGCCTGACCCCTCTGTATTCTCCAGTCTCACTGACTACACTTCTTTGCTTTCGGCTGTAGCCATACCGAATGTCTTCAACACATTACACTCTTTTTAGCCACAGGGCCTCTGCACGTGGTATTCCCTCTCCCCGGACCACTCCACTTCCACTAGTAAACCCTATACTTTTTCTTCTCGTCCAACCCAGCTATCACTTGCCTAATGCCCTAGGGCCCGGACCAGGTCGGGTTCCCCTGTTGCATTCTCTCGTGGAGTTATGGATACCTTTCTTTCATAGCACTTAGCCAGTGGAATCTAGTTGAATCCAATTCTAGTTATACATTTCTCCCTATAATTTATTTTACTTAGTGATTGACTGGACTGCAAACTTCATGAAAACAGGAATAAGGTCGGTTTTGTTCACCCTTGCTTTCCTAGCACCTACCACATTACCTAGCACACTTAAGGCAATTGGATATTCACCACAAAAGGACATAGTATATTGATTTAAATAACCATAAGTTGTCCCATAATAACTTGAAGTGTTGTCATATATTCTCCCTCTCTCCTTTCAGTTCTTTTTCAAATTTTCCTTAAACCCCTTTTACATTTTCTCACTCCCTCAACCTCTTTTAAATCTTCTGGCGTTTGCCTCCTATCCTCTGTTATCAAAGACCTTATTTGATAACATTTAAGGGAATTCCAATACTACCTTTAAACTATTCTCCGAGTATTCCTGAGTCTGTGGGAAAATCCAGGAGTTCTCCTTTGTGTTTCTCATACTGAGTGAATTTTTCTCTTGCTCCTTCTTCTACCCCCACCCCACTGGCAATTATATCAACTGTCAACCAGAGGTGACAATGAGCCTATAGGAGCTATCTTCACCATAGACTGTTTCCTCCTTCTTTAGGAAGGTGCTGTATCACTTTACGAGATGTTGGATCTAGTAGATGATGAGCTTATGGTTATGACCTCAGTTATGACCTCATCTTCAAAATATCCCACCAACCAGCTTTCCATCTGGGACATCTAACATGTACTTAGCCTCCTGTACTTCTTCTTTGAAGCACTCCCCACAATTGCATTTAAATGCTTATTTTGTAATTAGTTGTTTAATATCCATCTCTCCCACAATTAAGCCCTACAGCTGGTCGTCCATTACATCCACAGTGCCAGGCACAAAGAAACTCAATAAATAATATTGAATGAATGAATATAATTAACTGAGGTAACAATCCAGCAGACTTTCCCACTTGGTTATGCTTTTCTCTAGGCAGCTAAATAATTTCATTAAATTTGATCATTGCTATACATTAAATACTATCGCTAAATATTACTAATACTCTGAGTGCCTGGGTGGCTCAGTCGGTTAAGCATCTGCCTTCAGCTCAGGTCTTGATCTCGGAGTCCTGGGATCGAGCCCTGTGTTGAGCTCCCTGCTCAGGGGGGAGCCTGCTTCTCCCTCTCCCTCTGTCCCTCCTCCCCACCCCACCTCCCCACTCATGTTCTCTCTCTCAAATAAATAAATAAAATCTTTTAAAAAATAAAATAAGTAAATATCAGTAATACTAACACTGCATTTAAATAATTATGTTAAATAAGTTAAATAATTACACTTAAGTAGAAACTATATATATATGTTTTTAAAGTTCATTTATTTTTTTAGTAATCTCTACACCCAATGTGGGGCTCAAACCCACGACCCAGAGATCAAGAGCTGCACGCTCTTCTGATTGAGCCAGACAGGTGTCCCGAAACTATATAATTTAAAGCTACATTTCAAGAAATGCAAAAATGTAGGTATAATTTCTTTTCACATCCATCCTCATAAATTCCGATGGCTACGTAACTTTCCCACTTTTTCCCTTAGGTTTGCATGAAAAGCATCATACTTAGGAACTTCTCCATGTCTAGAAGTTCAAGTGGTTTCAAGAGTTATCATAAACATCTTCCCAGAGGTTCAAATGCAATAAGGATTCAAGTATTTTCTACATACCAGGCACAATATCCAATATTTTTCCCGGTACTATTTTATTTTCTCTCTACTATTTTATTTCCTCCAGAGTGGAGGTTCTTTCTAAACCCAGGAAGAGTTTTCTTTGGCTTAATTTCTGTAATGTGCTAAATTGCTTTTCAAAAATTTCGAAGCAGCTCTTTACGCCTGCAAGTTCCTCTATTTTGTGTGTATCCAGAAAAGCGAGGCTTAAAAATATCTTTAACAACACTTGAATTAAAGAGTTAAATATTATTCATGAAAAGCCCAGTGTCGTTATCTATTTGTATTGTAAGTGTATTTATCACTCTTTGGAAACATGATAGTTTTCCAAGATTTGGAAGAAAATAATAAAAAAAAAAATCACAAAAGGTAATAGATTCCAGTCAAAGAGAACAGACATCTAAAACACTTAAAACAACTAACAGGAAGGGGAATTGGGAAAACATGTCTCAAATATTATATGCGAAATCCTACTTACTATGAATGAAGTCCCTCATAGATGCCGGGCATATTATCTATCGTCCAGGGTAAGCCCTTTGGCATTTAAGTGATCTGCATCCCCCACCAGAGCAGACTTCATGTCTTATTCATCTTTCTCTCCAAAACACCCTCCAGAACATAGGCACACATACATGTGCACACGCACATGCATTTGTGCGCACACACACACACTCCTAGCAAAGAACCTGGCACAGAGTAAACTTTCACAAATTTTATTAAAGCCAAACTACATTAATTAGTCTGCAACTCTAAAAGGTACAATTAGACATTTCACATGAAATGAACGATGACAAATTAATTTGTTGTTTATATAGATGTGAAACTAGTTACTTAGATGAGTGTTAGAGCTGATATAATATGCAGAACTTCCCAAACAGTTGTTTTTTCCACTAAATCATAATTCTCTATTATCATTAACACAAATGTTTTAGTTTATTGCTTTACTTTATAGTGATAGGAAGATAAATTATTTAGAAAATGATTTAAAATGACCTCAAATAGGGATGCCTGGGTGACTCAGTTGGATAAGCATCTGACTCTTGATTTCGGCTCAGGTCATGTCTCAGGGTCCTGGAATCAAGCCCCGTCTCAGGCTCTTAGCTCAATGGGGAGTCTGCTTCAGGATTCTCTCCCTTCCTCTGCCCCTCCCCCCAGCTCATGTGCAAGAATGCACGCTCTCTCAAATAAATAAAAAAATCTTTTAAAAACTTACCTCAAATAAGAAGGCTTTGGGCATACTTCATCTATCCTATTTTGCTATAGTTTTCTATTCTCCTGTCCCTGAGATAAAATGTTCAGTATTCTAGAAGGGAGAGAATGTGCCTCAACTACAGTGAGGCTGGCTGGACAAATGGGATATGTAAATCCTCTCCTCGGTTTTCCCTCTTTGATATTCCATCAACATCAAGTCATACAGCACCTACACCTTGGCAGGGGTCCTCACAATGTTTTGCTTTGATGGAGGGCTGACCCCCTAGATCTGTTATAATTCTAAGACAGCAAAGGCTCCTGGAAGGGATGTCATCTTCTTCCCTTGAGCCCCCTTTTGTACCCATGGCCGTGCTCCAAACACAGGAGGACCACTCAGGCCAGAACTGTTGTTGCTTTGTACTAAAGAGTATGTCATAAGATGTACAGAAGAAAGAGTTAAAATCAACTACAAAGGAGAAAGAATAAGGTTATACTGCATTTAGAGTATAAAATTTGGTGATGTTTAAAACATAATTTTAATTTAACATTAATTTAAAAAATTAATCTCATAAAAGAAAAAATAAAACCAGTATGTCACTGTCTTATCATAGGAAACATAGCTTTGGCTCTTATTTTTGAAGTCACCAATATTTTAAAATCCTAATGTTATATACACACCTGTATCAGACAATTTTTTTTAAGTAGCAGTAATTAAATTCAACAACCATCTGATTAGCGTCTTGTGCAAGGCATGATGCCAGAAGCCAAAAGGAGCTCAAAGATGAAGATTACTTGCCCTTGCTTTTAAAAATTGAAAGTATAATAGATAACGACACGGAAATAACTGTAATAGAAGCAGAATTTTAGAATTATGAGAGCTAGTGTGGTGGGATACAAGGCAGAGATGGGAAAATTTTACAAAAGGCGTGACCTTTCAACTGGACCTTGAAGAATAAGCAAGACTTTGACAGACAAAGGGGAGGGTAGTCCAGGCACCAGGAACTAAATAACATCGTGAAAAAAATCAATAAAACCCATGCCTGTGTTGACGTTTCTGTTCTCAACTGAATGGTCACTTCAGTTACCTGAAGACTGTTTCTCTTTATTTGAGTTGTTAATCTAAGGCTGTGCTTTTGAGCGGGGCTATTTTTATTTCCAGAAGTATCACCTCCTAAACTAGAGATCGGTCACTGTCACCAAATTATAGCCTAACGACATCACATGGGACTAGCCTCACGTGAGCTGGAGTTCCACAGAGAATTTAAAAGTCTGTAAATTCCTAGAAATTAAACAATTTAGAAAATCTAATCAAGGGGCAACTGGGTGGCTCAGTCGGTTGAACATCTGCCTTCGGCTCAGGTCATGATCCCAGGGTCCTGGGATTGAGCCCTGAGCCCCTGCTTCTCCCTCTCCCTCTGCTGCTCCCCCTGCTTGTGCTCTCTCACTGCCAAATAAATAAATAAAATTTTTAAAAAATCTAATCAATCACACTGAAAGGCAGGACGGCATACAGTCTCAAGTGCAAAGGTTCTAGAAAAGATGATTGCAACCAGCTGCATACTAACAACGTAGTTCCAATTCATTATCCTTTTCGAAACTTTCATCAACTATCCTTAATGCAATAGGCTCTGTCCCTGTGACACATAGTAGGTGCTCAAAAAAACATTAGCTAGATGACAGACCTTTTTTTTATATGACTTGTATGCTCACTTTGTAATAAAGGTTGTTGAAATATTAAACAAAGAGAACCTGCTCTGAACACTGAATTCTACATTTATTCAATATCTTTTATGTCCAAAGCACTGATTGTTTGTGGACCTGTTCAGTTTGTAGAATGATTTCTCATGCAATATCTTATTTGAGCCTTACAACAATCCAGAGGGATAAATAGGACAACTCCCACTACTCCTATTTTATGGATGGGATTACGGAGATTCACCAAGGTCAGGAGACTTGTCCAAGGTCAGGGAATTGAACCTTGGCTTAGACCTAGATTGGCTCTCAGTCTACTTTCCACAATATCACCCAGCTTCTGTACATTAGTGCCTTTCTTTGACTAGTCTTGATTTCATACTCCTTGCATAACGAGACTTGATTTATGTATCAAATAATTAGTACTATCTGTTCATATCTATCCATCTCTCTATCTACCTATCGAAAGAGGACTATCCATAAACAGAAAGTATAGAAACAATTGCGTTTCTTTTTCAAATGCAAAAACAAACTTTTATGAAAAACTCTGATGAGAAAGTATTGGTTTAAGCTTAATATTATGGTAATGTTCATGAACATATTACAGAACACTCAGGAAGAATCTCCAGCTAAATACCCTACGTTTCTTCAGAAATCCCTTCTAATCATCACTTGAAATGGACCAGTGACTTATTTCTGTGCATAAACAACACGCGTTGCTAATTGTACACGTAACATTAAATGTTCTCAAGTTGTCTTTGGCCAATGGACTGAGAACAAGGAGCCTGACTTACATTCCACAGATCTAAATAATAATTTGATGGTTAGCTCATTACAGGGAATATGGTAGTGTCAAACAACCATAATACATCTATTCTGGAATTTTAGGGTTTCTACAGAATCCATCCATGATGTGTTTATGATGTAGAGATGATTGACTCTGTCAGTTACTAATAAATGGTAAATAAAAAAGTAACCTGTGATATTAAAGTGCTACATTAGCTACATTGTGATTAAATTACAGTAACACCACCAGCTATAAACCTTTATAGAATCTTCTCAACCATGCAGTAATTCTCCTAACTATACTATTATGTAGAGCACAAATATTTCTTTGTAAGTCCAAAGCAATACATCAGGGAAGCGTTTACTGCTGAAGCTAGATTGAGAGTAAATGCATCTTGGGTTGCTATGAATAAAAGCTCTAGCTTCTCATTACTTTATGACAAGACACAGAAATTCACTTTACTTTTCATTTAAGCTTTTCGGCTTCCGTTTATAGATGTATGCCTTCACGCTTTTATTCCCTTCTTGCTTCAGCCGTACGTAATAAATGATTATAAATTTTCACATTTGACCACCTCTCTGCTAGTCTCATGCTTAATGCACAAAGTTAGGAAGCCTCAGGTAAAATTTCACAAACACTTTTATTTATGATGTTGTCCTTGGTAACGGAAATTTCAATGTACTGAAATGAAAAGTATGATTAAAGGGATACGACATCCTGACAAGGATAGTAGAGGGCAGCCTTCTATTTCCTACTGAAAATATATAATACTTTTTTGACATCAATTTCATAGAGAATAGACATGGGTTCGTTGTGGAAAAAAGACACAAACATGTTTCTAACTTCAGTCTTCTTGAATTTTCACTTTTATAACTTACATTAGAAATACCTTATCTGTACCGATGAGCTCATGATATGAAAAATATCTTACTATTAAATTACCATTATTAAAATTTAATATCGAGGACTGAAAAGAAATTGAGAAAAAAATAAAATTTGGAATGAAAAAATTTCCTTTCTGAAAGGCGATATATGTAGAAAAGTATTGATTTCTTCCTGTTTCAGTTATTTCAATAACTGATACTATTATTTAAAATATCCGTGTGGCAAAAATGAGGCAGCACACATTGGAAAAGTTAGAAACGTTCATAAAGAAACATAGTTAACCTCTTGTTGTGTATTTCCCAATTACCATCATGCAAACAAAGTGCAAGGCAAGTGTGTCTACATATTATAACAATAACACGTGAGTGCTTGAGGCTATGAGTTACCCTTTTCCTACAACTTCAGGGAAGAAAGAACCCAAATGATTGCTAGAACTTCCTCTAGTAAAGTCACTTCTCACATTAAATTCTGCTGCTAAAAAGTGCAGTTTCTGTGCCTGGAAATAAGAATTGCTTCAGAGACGCTGGTTTCACCCACAGTCTTACTCTGGTCTCCAGCCAGTTAATAGAATGTGTTATCCATAGATTTGAGTTCAAGGATCATTATAACTCCTTCAACCTTGTACTGCCACAGCAGCGTGTGAGAGCTATTTCCTACTCAGTGAAGGAAGATATAACATCTTGATTTCAAATCTCTGGAAATAAGATACTGTGGAAATCTTAAAATATATATCCTCTTGATTTCATATCTATGGAAATAAGAAACTGGAAACTTACTTTGGATAACTGCAGATTGAGCCAGGGATGTGGCCAATCTCTGGGCATTGATAACTGGATTATCTCTAGGATCCTTCGTGTCTGGAGCTTCATGTCACTGATGCACGCGGAGTGTGTCTACTGACTTTCCCCGCTGTGCAGAGCACTGTACCAACCCCGGGGAAGGAGCGAAGACACACAAAAAAGCACCAAGCCTAGCTCTTGTCATCTAGCAGCTTACAGTCTGGCAAGGAAGATAAGACTTGCACGCAAATAACTAAAATTACAAGTCAGCAAATAATCAGAGCCATATGAGCAGTGAGGTAAATTCCACGAAATTACGTCGCATTGGAAGGGCCGGGCGTAAATGCCATCTGGTTGTTGCAGGGAGTTTGGGTGGTCTGTTCATCGGTCTCAGTTCATGGCTCGGGCAGAGGTCAGTAAATTCAGTAGATTTGAGTGCTGCTAGTTAAGGACTGAGAGCCAAAGACCCTGCAGTATCCTTGGTGCCACAGACAGAGCCAAAGCACAGACAGGAGAGGAGAGGATAAGAAAAGGGAGAGGGGTGATGATCCAGAGGATGGGAGGTGAGACAAGACAGCACCCACAGCTTCCACAGCTCTGTGCTGTTTCCCTTACGACACGGGTCGTGCTGAAGAAATCCTTGAACGGTACCTTTGGGTTTTGCATTAATGAAAAGAAAAGGATTTTAAAAGCCAAGGCAGAGGGCTTGCTCTACACCACATGTCCACAGTCATTACATTTTTAAGAAACTATTCGACTGCTCTATGGGCTAAAAAAAATCGAGTCTGTGCAGCATTTCAACAACCTCACAGCTTTCTTCAATAACTGTTCCTACAAATACTTTCTGACAGCTTCCATTTGTTGCCCTGCTATTGCAGAACCCTGAAAAATATATTATGTCTCATGTCAGTTATAAAAATAACACCACAAATTATAACCAAAACAAAATTACCCAGTAATTATCATTTAGATGTCCATTTGAATCCTTTTCAGAGTTACTGTTACTTTAGTCTGCCATTACGAGCCAGACAATTTAATACAAGGCACACCAGTGGGTTTATTTAAATCTTACTCCTTTACCATGTGCTACAATAATATCTGAAATCTACCTTTCTGAGCACTCTGTGAGTGCCTTAATCTCAAGAGCACTTCTAAATACATTCAATACTTTAGAGCTTTAGATTTGACAAAAATAGGAATGGTAAACATGTGGTGTCAATTATGGGAAAAAACTGAACAAAGGTTAGAGGAATAAGAACAGAGCTCACACTTTCTTTTAACTTGTTAATGTCTCTGACCCTTTTGTACCAAAAAAATCACTTTAATCAACATTATATGCATTTCATTCTGGCCTTCCCATTTAACAGCCTGTAAAAAATGTTTGGCTATCAATTATACACATCAAGTTGATATGCTGCAGGACTGGGGGTCATTTATGCTTGCAATTAAATCTGAGAGGGCTTGAGGAGACCCACATGGTTAGCAAGCCCTCCTCGTTCCACCCCACTCAGGCGTTTTGAAACAGCAAGAGATGAGGAAGCTTCGTTAAATTTATCCAAGACGTCTTTTCTCATCCTAGGAATTGAAAAGCCATGATCACAAGTATAGTGAGTTTCAGATCTATGACCTTCTTTTCCAGTTGTGTACTGTCCCCTCTCTCACTGTATTCCCATAGCCATAGTGTCTCTCTCTCTCTCTCTCTCACACACACACACACATACACACACACAGATTTTAGTCAAACACATTTAAAAATTGATTCTTGACTTGCTTTGAGTCTCATCTGAAGCCAAAACAGTCATTCAAGTCTGAGTCTGGCCACAGATATCTGTAGAGCTGGTGGAAGATATGGGTCAGCACACGTAAGCGCCCCATTTATCACGAACCAGAGGATAATGCACCAGAGGTCACATCACTGCTTACCTCCTCTTAATCTCATATGAAAGTTGATGGGATGTGCAACCTAAAATGATAAGAAGAGATTCTCAATTAAGTGGTCTTAAACTGGTATGGCTTCAGACCCAACTCAACAACTCAAGAGTTTATGTTAAAAACGCACGAACGAAGAAACTGTCTTATGTCCAGCAGTGTGCTAATGGAGATTTTAAATGGCGTTCTGTGTACATCTGAAGACTGGGCTCGGGCTCCAAAGCAGATCACTGTTTGACTTCTTTCATTTAACTTCATGAATTCTTCCCTTCCCATCCTTCTCTCCAACCTCAGACTCTCAGATAAGAGGACCAGCCATTGGATTTCAAAGCAGACTTTTTTTTTTTAAGATTTAATTAATTTATTTGATAGAGAAGGAGAACACAGAGTGGGAGGGAGAGGGAGAAGCAGACTCCCCGTGAGCAGAGAGCTCGATGCAGGGCTTGATCCCAGGACCCTGAGATCATGACCTGAGCTGAAGGCAGGCACTTAACTGACTGAGCCACCCAGGCGCCCCTCAAACCAGATTTTAAAAGACACTCCTTCAACATTCCTTCCTTCATTCTAACAAATGTTTATGGAGTGTCTCCCATGTATAAAACATGGTTCTTGGTGCTTGCTTAGATTTATTACGAATATTTTTTGAATATATACTGGATGTTGGAGTCAAATTCATCTCTATATGATGCAGTACCTAATCCCAAAAGAACTCCGCCTTAGATTGAACAGTTCTAGGAATTAGGAAAAAATAACTCCAAATGCCAGTTAGGGGCAGCCATCCAATCCCCAAGCTTACAGGGGTGGGGGGGTAGGAGTACATTTTGAGTTCACAAGCATATTACGGTACAATTGTCAAATGCCATGGTTTGGCTGATGCACAGAACATTAAGAATGGAGACGACTGAGTGCAAGGAGCGTCTTTTTTAATTGATGCATTTTTTACCGTAACATTCTACTCTCGCCTCTCCCCCTATGTGTTAGCTTGTTATAATAAATAGTGGTGTGTACAGCAAGGGAAGGAGAGGAAACATATAGAGATATCTTTCTTAATATTATACTCTTTTATGATGTTAGCACCTTTGGCTTTGCTCCTGAAAGCATATTTTCTTCTCATGCTTCTTTTCAACATACTAATCTAATGAATAAACCATTTTTATTAGAGGACTTTATATTGATGAATTGGAAATACTACTTTCTATCCGTAAGTCTAATTGTGTATATCCTATGAAGATAAATGCCCACATAGATCAATTTTCTATTAAAAATGGGTGTTTTGTTAAAGGGAGTTTTAAAAAATCATTTTTTGTTATAGATCCAAATGTTTTTAAATATTTTTAAACGTCAACATAGAAGAGTCTAATACTCTCACATAGTTATAATCTCCCAGTAATGTCCTCATGGGCTTGAAATTTGTCTGTACATCCCCCAAAATGTTGAAGTAAATGGGAGAAACCAGCTCACAAATAAATTAACATGTCTGCTTTCCAATTTAATACCGATTATTTTTTCGATGTTCAATATAGCTGAGATTCCATAAAAGTTTAACCTCCAAACAAAATGTAGTAGTCACATATTCATTGATTAGATTTTATTAATTACAAATCGTACTCCAAGGTTCTATGCAAAAAGTCTTACAAATTGCCTACAAATGAACTTGGAATATTTTATCTGGTTTAAAAAAGAGCTAAAAGGAATAAAGTCTAGATTCACTTTGAAAACCTGAAAATATGTGGTCATAGAAACAAGGAAGAAAAGGAAGTTTCTGGGTTCTTCTTTCCACTCCAGAAGAGTTGAAGCATATGCCTGAGTTATTACAATGCATTGATCTGACTCCGACCCGAAGTTACTAAGGTTTTATAAGGCTGCGATAAAGCTTTCTTTGCATTAACCAGCCAAGCACATGAACATTTTAATGAACTGGTTTTACATGGTTCATTGGGCAGCTACCAGGCTACTATAATACAAATCACCACTCCGCCACATCGAGCTTTCTCGTGATGCTTGTACTTCTTCAGTTTACCAAATGCAAATTGAATATCATGGCTATGGAGCTTAATCAAATACTTGACTATTCGAGCATGAGAAATTCTCAGCCTGGAATCTGCTGTATTCTGGGATAGTCGCTCAAAGGACTGAATCTCCTTTGAGGAGAGGATTTCAACTCCCAAGCTTCCAAACCAAAAGTGAAATTTATCATGATAGTCATGGAGACCACTAAAAAAAAAGGCCCCTCAAAGTCACCACTCTGTTGAAATGGTTTAAGGCAATGAATGACAGTATGACCAAAGGAGCAAGTAGCTGAATCACCATTAATCATGAAGAGATGGGATCCCCAAACTGATATTTGTCTTAGGGACCTGAAGGCTGGAATGAATTATTGAACTCAATACCTATGCAGATCAAATCTCCTCGGAATAATTAAGTATCATTACTGACAAACATTTGTGTGCATTCTAGTCAACACTTAGAGTAACACTAAATTTTTAAATATTTATCATGTCTTCTGAGAGTTTTATGACACTGTATGTATTTTTAAGATTAAAGATTAGCCCAACACATAATTTAATAATGAATGCAAATTATAAATGAATATTTAACAAACCATACCACATTTTATGTCCTAACATCTCTTCTGCCACTGGATATGACTGAATGAGAAATGGCCACATGATGAATTGTCCCGCTGCCTAATGCCCCAGTGAAAACAAGGTGTTTTCACCTTGATGTGGCCTTTAAAATAAATTAATTTGTTAACATTTAAAAATGCAGTGTAACAGATGACATAAAACATTTATAAGACAGTTTATGACCCAACCAACCATGTTCTAATCCAATAATATTTATTAAAACATTTTATTTGGCTGGTCATTTCATGGTCAAGATTTGGAAATGTTTGTTTTTCAAGTTGAGTCAAGGATTTAAATGCTACTAATGGTACCATAAAGATGTTATATGGTGTTAATATAACCCGAGTATTAAAAATATAATGAATTTGCTATTTATGAACCATTAAGTTTTACCTTACCCCCAGAATAAATTTTATATCATTACAGACCTATTAATACACCCTCTCTGTTTTTGCATCCTCCTAATTCCATCTACTACCTTCCCTAAGATATATTTGCAAGCCGAATTTATAAATATGTGAAGATAAATCAGAATTTTTTCCCCTCTAGAAAATAGGTCTGTATTCAGCATAGAGTAGGACGTGGTTCTTTTTCATTTTAGATTTTACGGTTATCACCTTAGTGTTTCTGAACAAGGCAGGAACCACTGCATACATTAATAAGACATAGGTCAGATAAGCCAATTCCCTGTAGTGGAAGTTTCAGCTCCTCTGCTAAACCAAAACCTTGAAAAGGGGCTTTCTTTCCGTTATCGAAAAATTAAGGACTGCAGATTTCTTCAACTATGCACACCACGTAACTCAGTGATTCTGGGACTATAACATTGAGGAAAACCTAGTTATTAAAATGTTTATACATATAAACATATTTGCCAGTAAAACATTGGCAACAACCCCAAAATATGAGCTATGGGGCAACTTTGGACCACCTACTGGACAGAATATTATATAGCCATTAAAAACAGTGTCTCTGGAGGTGCCTGGCTGGCTCAGTCGGTAGAGCGTGTGACTCTTGATCTCAGGTTCGTGAGTTCGAGCTCCATGCTGGATGTAGAGATTACTTAGAAATAAAAGCTTTAAACGAACAAACAAACAAAACCTTGTCTAAAAAACCACAGCAAATGCTATGCTTAAAACAGAATGCTAAGGGGGTGGGAAAGGTAGGATGCAAAATTGAATGTGGTGCCTGAGGAGAACTATGTCAAAGTAAAACAAAATCCTAAAATAAGAAGAAAACTACAGTATAGGCAGAAAGTATGAGCAGTTACTTTTATTTAGTGTCAATGAGATAATGTATGTAGTATATGAAATCCTTTAAAACAAAATAATCTATTTTTAATGAAGTAAGGAGTTTGGGGCAGCTGGGTGGCTCAGTTCGTGAAGTGTTGGACTCTTGATTTTGGCTCAGGTCATAATCTCAGGGTCATGAGCCCGCTTGGGATTCTTTCTCTCCCTCTCCCTCTGTTCTCCCCCCGCCCATGCTCGTGCACACGTGTTACGTGCTTGATCACTCTCTTTCTCAAAAAAAAAAAATAATAATAAAATAAAATTAAGTAAGGAGTTTGAATTAATACTGCTAGTTAATAATACATATCTCCTTTCTACTTCCCCAGTATTTGGAAATAGTCTGGATTTCGTCAGGGTGTTTACATGTTACTGTCCTTGGGGGGAATTCTTTCATTATTATTATACATAATTGCATCTGTCCCAAAACAAAAGAAAGTCACTCTAATACAGAGGATGATGGATTAGTTAGAAAGATGTCATAATGAGGATCATCTCAATTGCCTTGAAATTGTCAAGACCACATTTATTGCCCATTTGGTTCTTCCTTTTCGATCTCCACTCTCTGCTGCCTTTTTCTTCCCTCCAGATCTTTTTCATTTCTTATGCAAAGCTCAGGGCTGGAACTGCAGTTCCACATGATTTTTCAACATACATCATCTTTCTTCAAGGCTTTTCTCAGGTTCACCCCATTCTTAAGTACGATAAAAGTTTCCCTCAGCTTAAAAGGGAACGCACAGAGTGGGGGCTGAAGGGAAGGAAGGATCCAGGTTTTCTCAGGTTTACTTTCTTTTTCTTTTCTTTTCTTTCTTTCTTTCTTTCTTTTTTTTTTTTTTGGTAGGGGGCAGTTTTATTGATTTATTTGCTTGTTTGTTTATTTATGTTTTAAGTCCAGTATAGTTAACATACAGTGTTATATTAGTTTCGGTTGTACGATATGGTGATTCAGCAATTCCATACATCACTAAGTGCTCATTAAGACAAGTGCACCCCTTAATCTTCATCCTCTCTTTCCCCCATCCCCTCACCCACCTCTCAGAGTTTCCTTAAACAGGAGAAGCAGATGCTTGCTGTTCTGATGAACTTTGAGAACAATTGCACCATTTGGGCTCGGTTAATATAAAGGTAACGGAGACCTTGTGGGATTCTTGTGAAGATCCAGGGAAGTAACATAGGTAAAGCACTCAGTAGGAGACGGGCTACCTAGTAAATGCTCAGTAAGTTTCAGCCAGTATCTTCTGCACAATCACTAGTTAGAGGCAGCAGCTGCAATTTTTTTTTCCAGGAGGATCAAAAAGGCAATCACTGGCTCATCCCCAAACGCTAGAGTTTTCACCGATTCTTTATGTCATCAATTTATTTTCTCTTTAAAGTTCAAACTACTTTAACAGTGGAATTCTGTGCCTTAAAAGCAGGCTAACAAGCAGATTTTAACCACTACAATTCCCAAAGGTTGGATCCTTTTCCAGAAGAATTTATAAAATGGGTAAGCAAAGGTGATAGATCACATCAGAACAAAGTTTCTGTTATTATCATGTATAGTAAGACCCAGTGCTAGGTTTACTCAGGACTTTGGTAGTCAGAAATCTGGATAATAGCCACCTCCCTCCCCCAACGCCCTTCAAAAGAAGGAACACCATGTGCCTCAGAATAGTACTGCATCCCGATCTTATTTCCTGTGCTTTGATAACCGTACCTGATCCCTCTCCTGTTATTATTACCCGAGGTTGCTCAACCAGTATCTGTCTCTTACCTTGCAATAGATCCATACAAGGGACCAGGGCAAGGTCTGGCAAAGGTGAATTCCCTGTGAAATGCCTGCCCTAGGGAAAGAACTACTTGTCAAGTTTAAAGTCAGCGCAGGGTTTGGCAGAGCGAGCTGATATCTATCTGAGCTCAGCTGTGGAAGTCACACAGGATGGTGTCAATCTCAGGATACAAAGGCAGGATTGAATCCACATTTCTCTGCTGTTTCAGAAGCCACCTAGAAAGTGGAAATGGGAAGCAAACTCAGCACGCCCCCCCCCTTGCCTGTTAGCAAACTTTCTGAGTGCTTTTCATCTATCTTTGAATGTGACCATCCTCCTTTATAGTCGGCCTGGAACATTTATAAAGAGGAAGCCACTGAATTGTATAAAAGCCTTTATAAGCATCCTTACAGTTGCCTATCTCCTTCCAACCCCACCCCCCAGCTCACCCCCTGGGATGTGGACTACCGCTCGCTACCCTATAAACATCAAGCATTTTCCACTTGTGATTTTATGCCAAATCATAACCACGATTCGGAACACTAAAGTACTCTATTTCATTTTAGAAGTCGCCTCGCTTCCTTTAACCCACATTCAGCGACAGTTTCTTTTCTGTTTTACAGAGTGGAGGAAGAAGAGAAGAGAACCATCACATACATATAACAGAGTTCCTGGGAAGGGGCACAGCGAGTTCCTTTGACTCTCAGACAGTGAACACCGCACAGCCACTCCATAGAAGCCACAATGAGCTCTGCCTTTTCACATGTGACTCCAGGAACAAGGAGAAACAAAACCAATTCCCCCCAGAGGTACAGACAAAGAAGAGCACCCTCCCAGAGGAGCCTGATGACAAGTGGCCGCGGAGAGCATCACTGTGATCAGTCAGAAAGGCAGGCGAGTTATTAGCTTAGCCCTGAACCTCCTACTTAATGTAGGACCAGTGGTGATGGTTAACAGACCCTAGCTGCGGTGACAAGCCTGGGACCTGCTTGAGGAAATCCAATTGAAAAGCAGCCAAGAGGAACAACAAGCTAGAAACAGATGTTCCAGCTACCAGGATGTGCACACATTTAACCTGAATATGTAGTTGGGGCGGGATAGAAGCGTTCCTTTCTAAATATAGTGATTTCACCTCTTCCCCCATATAGATAATGTCAAGTTCAATTTTAGCCATCCACATTCGTTTTGTCAAATTTTCACCAATTTCTTTAAAATAAGAAGATGTCAAAATCATAACAGCTATTAAGGGAATTCAGGGTATGTGACTTACCTGCCACGTTTTGCCAAAACATTTCAGGTAAATCATACACTCTTAAATTCCGATCTCATAGTAATTGAAAATTATCTTAAAAAAAAAAAAGACTGCCCCAATGAAATCCAAACAGTTCATGTAATTATTGGATGTAATGTTACCACTTGGGTAAACTAGCATTAAGAGAGTTATATTTTTAGCAGTTCCCTTTAGCCACTTCTGGTTACTAAGTAGGGGAGCTTATGTTGATAGAGGTGTGATCACTGTGCAGACAGAGACTAGAGTCCAAGCTTGACAAAATCAGTTCATTAGATTTGAACGAGAGTTGAGTCCTCTGAACCACGGCCATACGTCATGTACATTAGGAAGCATTCTCCTTTATGTCAACACAATTCTGGTTTTCTCTAATGGGCTTTAGAAGAGGAAAGAGACCATCTCTCTATGTTGATTTTTCTGAAGAAAAAAATCAATACTCACAATAGATTTTAAGTAGATCTAATGTAGTGCAAGAATATTCTCACAAGAAGCTAATATACATAAAAGATTTTAAAATCTGAATTACTGCATGCCACAGTAAGACCAGCTCTTACCCCAAATTCATGGTGTTGTGATGTGTCTCTAAAGCAAAGAAGAGCTACAGACTCTTTTCTCCAGCAACACTTCATTTTTTATTGGTAGTTTTTAATCTGGTACATTTTTGGGGTCACTGAATTCTTATTTGCTTTAGAATGCCCGATTATATCATCCTGTAAAGGAGAAAAGAGTGTGAGCCGTCGTTCTGTGCTGAAATTTATTGAAGGTATTTATGAAGAAGGGTGATCCTGAGGAATGCAAGCTTTTAAAATCCAAGAGCAGCAGCAAAAATAAATTAATCAGGAATTCATCACTAATTTATACATGAATCACAAGGAAGGTAAAACAGTTCAGTAAATTATGGATTTACAAATAAACTGGATTCTAGGACCTTGGAAAATACTTTGACTGGAAAATAGATCCATTTTTCCTAAAAACAATTTTCACTTCAACTTCAGAGAAAAGGGACATTAAAAGCCAATCCCCCTCTATGAAAATTCCAGGGGAACTCTTTTCTGATAACAAGGGATCAGTGGCGATGGTTCACAGGGTTCATCTGCTCTCCGCAAACTCAGGGGTGGGGCCCGTTTCCAACTCATTCTCATGAATTCTAAATTGTCAACACCTAAGGTTAATGATACCTGTCTTTTTGCTGTCATAAACAGTTAGGGCGGTTTAGCAAGAGATAAATCATCCTCAACAGAGGGTTGTGCTATTGTTCTCTTCAAACAAAGGAAAAAGCTTATGTCTATATAAATCTTAAACACGGTTAGAAGAGAATAGATTTATTTTTTTCTTTTATACTCTGATGAAATTCTTAGTCTACAACACATTTCTTTCCTGATCTGAAACATCTCTTTTTTTTTAAAGTTTGTAGAGTAATAATGAAGAGTTTCTATGCATGATGGATCACTCTAATCTCAAAATATGCCCTGATTTTTTGGAACAGCACAGGAGGAAAGTCAACGATCCTTTAGATTATTAGGTAACCAGTGCCTTGGTCTGAAACATCCTCCAATCAATTGAGGACGATACTTTCAGCTATTAAATAAATACACAACGATGAAGTGGGGTTGGAGGGAATAAGAACATTGCCAAGAGTAACCAACGAGTTCATCCAGGAATAGCTACAGATGAACAAAAATTGCTTTTAATGAAAAATATTAAAGAAACTACAAACTACTTTTTTCATTCATCCGAATCTTAAATAATTTTTTTCTTTCTGGAAAATATGCCTTCTATGATTCAACAAGCACACTGCTAATTTTAGAATGTGGAGTCATTAATGTTATAATGTAAGGTTGGATATATTTTGTATTATATGCTTTTAATACACATGAAGTATACATTAACTATAATATCAGGATAATAAACCTATCAGGTACTCCATTAGAGTCATTTAAATGAAATAAGGCCAAGAGCTTAGCAACAAAATAACACAGTGTTCTTAGAGATAACTTCACCATTTTCATAGAGAATGTCCTTCAGTTAGCAATAATTTTGACACAGCGGGAGATGGCAGCAATGGTCAGTCAGTCATGCTATAAATATGTTGTAATGAAAAATATATCACACCCTCAGAAATTTGCCAAAAATAGCAAATGAAAAAGTACCTATGATTCGATGAATGGTTTTTCCCTACAGCCTTCCACTCTTGCTCTCTCTGCCACACACACACACACACACACACACACACACACACAGAGCATGGCACACATGCTTAACCAGCTCCGGGAACTAGCAGCGTGGCTCTCCCCCTAGGTCTAGCCCTCTGTGTACACGCTAGCATGCAGACTTAACCACACACCCAGTACAGATTCTTCCATTTCACATCTTTGGCTGAAATGTTTTCATCCTTGCCAGACATTGTGACAAAAACGTTATTTGCTGCCTCCTCTTAGCCAGCAAACAAAACCCAGTTCTTTGGGGTGCTGCCTAAGCTTCGCTTGCTGAGTCCCCCTGTTTTTGTGTTTCAGGACAATACAAGTCAGAGGGTGTTCGAGACAGCCCTACCAACTCATTTTGCAGACAGGCAAGCAAAGTTCCAGAGCGTGACCTGTGCCCAGCACCACCAGGCTGGCCAGGGGCAAGGCTGGTCTGGAATCCAGGGCTTTGTACTGCTTCCTGCTTCACCTACTCTTCCTCTTTTTTTTTTTAATAAAGATTTTTTATTTATTCATTTGAAAGAGCAAGTGAGAGCATGAGCAGGGGAGAGGGTCAGAGGGAAAAGGAGAAGCAGACTCCCCGCTAAGCAGGGTGCCTGGTGCAGGGCTCGATCCCAGGACCTTGAGATCATGACCTGAGCTGAAGGCAGATGCCTTAACCCACTGAGCCACCCAGGCACCCCTCACCCACTCTTCCTTTTGTTACCTCTGGCCTCGAGGAGCTGCCCTGGGTGGAAAGTGGCAGTCGTGATGTTTTAGCAAATTTCCTTCTCACCCAGAGAAAGCTTCGTGGGGCAGTTTTAGAGTGGAAGCTGGCAAGTCGAGGGTGCCAACGTGTCAAGCAGCTGGAGTCTCAGTTTCTGGCTGTGTTATATAAAAAGCCAACCAGTAACTATTGCATTATACTCTGCAATGACTCAGTGTAAACTCACGCAGCCCACAAAGATGTACAGAGCCCCCAGCTGTGCTAGGTGTGGGGTAAGAACACAAGGACCAACCAGCTAGCCTCAAGCACTAGCTTGGGCAGAGAAGTAAACTGACCACCATCAATCTGCTAGCAATCAACTGCTAGGGAAGTGGGGGCACCTAACCCAGGCTGGGGGTCCAGTGAGGCCCCCTGGAGGGAGCGCTGAACTAACAGATCTGAAGGGTGCATGGGACTCAGCCACAGAATATCACCCTAAATAGTAGGAATAGTCTTTCATGTTTATCACCTTGTTTTATTCTCATAATAATTCTCCTGAGAGGTAAGCAGGGCAGGCATTGATTTCACTTCAGAACAAAACAAAACAAAATCCAGGCTAAACAGAGGAAAGGGCTTCAGGCTGGCCAGTCGTAGAGCTGGGTGGAAAGCTGGACACGTGATGAGCTCCCAGGAGAGTGTTCTTTCTACAAGTTGACGTTCTCCTAAAGCACCTGGAGAGCTGGAGCCACTTCTTACTCAAAACAACAGGAGGGGGCTGCGCCTGGGTGGCTCAGTCGTTAAGTGTCTGCCTTCGGCTCAGGGTGTGATCCCAGCGTTCTGGGATCGAGCCCCACATCAGGCTCCTCCACTGGCAGCCTGCTTCTTTCTCTCCCACTCCCCCTGCTTGTGTTCCCTCTCTCACTGGCTGTCTCTATCTCTGTCAAATGAATAAATAAAATCTTAAAAAAAAAAACAAACCAGGGAGGGGGCACGTGGGTGGCTCAGTCAGATGAGCGTCTAACTTTTGGTTTCGGATCAGGTCATGATCTCGGGGTCATGGGATGGAGCCCTGTGTCGTTCTGCACTCAGTATGGAGTCCGCTTCAGGTTCTCTCTCTCCCTCTGCCCCTCCCTCCACTCACACATGTGCCTGCTCGCTCTCTCTCTCTCTGTCTCTCAAATAAATAAACAAAATCTTCAAACGAACAAACAGGGATGAGGGTCCGCCTCCACACTCTGGAGCCCACTTTCCCGTCATCTTGGTCTACTAGGCTCGATGGCAGCCTAGTTGCTGCAGATGAGCTGATTTGCAGCCAAATAGTCCTGCCAGGCCACAGAGAAGCTGACCCTGCACCTGAAGGACCCCAGGCCAAATCTAGGATCTCAGCGTCTGCAAGACCCCCCCAGAGGGCAGCCTGCAAACCGGGTTTCCCACCAGCTCAGACCCCTGTGCAGAGCCATTTGGAGATTTGGCCTGCCTGATCTCTTTTTCCCTTGGTCTTCCCGACCCTGGATGCTTGTGCAAGCAAACCCACTTTGCTTCCCCATTCCCTCCGCAAACACACATACATATATACATACATACACACACACACACACACACACACACACACACATACACACTCTTAGCCTTCACCCAGCTTCCCATCTCCTGTAGTGATTCTGAGCCACTCCACGGTCATCCTCAGGGTCAGGAGTCACCCCAGCATTTCCAGAAACTAGAAGTCACTTCCAATGTTGAGAGGCTACAAGTATTGTTCATTTCAGACCGAGGGGAATACTTTTGTATTTTTTTTTATTTGGGGTTTTTCAACCAGTAAGCCTCATGCTTTTGATTTCCGTGTGTGTCATGGTAAAATACTCATTATCAGAAAGTCTTTCTAGACAATTATCATATGATTTCTCTCATCTATGGAACATAAGAACTAGGATGATCGGTAGGGGAAGAAAGGGATAAAGAAAAGGAGGGTAATCAGAAGGGGGAATGAAGCATGAGAGACTATGGACTATGAAAAAACAAACTGAAGACTTCAGAGGGGAGGGGGTGGGGGAATGGGATAGACTGGTGATGGGTAGTAAGGAGGGCACGTATCATGGTGCACTGGGTGTTATACGCAACTAATGAAGCATCAAACTTTACATCGGAATCTGGAGATGTACTGTATGGTAATTAACATAATATAATAAAATAAAATAAAAATAAATAAATAAATAAAATAACAACAAAAAAAAAGAAAGTCTTTCTACATTATGGGCTGTTTGTCCCTCAGCTTCTCTTACAGTTTTCTGCATTTCCCAAAATTTCTATGATGATATATTACTTTCAAAATCACAGGAAAAAATGTCCAAGTGTTCCCACATAGGAATATAGAATTATTAAGAGTTTTCTCTGAGTGGTAGAACTATGGGTAACTGGTTTTTTTATTCCATTAGAATTCATATGTATTGCTTTTGGACTTGTACACAGAGGTTAGTCCTAGACAATTTTTGAGTCAGCTCCAAATAGGTAAGCAGAATGAATGCTCATAGGGTGAAAGCGTTTTTGGAAACCCCATTAAAAATCAAAGATAGAGATGGGGCGCCTGGGTAGCGCAGTTGTTAAGCGTCTGCCTTCGGTTCGGGGCGTGATCCCAGCGTTCCGAGATTGAGTCCCACATCGGGCTTCTCCTCTGGGAGTCTGCTTCTTCCTCTCCCACTCCCCCTGCTGTGTTCCCTCTCTCACTGGCTGTCTGTCTGTCACATAAATAAGTAAAATCTTTAAAAAAAAATCAAAGTTAGAGAAACCAGATGGAAATGGTGCCTACCTCTCCCACCAGTCTGCACTTTCATCTGTGGTTGGTGACCCGTGGACTCCAGCCATCATGGACCATGTCTTTAAAGTCCCACACTATTGTCGGCATCATTTATACAGATGCAAAGCCTACTGTTCGTGAAATGGTAGAAGAAATATGGGAAACAAAGACTGTGTTATGTCTAAATGCATCTGTCTATACTCCCACTGGTTTATATCATGTTGTGTAGACCACTAAGCATTTTCCATAGTTGAGAGAGCCAGACACAGAGAAAGAGAGAAATTATGGTTGAATTATGGCATCATACCATTAAGGTGCAGGTAGGTGCTGCTACGGCACGATTGCTACTTTTCATATGATTTTCACTTTTCATCTTCTTGTAAAATGCTGTGAATTTACTGCTGAGCCTGTGTACTGCTACTCTCCTAAAGAGAAAATTACTTCTTTTAGAGGATCTGCTTGCACAAGCGTAAAATCTTTGCAGCTCTCGGAGCAGCAAGAGAACCACATCAGACTTTGATATGCTGAGCTGGCTGTTTTGAGTTACCTGTTCCAGAGAACTCTGGGCTGGGGTTTTTCCAGCATGTTGCTTTCTTTATATTTTTGTCCACTCATATCCTCAAGTGTCTTACAGAGTACCTCCTAAATGCAGTTGACCTTACTAGATGCTGTGCGGGACACACAGGCAGCTGGCACAGGGACACCTTGGGACAGAGAGGCTTGTCAGCTCATTGGGGATATGGCAGCTGGGGGAAGGACATCCCAAGCCGAGGGACGGACAAGTGGAAAGACCCTGAGGAAGAAATGAGCATGAAGGCCAAAAGTGCTAGAAAGAGGAGAGGAGAGATGAGAATGGAGATGTGGGCGCAGGTGAGGTCTTGTAAGATCAAGGGGCTTGAATGTAATCCCGAGTATGATGAGAAGGCATTTGAGCAAAGGAATGATGACATCTGACTTTCTTTTCTAATGATCCCTCCAGCTTTGAGGAGGCTAGGTCGCAGGGGGGCTAAGAGCAGAAGCAAGGAGACCAGTTATGTCTGCAGAGGCGGAGGCTGAAGAAGATGGTGACCTGGACTATGCTGGCAGTAGGAAGGGCATGGAGACTCACGGAGACAGAAGTCACAGAGCCCAGAGAACCATGCTGTTAACCCTACAACGGTGCCCTGGATTATTATGAGGCACTCGGAAGGGACCCCGTAAATATGTATTGAATGAATGTACGGCTGCATGAAGAGAATCACTCCCTAGACTACCTCCCAACTTGGAGATCAGGAAACTCATTCTGGGCTCCAGGGTCTCCAAGAGGCCATATTGATTTTAGACTTACCTAGTTCAGCTCCACCTTACACTCTTTTCTTCCACCTCGAGATTTTCCAGGGGTCCCAACAGATTTGCTCCATGGTTCCAAAACAGAATGATTTCTGGCCAAAGGAGAGCACTAAGGAGGCAAATTGATATCACAGTCAAAACTCCCTATTCACTAGCATCCTTTAGAAGTAGCAGTAATTGGGGCTCTGATGTGCTTCTGAAAAAGTCCTATGATGAATTTAAAGATCATCACAGTAGTTGTCTTAAAAATGTTTGTTGAAATATAAAAACTGTATGTTTGCATCAATGGTTCTCAACACTGGCTGCATATAAAGTGCCTGGGGAGCTTTTAAAATATACTTGCACCCAGGCCCCACCCCAGACAGATCACATCACAATCTCCGGCGTGAGGCCCTGGCAGACATAGTTTTTAAAAGCTCCCAGGTGATTCTCATGTGCGTCAGAAGCACTGCCCTACGTGAAGTGAGTCACTTTCCTATCTGCCCTTCACCACAGGACATGAGCAATCCTGTGGACAGGCTACAGCCGATGACACAATGTTCAGCCTCCTTCATGGAGTTGAGACACACACGCTCCCTCTTGAGCATTTGCAGAAATTACTCACAAAGCTTAGATACAAATATATTGATTAACTTTAGGCTTAGGAGTGGGCAGCCTCGACAGGCAGCCCAACCCCCTATGATTCCTGCCTCTGCTGACCCCTCCCTCCCACCTTCTTTCCCTCCTTCCCCCCTTCTTTCCTCCCTCCTTCCCTTCTCTTCCCTTTTCTTTCCTTCCTTCCTCCTTTCCTTCCTTCCTTCCTTCCTTCCTTCCTTCCTTCCTTCCTTCCTTCTTTCCTTCCTGCCTTTCTCTCTTTATCTCTCCCCCTCCCTCCCTTCCTTTCTTTCCCTCCTTCTTTCTCTTTCTTCCTGCTCTTTCTCTTCTCCTTGTCCTGGTTGTCTTCCTACTCTATTCTGTCACACCTCCCAGACTCCCAGACACCTGCCCGTGACCCTGTCTGCAGGTCAGCTACCCTGGAGGCTTCAGGCTGCAGAGATCAGATCTTAGGAGAAAGTCTCGATAAAAAGTAAAGATTCTTTTTTTTTTTTTTAAAGATTTTATTTATTTATTCGACAGAGATAGAGACAGCCAGCGAGAGAGGGAACACAAGCAGGGGGAGTGGGAGAGGAAGAAGCAGGCTCATAGTAGAGGAGCCTGATGTGGGGCTCGAACCCATAATGCTGGGATCACGCCCTGAGCCGAAGGCAGACGCTTAACCGCTGTGCCACCCAGGCGCCCCAAAAGTAAAGATTCTTGAAAGGCCATAGCATATATAAAATTCTTGCTTTGCTGCTGAATATGGGCTTCACTGCTTTGAAAACGAGCCTGGCAGTTCTTTAAAAGGTTAAACATGGAGTTATCATATTGCCCAGCAATTCTATTCATATATTTACAGGAGTAGTGTGTGTATATATATATAGGAAATAAAAATATACCCACACAGAAACGTGTATACCAATACACATAGCAGCAATAGTCATAAGAGCCAAAAAAGTGGAAACAATTCAAATGTCCATCAGCAGATGAATAAACAAAATAAACAAAATGCAGTCTAACCATACAGTGGAATATCATTCATCCCTAAAAAGAATGAAGTACTGACACACGCTACAATTTAGATGAAAATTAAAGACATACACTGAGCGAAAGAAGTCAGGAACAAAACTCCACCTATTGCATGTTCCACTTACACGAAATGTCCAGAAGAGGCAAATCCATAGAGACTAAAAGAAGACTAGTGATTGCTAGGGCCTGGGGGAGGGAGGAAGGGAAGTGACGGCTCATGGGGATGGTTCTTTTGGGGTGATGAAAATGTTCTAGAATCATCTGTGGTGATGGTTGCACAGCTCTGCAAATACACTTTAAAAAAGAGTGAGTTGTGTAATTTAAATGGGCGAATTATATGCTATGTGAATTGTATCTCAATAAAGCTGTTAGAAATAAAAGGTGTACTTCAACAACAGAAAACTGAATGCTGAAATGACCATATATATTTTTTTGAAATCATGTAAACCTCAAGAGAGTGTGTTAACCGGAATATTACAGTCAGAGCAGTCAGCATATAACCCAGAGAGATACGACCCATCACTTCCAAAAATGTTTTCCTTAATTATAGAAATTTCAGTGACCTTTGCACGTGCTGTTTGGGCGTCTTATAAACTCTTCCCCATCCTCCCCTCCTCCCACGTAATGGCACCTCTTCCTTCTCAATAATGAATGGTTTTCTCTGGTTGTCTCTCTAATTTTCACAACCTCCACTCCCAGGAACTCACGGAAGTTGTAGCCTTTCTCATGGAGAAGATTAGGATTTCATGCTTTAAATGCACGCACTGCACTGAACGGGATTAACTCTCAGCCAAAATGACATCGCCACCCAATATGTACCCAACATCACACACTCAGCGCCACCCAAAGACCGGGAGGGATTCTGTGAGTTCCCCCCGCAGTCCTGAATAGACTCCACAGCTTTGCAGGACTTCTTCCCCTAAATGACCCCCGGGGCCGCTCCCCAGAGTCAAGTTTTCTCAAATTGTTCCAAAAGCTTCATGATCAACATCAGTCGCCCTGGTTCAAGTACTCCTGGAACTGCGAGTCTGTAGACTAGCCCTCCGTGTCTCAGATTTCTTTCCTGCCATAGCCCCCACCACCCTCTCCCTCCCAGGCTGTGAGGAACCAAGGCCTCACATGGATTGCGTCACTGGAGCTTCCAGCACAGCCCTGAGGCAGTTCGTATCACGACCGGCTCCGTTATGACGTGAGCGTGGCGGCACCTGCAGATGAAGGCGCTTCCCCAGGCTGCACATGTCGGAGAGCCGGAGGAGAGCCTCAGCACGCGCTCTAACCCCACGCCTCGCATCAGGGTCTCCGGTGCGGGGAGAGCCTCCCACGTGCCGGGCCCTGTTCTGAGGTCTTGACACGTACCGACGACACTCACCGCACATGGTCCAGCTGGCAAGAGGAGACAGCCGAACAAAGCCAACCTGTGCTTGGCCATGGGGGTGTGGAAATAGTCACTGATGTGTGGGATGTCTAATAGACACTACGTCTCCTGCTCTAGGAACTGGGCGTCCGTACAACACAAACAATGAAACAAATAAGAGCCCTTGTCCTCATAGACTTCGTCTCCTCGTGAGGTGAGGCAGCCGGTAAAGCTAGTCAGTAAGGGACACGGTATATTAGAAGGCTTAAGTGCTCTTTTGAAGTGGGGGGGCGTCATGCCAGCGCAGGTAGGGGGCGGGGCTGCCGTTTCTGAAAGCACAGCCAGAGTGGGTCTCATGGAGAAGGTGACATTTGACAGCTTGAAGCAGGACACCCGGGAGCACATCCGAGGAGGAGCGGTCCAGGCAGAGAGAACAGCCAGCGCGAAGGCTGACGTGGGGGTGGACGTGGGGGCCGTGGGGCTGCAGTGACCTGAGAGATGGGGTGAGTAGTGGGGGATATGGTGTGGGATTACGGGGAGGGGGTACAAAGGAGGTAACGACGGCTCAAGTTTCACTTTGGGAGCTGGGAAGCTGCTGGCGGGTTTTAGACCGGGGACTGACCATCTCCAGGGATGCCAGGATGGAGCGTAAACTGAAGTCAACAGGTCGTCTGGGAACCTCACTTCCCCCAGCAATGCCAGCCCTGAGAAGGGATGGAATTTCATCTTTACTTTCTATCCCTGATCACCCCCTGGTGGAGGTAAATGGCTACTGGAAGGAAGCAGAAAAGGAATTTGCTTAACGCACGGGCTGAGAAAGCCGTGGGAGGACAACACGCGGCTAATTCTGCAGCTTCTCTCCTCTAACCTTTCCTAGAGCCCCCGTTGAGCATCTTATTTCTTCTTTAATCCTTCACAGTGCTGTGCACATCAGGGTGATTCCATAAAAGCGGGCTGGTTGAAGGAATGAATAAAGGAATTAACGCATGGGGGCATTAGTTACAGGAGCCGAGAAAGGTATCGGTTAATAACTGCCAGTGAAGGGTAGAATGAGTATCGCTTCTGGACCGACCCTTTTAAAGTTCTGGATACTTTTGTGGAATGTTCTGTACTTGAAGATTTCTGACCCAGGTGAGTCTGATCAAATCAAGAAAGTTGTAACACCATGGTCCATTTACAATACGGTAGAACAACAGAGTAAATGTGTTTTCAAACCGATATCCCCAGTGAGCAGCGGTTGTTAAAATTAATGTGAATGTATGGTCTTATAGCTGGAATTCAGGGAGGAGTGTTCTTTATTTAAAAATGATCTGTTCACACTAGTATGTAAGTTAGCTATTTATTAAACTCACATTGTCAACAATTCTCTGGAGTCGTTGTATGCTTTATTTATGTAAGTTATCAGATGCAAACCAGGGGGTAATTAAGTATTCAGAAAATTACAGAAATATGTTTCTAATACCACGTATATACCTACCTACATAATATACTCATCTTCAAGCACACATGTGCCTATAGGAAATAGAAATACATTTTTTCTTGCAAATTACTGGTATGTTTAAAGTTCAAAGTTGATTGACACATGCTTTCACTTAATGAAGGTAATTACAAAGAATAACAACTCCAAACAGATCTGTTCAGTGTAACAATCTCGTCCTGCCATGTAGATTACATTGAGAGCTGTCAGATGGGTAGTTTTGCCACCAATCATGCATCAGCACATTTGTAAGACAAGAAACAGATTAATAAGCACCAACACTTTCCTCTAAACACTTGCTGAAAAGGATAAAAGCTGCTGGCACTGAAGGAAATGATACGATGGCGAAGCTTTCTCTACCTAGCCTCCAAAAAATAACCCTGCCGGACTCACAGGAAGGGCAAGAACGCACGAGACCTCTTGCAATGTGTGGTGCCTGCAAGGAAGACGGGATCACACTGACCGCCGTTTAGTGCTGTTTTGCCTAATACATTGTGCATGTATCACTGCTTTAACTAAAAAAAAATCTCTACTGAAACCATTGGATAAGTAACAGCCCTAACAGAGTTTATTTCTGCTTCACATAGTTAGTACTTGCTGAATACCTACTATCTGGTAAAGACAAATCTAGCTAAAAATCAGGTGGTATTGGGGATGATTGATCATGTATTTAGATGTAGATCATTACTCAGGCCTCGTTTGGGAAACATGAATACATATGGAAAAGGTCTGTGATTACAATTACACTGTTGTAACTTCAAACACTGGGATTATGAAAAAGGGTTCCACTATATTTAGTTTTATCCTGCCAAACATGTTGGGTAGATGAATGTTGTACCTAAAATACCAGCGTGGATTTTCTGCTTGACTTTTTACTACCACGTATAAATAGTAGGTGAAATGAAAATGAATAGACAAAGAGAATTGAAACAATCAAATTGTATATAACCTGAACTTTGTTACTATATCATAATTGTGGGGCCTTTTATTCCAAAGCTGGTTAGGATTTAGGGTCATGTTTTTTATAGCAAGGGGGCATAGAATTATAGCCAGTCAGTTATATGATCTTAGCCCAGTCATTAATGTAACGTGACTGTGTTTGCTTTTGTGTAATGACACGAGGCATTACAAGACGCTGCTGACATCCCAGATAATGGCAAAATAAATAAATAGTGGAAGTTTAAGACAAAAGCTCTTCAGTCATGTTGCTTACAGGAATATGCATTTTATATCTAAAAATAAAGAGAAACTTTTTATTCCATGTTTAGAAATTGAAAAATGTATGTTTAAAAATTAACTTTCTCCCATTGAAAACACATTTCTATAATCCTGTTTTAATGAGAGAGTTGGTTTACGGTCTTCCAATGTCTCTCAGAAAAATTGTCTGCTAATTTTATGTAGAGGAGCCTCAAGAGGGTATAAAGGTTTGAGGTGCCTTTAGTAATGTCCTATTTTAATAGCATGAAACTCAACTGGCAAGAGTTTCTTCGAAAATGTTTTGATGTCTTAGTTTTTGCTCATATCTCTGAAACTGCTCTAAGAAGGATCACAAATTCTAGATGCCTTTCAGTGCTCATTGTACCGTTCTCATTATTTACTTGGAGACTACTTATTTAGATGCCATACTAACCAATATTGCTACATCATCTCATTCTGTTTCTGACTTCAAGGGTACAACTTACCTTTTCAGAATGAACAAGTCTGCACCGCGGGATGCAGCCTTTGAAACAATGCTGACCACAGATGGTCACCCAAGTCTGAAAAGCCAGCTTTCATATTTCAGATCAGGGACTTGCAGAACACAGGAGCTAGAAGACACCTTACTGGTGGTCTAGTGTATCCCCTTTTTTGTCTTTTTTAAGGAAAAATTGTATTGATAGGATGTGATAGAAAGAAAACAGCATGAGACTCAGAAGAGTTTTAGTTCTCTCGTTCATCAACCTCGGTGAGTCTCAGTTTTCCCCTCTTAAAAATGGAAATTGCAATAGCGGTCCAGCCAACACAGTAAACATGCCATGTGTTGCTGTTGTCTCTAGTGTCCTTGAAACCCTACCCGTGCGTGGTATATTGGGGTCAGAGCAGAGCACAGCTCCTGTGGTTTGCCTTTGGCGTCTCCCTCAGCCAGCCTAAATCATTCTTCAGGAGGTAATGGAGTGACCCTTTCGAGACTATTGAAAATGAAAGCATGCCTCCGAATCCCCGTGTTGAGGGTGATTTGAGTGCCTGTTGCTGTGTAATAGGTCACCCGATAATTATTATTCCATTACCTGTGGACATCATGCCACATTGCTGCGACGGATGAATTAACTCAGATACCAAGTCACACTTGGCAATTCTCTCTGTGAGAGTCTCAGGAGCACGTTATGGCTCACTTGTCAGTCACCTTTATAAAACATTTCAGGAAAAGAAATGATGTACAGCGTTCCCCTACTAACCATGCACTTGGCTTTTGCCACTTGGCTCGCTTCCTCTTTCTCTCCTAAGTTAGAGTACGTGTCTTCCCCTTCACTCTCGGGGAAGCCGGGAGGAGGAATTGCTTAGGTAATACACGCGTCTGACCAAATTCTCAGCGTCAGCTGCTTCGATGGCATCTTGGCATCTGAGCAAATAATTTACAGAAATGCGTAGAAAGGAGGTGCTTTAAAGGCTCCCTGGGAGCACGATGGGGCTGGAAGAGTGAAGAGGCACAGCTGTGACAGCTGGGAGCAGGAGCTGCCACTGATCTGTTTCCCTACTTATCACAATGTCGTTAATCAACCCTGATCCCAGCAGGGTCCAACCAACCTCACTCCACAACTCAGAACCTGACTGTCCGCTGGGAATCTCCGGGAAACTGTGTCCGGTGAAGGACATCTCATAGGTGCCTTCCCAAATTCACTTTATTAAAAATATTTAGATGGAGAGGGGTGGGCAGAATTCAAGGAAGGAAGAATATGATGTTAGCAGACCTCCTCTTAAGTCCCATCACACATAGGTCCTCTAGCATTTGTTAAGACGTTTGAATTAGGTCCTTGCCCTTGAAATTTGCCACTGCTCACTGAAAACTACTACTGGCTAAACCCAACCATGGTGGGAAATGCATGCATTTTTCAAATTAAAAAATGCTCACTAGAAATATATTCTGAAATTTGAAGCTATTGAAGCTCATTGCCTAAATCAGTTCACAGGGATTTGTGAAGTAACCATAGTGCTAAGTCACCATTTAGTGAGTGTGCACTCTGTGACACACTTAAAAAAAAAAGAAACTCATTGACAATCACCCTATAAAACTATATTACTATTATTACTATTGCTATTATTACTATTACTGTATCACTATTATTATTTCATGCATAGATGACATTTTGCAGTGCTTTCTTTTGAGAGTACGCACACGCATGTGGTGGGGAGGGGCAGAGGCAGAGGGGAGAGAAGAGACTCTTAAGTAGGCTCCTGGTCCAGCCCAGCCCAGAGCCCCAATGTGGGGCTTGATCTCATTCTCATAACCCTGAGATCATGACCTGAGCCGAAATCAAGAGTTAGATGCTTAACCAACTGAGCCACCCAGACGCCCACCTCCGCCGCATTTCTAAGTGCAATTTCAGGTCCCTCATATTTAACAATTAGACTAAAGGGATGAGCTCATAATTGAAAATGCCAAAGCCTCTGGGGGGAAGAAATGGAGTCTTTTTTATCTGACTCTTATTTATGTATGAATGAGTTAATCAGACTCTTTATCTAGTAGGGAATAGAGAAGGGAAGCTGACTCCGAAGAAAGCAAGAGATAAGTGGAGGTCTGCAAGTGGGTGAGGCTGGGTGAGTGGTGATGCAAGGGGAAACTCCCTACACTTCACTCCAAGCTTCCCCCCCCATGGAAGGGCAGATTCCAAAATTTTATCTATTTTTATTTTTTATTTTTCAGCTTCTATAATTTTAGAATGTTGCAAACCGTCTAATATTTTGCTCAGAAAACAGTGAAACTGACATTGACCGGAAGTTAACTGCCATAAATAAGTAGGACATCGTCTAAAGAAAGCTCCTCACATAGTTTGACAAAATCTGCATCCTCTCAAAGGTCATAGAAGGATGTTATGCGATTTATTTACGTTTTGTATACAATGTAGTCTCTGCTGGGTCGTAGGTGAAAAATTAAGATCACACACAAACCTCCATTGTTTTGAGCAGTTCCAGGACAAAAATAAAAATCCTGGATCTTAGTCTGTGCTGCCTCCCTATGTCAACGGGACAATGAGAGCTGCCCTGTTTGAGAATCAGATCAAAAAACCCCATGGTGGGCTCAGAAAACCTTCCAACCTCCTCTTGCGTGTGGGAGCAGCTTTTAGTATTGTGTTGAACAGAGAAATTATTAGCTAGTAATCTGTCATTAAAATCTTACGAATACTGTATTTCAACAAATCTTAGATGCCACAGTAAAACATCCCATAATTTTATGTACCCCTAAGAAAGAACAAAACTTGACAAATAAACTGGATTGTTTCCTCAACTGTTGGATGCATTCTGCCTCCCGATATGTTAAGATGTTATGATGCATGCATCTCAGAACCAATAAAAGGTATCTCTAAACTGAGAGCACAAAATAATGCTGAGTCTTCCGACGTAACTTGAAGTTTGAAATCATTGGATGCAAATATGTACTTGCCCAGCTGGTCGTCATCAAGCCCTGGCATCCTTGCCTCCGGATGCGTTTGTCTCCTGCCTTTCCAGTCCCTCCGCAGCAGACCCTCACGATCTCTCACCTGTCTATGTCAGAGCTATGTCAAAGCTGTCCATGAAAACAGCTTTCTCATCGGTCCCCAAGCCCTCCAATTTCAGTCCCTCTGCATGTCGCCCAGCCAGCTGAGCATGTTATACTGACCTTTATAAAGGGCCTTCCTTCCCCAGCCCTAGTTCTCCTCCAAATCCTTCTCCTTGCCCACAACCATCCTTCTCCAACTAAAATAACAGCCCCTCCAGGAGTGCGGTGAAGTCCTCGAAACCGCTGGATGAATAGAGCACATTTTCCTAGAGCGTTCATTTCATGCAATGGGAAGTAGTTTACGAGATTTGTTGTTTTCACTAAAACACACATAATAGAGAACGATAAATTACATGATTTTTAAAGATAACCATGTGGAAACAGCATTTTAGGTGTTTGGGTAGGGTGGTTCTGGAAGCTCTAGTCTACAGGCTCAGCCCAAAGCTCCCACCACCTTTTCTGTCTTAGCTCCCTCCCTTTATTCCTGAATGCGGATTCTTTTCCTGCCATATACCTTCTCACCATTTTTCCCAGATACCCAGCTTTGCTGCCTTTCTAGTGACGGTCATCTAACTTCAACCATCTCTTTTCCTCTTGTCTGCTTTCCAAACCTAATGACGCCCTTAAAGACCAGGTCAACTCCCACCTCCTACCTCAGCACTGCCTTCCGGACCACAGGAGCCCAGCGTTCTTCCTACCCAAAGACACTTACTGAAATCCTGTGGCTAGGGGTCTGCAAGCTCTGGCTTGTGGCCAAATACTGCTTGTGGCTGCTGGGGACCCCCAGGGTTGAACACTTGCAACAGAGACCACATGGCCTGCAAAACCTAGCGTATTTTCTGTCTGGCTTTTTACAGAGAGAGGTTACTAATATCTAGTCTAGATCCTTATTATATTTTCCAACACTAAAATTCCATTACCTTACTATATATTATCTTCATACATAATTATATGTATATATATATATGTTAACTTTTAAGTTAGTTAACGTTTTATATTTCCCATTTCCCAAGTGAGACCACAAGCTCCTTGCAGGCAGAGACCGTGTTATTCACCCAACCTCCTCCAGAATGCCTAGGACTTTTCTATTCTTGACGAATGTGCTCTGTGGCGTCATTGAGTACGTTACTAAATGATATGTTGTCAAGGCACTGCTTTGATGAAATATGAAATAAATACGCTTTCCTGTTGATTGGTACATGACATGTCCATCAATCATTCAATCATCAAATGCATATTTAGTATCTACACTGCACGGGGTCCCAGACAGTGAGAGAAGAGTCATATAAGAAAATACAAGCTCTCGCTGACTGCCAGACATCTCTTTGAGACGAGATCAGCACCTGTGAAAGAGCAGCCAATGGGACACAGCACACAGGCAGGGGTGAACCAGTTGTGTGATGCCCAATATTACAGAGGAGGGAGAAATGAGAACAGTCTGCAGGCCAAGGGGGAGCATTTGACCCCTCAATAAATGTGTTCGATGGGTCCATGAGAGGGAGACTAAGGAATAAGTTTTGCTAGTTGGTGTAAGGATTATATAAAGCAGTTTCTACCTTGCCAGGGACCTGTCTACAGGAATTAGTCAGCACAGTGCTTAGTACAATAAGCTAAAATCCTGGGTATGTGCCCCACAGGCAAAGAAGAGAGAAATGTACCCCAGTTCGTGGTTATGTCTGATGTTTGTACTGATCTGATTGTTTATAACTTACCTTTCTTGTAGAACCAAAAAGAATTTGAAGCAGCCTAAAACAAATGTATTCAGTAAGCGTTCAACCAATATTTAATGGGTGCCCCCTGTGTGCCCATCTTCTAAGGCTCTAGGAATACAGAGGTGACTCACACAGACCAGGTCCTGAACTCTAGTCATTTCGATGGTGAGAGACGGTCAGTAAGTAAACAAGATCGATACAGACCACACTAAATGCTCTGAAGGAAATGGACATGGTGACCCGGCGCAGAGTAACTGACACTGAATGGGGAAAGGTCACCGAGAGCCTCCCCGAGGCCGTCCACTGAGACCTGAAGGGAACCAACCACATGAAAAGCTGCAGGAGGAGTACAGAAATGAACTGAGAGAGGACAAAAGCCCCAAGCAGTTCTGAGCTTGGTGTGTGCTCGTAGAAAGCGGGTCGCAGTCAGGGTAAATGGTAAGCTGTGAGGCTGGAAAGTTGGTCAGGAGCCAGGCCACGGAGAGCCAGAGAGGACATTGTTAAGACTTTGGCTTTGACTCGGTGGGCAAAAGACATGGCAATGTAATATAAGCAAAATTAGAAAATCTGGGAAGAGAATATCCAGAGTCAACAGATCTGCTCACTCTAAGGCCCAACAGATGTAATCACTGAGCTTCAAATTTGCTTTCTAACAACCAGAGCCAAAAGGGTTATGTAGGTTACTGGGTTCTAGTTGTCTGAAAGGTATTTGAAAGGAGAAAGTGCAGCCATTTCTTGGGGTGACCAATGGAGTCCTAGCACTTGATGCTTCAAATGTCTCCCTATAGCCGTATACTCAGGACCTTGAGGAATATAATGTTCAATTCTCTAGAAAACAGCTTTATAGCAAATGAGAACTGGTTTTCCCATGACTTTCTCTGGTGACCATGGCTCCATGGCTGAGATACAACTTGGCGAGATCTGAACTCCGAGCTTGGTGCCTATGTCTGGCCTCAAAGAGTCCAAATATAATTCAAAATTTTCTAGAGCAATGTCTTAGTTCTTAGTTGCACATAGATGGACCCTAGGCAAAATGTGAGAAAGGCAAAGTTTATCCCTTATGTCCCTGCCTCCAGTATTGCTCTTGGGTCTGTGAGGGTGCCCTGACATGACCTCAAGAGACCTCATTTCTACCCGGTAGTCTGTGTCCTCCCTGCCCTCCTCCATGACCACTGGTCAGCAACAAGAGGACTCATGATCTTTGAAACCGGATGATCCTGACGACATGCAGATGTGGGAGTTTTAGCAAATTACTTGACTTCTAGAAGCTTTCATTTCCCCATCTAGCAAGATTAAATGAAAAAACATATGCAAAGTGTCTGGCACTTAGTAGATGCTTTCCACAATTAGTCACAACAGTTACAAAATGAGTGCTAGTTAACTAATGAGGAATATTATGCTTTTTCCCTCTTGAAAATACATATATTTCTAAAAAGCTTTAAAAATATACATTGTTTTAATGGTAAAAACGAACCTGAGTGGTATGTGATCATTGAAAGCATTTGTACCAATGTTGACGTGTAAAATGAAAGTGGAAATGTTCCCTCACTACCGCCTTACCTCTCACTCGGAAGCATATGAAGAAAAGCGGTAATTAAATGCCCTTTGCTATTGTTAGCACAGATTTCTGCAGTCCGATTAGCTGCTTTTCAGACCTTTTCCTAACGTGTTATGTGTGTTTGTGCATATATGTGGCACATATATGCGTTTTCTCACTCACTGACATAGTAATCCTTTCCTTTTTGTTCATACAGACCTACCTCATTTGTGATTGTCTTATACTACTCCATTTAACCATGCATTCATTCCACAAATATATATCAAGTACCTATGATAGAATCATTGTCTATAATTTTTTTACTATTATCATAAATATCTTTATACATACATTCTTATATGCTGTGTGTGATTACTTCTAGAGAATAGATTCCCCAAAAATGGAATTTCTGGGTCAATGAGCATGCATTCCAAATTTTGGCAGGTACTGACAAACTGCCCTCCAAAAAAGGAGGTATCAGCTCATACCCCCGCCACCATATTATGACCAAGCCAGTTTCCCAATGTGACAGGTGAAAAATGTTATCTTGGTCTAATTTGTCTTTCCCTGGTCACTAGCAAAGATAAACTTTTTCCCACATGTTTTTCAGCCAATTCTATGAATTTTTTTGTGAAGATCTTTTCATGTTTTGACCCATTTTTCTAGAAGGAGTTTTAAGTGGTCCCTAATCTTACCAATTACAAGTTGGTCTGGAGGCATTTCATACGTCCACATAACACATGAAGTCAAGAGCCTATGGTTAGGACTGACCTAAATATATACCAACACAAGGTACGCTATTAGGCTTCTGAAAAGTGGGAAGTTATTTCACCCATCCCTGATTTTCTTATCAGAACAAGAGTCACACGCAGATATTGCAAAGTTTCACCCTACCAGAGTTAGTGCCCCAACAATTTTGGAGTCAAAGGAGACAGGAGACAAAAGATCTGGGTAAGTTGGTCACTGCCTTCTCTCAGACTTTCCTAGCCGTCCTATCATGTAGTTCATTATTTCTCATCAAACTGTAATGAGGGGCGCCTGGGCAGTGCAGTTGGTTAGGTATCTGACTCTCTCTCTTTTTTTTTTAATTTTTGGCTTCATTCCCAATTTTAAAACTTACCATAAAGCATTTTTGATCATCCAGATCAGCTCAAAACCAAAATTTCACTCATTCATTTGCATACATGTTTACAATGACTTCATACTTACAATACCTAATATACTTTAATTGTTGCAACTTCATGAGAACCAAAAAAAGCAGACTTACTATATAAATGGGCGTCTGACTCTTGATTTCGGCTCTGGTGGTGATCTCAGGGTTGTGAGATCAAGCTCCACACTGAGCAGGAAGCCTGCTTGGGATTCTCTCTCTCCCTCTCCCTTGCCCCTCCCCCCCAAAACCAAACTGTAATAATTAACAGCTGTTGGGGTCCCTTCAGTGAGCCTTTTCTGACCATCCTATTTGAAACAACACCCTCACGCCCTCCCTCAAGCACTCCTATGCTCTCTCCTGCTAAACTTTTCTCACCAGCATGGGCATTCATTCGTATTTGTTTCCTTCTTTATTTCTGTCTTTCCCACTACAGTGTAAGCCCCAATGAAACTATGTTGACTAGAACTCTACAGTCATAAAAGAGCTTCTGTGTATATTATCTAATCTTTCCACCAACCCTGGGATGTAGGTATTATATTACCCTCACTTCACAAAAGAGGGAAATAAATCTAAAATAAATTAAGGGACACACTCAAGGCTGCTTTGCCGGTACGTGGGAGGAAGTGAGAGTTCTGTATTATGATGATACTGCTTCTATGATAAAACTGAAGGCTCCCCACATACAGATTATAGTTAATATAGATGTAGTCATTTCCAAAATGATCATTCGTTGGCTCTAAAGCTAGCACTTTATTTATTAATACTTTTTGGCTTCCATATATCTACATACCCAATTCTGCCTATTTAACAAGTTCCCAGAAATGATGACTTGGATACTGGTCTGTCTGGGAACAAGGGGGCCACCTCCTTTGGTGCTGATGCTTTTTCTTGCTAGACTACTGAGGGCAGAGAGCCGTTTCATTTCTTTTTTGAAATACAGCTTCCAGAGCAATTACCCTTTTATGGGCATTCAACAACTATGTGTGGAAAGGAACTGAATTCCCAATGGAATTGGCTATAACAATTAAAACCTTAATTTCAAAATAACAGAGGGCTCTCCCTTCGTAAATTTGCACAGTGGTAGTCAAACTTGACCCACATTAGAATCACCTGGGAACCTTTAAGAACTACCAGTGCCTGGGCCCCAAATGCAGAGACTCTAATTTAATGGGCCTGGGGTGCCAGTTGTCTATTGGGATTTTTTAAAGCTCGAACATACAGCCAGGGATGAGAAGCCTGATTGCCAGGTGTCTCAAGTGAAGAGTTTCTGTTCCCGTTGAAAGGTTACATCCAGGGAAAAAACACTCATTGAACAGACGTCTTCAAGGGGACAACCACCTAATCTGAAGGACTGTGAAAATGACAAGGGACGTTGCTCAGCAAGGACTGTTGTGAAAAGGTGCTTCTGCATGTGAAAGGATTGCAAAGCCATTTGGGAACTTGCATTCTGAGAAATTCCTGGCAAACAAAGAGGCATCATTTATGGTTTTTAGAACAGGAGCCCACAAACATTTTCTGCAAAGGGCCAGATAGTAAATATTCTAGGCTCTGCAAGCCATCCACTCAGTGGTATCTACTCAGCTCTGGGACTGTCGCACGAGGGCAGCCAGAGACAGTACAGTAAGTGTGACTGCATTCCAACAGAACTGTTTATGGATACAACAATTTGAATTTCATGTAACGTCATATCACAAGATACTATTCTCTTGATTTTTTTTCCCCAACAATTTAAAAATGTAAAAAACCATTCTTAGTGTGGGGGTCGTGCAGAGACAAGCGGAGGGGTGAGATTTGGCCTATGGGTCATTTCTGGTTAACCCCTGCTCTGAAAGAATTCATTAAAAACAAATAGAGGAACAAGTAAGCACTGCTAAGAAATATATTGATGCACGGGGATGTACTGTATGGTGACTAACATAATATAAAAAAAAAATACATTTATGCAGCTAAAGATATATTTGGGTAGAAATGATTTCACTCACCCCATACTTAATTCTTGCCTTCACAGGAAACCCAAACTGGAATTATTTCTCAAACTGCAAGTATATTTGAGATTCCAGAGGACTTCGGGGTGGAGCGTGCTTGCCTTTTAGCCCCTTTCTTACTAGAGACATTATAGGCTGCAGGAGATGGGTACATCAGGACAGGGATCTAACAAGAACTTAATAACTCAATCACAAAACTCATGGCTGGCCTACGCGGAGGCTGCTTTTCCTGTCCTCTGAGTCATAAAAATACCAGCTCCGGGTTCCCCAGTGAATGGTTTATAGGCATTGATTTACGCAAACACTGGTCTATTAAATATAAACCCAAAAGATTTGGGGAATTCAGAGACATGAAAATCAGAGGTTGGCGATGAAGCGAGTCCCACAGCAAGAGGCAAGAGGGCAATTTTTCTACAGGGGTGCTGGCCGGGGCTCTGCAGCCAAAGGGGACTTGACCCGGAAGCAAGCAACAGGAAAGATGCCATTGTAAACTGAAACACGTCCTCGCTTCATAAGCAAACCTTTCTCGATTATTTATCAGTGCATGTGGCCCTGCTCATCTCTCACACACGACCCTCAACAATGGAAACATTCAAATGCAAAGTAAATGTCCTCTAGCGATCATCTCCAAACTATCAAGGATCTGGGAGAAGAGAGATTTGGTTTTGGTGGACCAAAAAAAAAAAAGAGCGAGCATACACTTGGCGATGCTGTCTGCTTGTCTTTGGTGAAAGAAGGCACAGAGGGAAGAAGGAGTGGAAGGAGAGACACCCGGCCAGTGAGCGTTTGCACTGAAGGAGATCCTTCTAGGGACACCAACAGCCCTGCGGAGACTTGCAGGGGGGGCCCCAGGTGGAGCACAAAACTGCCGCCGTTCCAGGATCTTCGAGCAGCCCACACCATCTGCCAACGGAGGCATCGTAAATGTGTTTTATGTGTCCTGTTGCTCCCGCAACCCCATCTTCCCCAGGCTGTTGCCACCTCCTAATAGTCCAACGCAAAGACCAATGTCCGACCGCAGCCAGGAGCGAAATGACCAGCCTGACCCTCACCTCTGTGATGGGCCTCACTTTCAAAAGCTTGCCCAATCCTCTCGGTGCAGCCACGAGCCGATCTGTGTAGCGACATGGATGCTATTGTCCGGCCTCACAGGGGAATTTTCCAATTACACACACAAATAAAACCCGCAAACCTGACAGCGGGGGAGGGAAGCCCCGGAACTATTGCTGAACCGCCGAAAGCGGCTTCTCACTAAAGCCCAGATTTAGTGCAAAAGTTTCTACGGAGAACTTGTAAGAAAGGGTCGATGCTGAAAGCTTTGTGGGGCTCATTTCTACCCCAGACAGAGCGGAGCGGTGGGCCACGGGGTGGGGGGGGAGGGTGTCGGGGGGCGATGGGTGGCAGCGCCCACCCTTCACACCGGCACCCACCTAGCCTCTGCCCCTCACCCTGAGGCCTTCCCCAACCGCTCCACCCTGCAAGGCCCACGCTCTTCGCCCAAGTATGGGAGCAGGTTGTTGGTTTCGCAGTCAGGGCCCCACGGCCTGGGCGGGCCCTCCACGGGGTTGCGCACCAACCCCCAGCCCCCCACCCCACCCCAGCCCTTTCAGGACCACGCCCCGCCTTCCCTGCAGTCCTGATTCCAGCATAAATACTGAATGATCTTGATCATGTTGGTTTTTAAGAGTAATAAAAAACGTGATGAAATATATTTACATGACTTCATATAAATAAATGAACAAATCAGGAAAAATATCCTTTTCCAGATCATGTGACTTTTGTTTTTATTCTGCAAATACGATCACGGTAAGTTTCTTCATTTAGCTCATCACGCTGGAGCGCCTGCTGTGTACCAGGCACATTTCTGGATGGGATGAACAAAGCAGAAACCATCAGAGCTGCTCTGATGGGGTTCGCTGTCCTTTTTGGGGGACAAGTAACAATACAACTGTGTCCTTATCAACTGAACTACGTTCTATGAAGGTCGGAAGGGACACAGTACATTCTATGTGAAGCAGGGAAACATGACCTAAGTGGCGGTCAGAGCTGAGGTTGGGGGTGAAGGGGGGGCACCACATCACCCCAGCAACCTGTTCGCTGTCCTTGCTTGGCCTGCGGTGTCAGCCGCAACAGAAGCCATGGGAAGGTGTTAGGCAGTCAGGGCTGATGACGGTGATGGGAGCGCTCCATCTCAGGCCAGGGTCTCTCTGCTGGGCAGTCCCCAGAAAAAGCAAATGAGCTACCACCCCACAGCAGGAAGTCTCCTTTACTTTCATTATTCCTTCAATTTCTTCCTTCAGGCTGCGGAGCAAAGTTTTTAAAAATATTGGCCAGATTTTTTCTGGACTCATTCTAGAAATGAAGTTTGATTTGGGGGAGGAGTGGTAGGGTTTTAATATGGAATTAATGAGGACTGTCCAGTGAAAGCAAGCACCTGATGAGGGAAATGCTAATATATGGACAAAGCCTAGAATTTAAAAGAGGAGTAGTATGTGACATATAAGAAAAACAAGGGCTCATTTTTTCTTTTTCGAACAATCAAGTCCTGAACTACTGCTTACTAGCTCTGTGACCATGGGCATGTTGCTTAACCTGTCTTTGCATCAGTTTCCCCACTTGTAAATAAACTATAATTTTTAAAAAAGATTTTATTTATATATTTGAGAGAAAGAGAGGCAAAGAGCATGTGGTGGGGAGGGGCAGAGAAAGAGGGTGAGGAATAAGCAGACTCCCCCTGAGTGCAGGGCTGGGGGTGGGGGTTCCGATCCCAGGACCTGGAAATCATGACCTGAGCCGAAGTCAGATGCTTAACCAGCTGAGCCACCCAGACACCCAACAACATCAGTATCTTCTGCACATACCTGGCTTGAGTGAGAATTAAATGAGAAGATACATGTAAAACCCTTAGAACAGTGTCTGACGCACAGTGATATCTCAATAAATGGTAGCTTCTGTGATGATGATGATGACGATGGTGATTAATGTGGTTTTTTGGTAAGGCACCTCATCATCCCTGTCTGTTGAGTGCCACTCAGTATTTAGTTCTCTGGAAAAACCATAGATACAGATTATAACTAAAACAACAAAACATTACCTGGTTTCCATTCCAGGCTGGACAGTCTCAGGATCACCTTAAAGATAAAAACCACTAGAACTCCCCATTCACTTTTAGCATCTCTGGATGTCTCCCCATGAATGCCTCATTTTTTTTTTTTTAACCAGGAAAAAATGAGAATTTACATCAGCAGCCTCAATTAAGACTGGCTCCCAGATGTGCATAGAAAGCCAAGAATAGAAATCAACCCCAAAGGGCACTCAGCAAATGACTCAGAAAACCCCACAAGTTGCACACATTTTCAGCGTTCATAAAAATATAATAACTGTATTATTTCTGTTGGCCTCTAAAAAAATAGATAGAAAATGTCACAAGAGAACTTCTTGAGAGTGTTTAGAGATATTTATTTTTACAATATTAAGAACAAAAACATTTTTGACATGTTTTACTGTTCCTTTCAATTCTCTTTAGTTCATTTTGAAGTTAGGACTTGAAGTCCGAGACAAGTAGACCAACCAGTCCCCGGGGGCGTTCACCATATTCCTGTGAGACACTGCCATCTCGTGGCCAATGTGAGCACTGCAGGGGATGACGCATTCCCTCCAATGTCCAGGTTTTGATTTGCAAACCTATGAGCTTCCTTTCACCAATTCTCTCACTATTTATACTGACTATGGTGTCTGGGTCCTCAAATGTATGTTTTTATTTCCTCGGTAGTAAGAGTATAAATGGGCCATAATAAAACTCATAAACTATTTGGGTTGAAGGATTAAGGTGGGTTTTGTTTTTTTCGTTTTGTTTTTTTTTTCTTTGGATAAATGATGTTTGGGTAGAAAGAAAATCCAGTCATTTAATTTGTAAATGTTGAAAAACATTGATATAGGTTGAAAACAAATCCACAATTCTGAGATTTGAGAGGAAAGCGCATATTGCGTGAATTCTGTGCCTTAACACTTATAGCTAACAATCAATGTTAAAGACAAATGATGTGATCAACACCTAACAGGTCCTTTACTACATTATGCAAAGCGTGATGGGGGCTTTCCCTACATGATCTCGGGCAGTCCTTAAACAGCACTGCAAGCTCTGGTCATCCCCACCTGGCGGCTCCGACAGCTGAAACTCACACAGCGAGGATTCAGAACCGACTACATTCTCCTGAGGCAGGCACCCGTGCAATCCCGTGGACTGCTGTATTAGCTACAGATAATGTCTGGCACGCCATAGGTGCTCGATAAATATCATGAATAAATACAGGAGTCCTGTGGCAGAAGCCACTAGCACTCCCCAGTGTCTCGGCTCCTCCTCTCTTCTTCCCCAGCGCACTCCTAGACGGTAATTTCCAATCTCCCCAGCAGTGAGGTCTGGCCACGGGACTGAAGGATGCCCGTTGGAAGAATTAAGCCCAGGCCTGGCTTGTTAAAACTGCCTATATGGGATCCTCCTCTCCTTTTCCCGTCTGTCAGCAGGGACTCCAATCACCTAAAAGGAGGGGGGAGCCCGCGCAAAGTGCAAGGCGCAAGGAGCTCGCGTCCCTGAAATAATGCCTGGAGCACAGTCCGCTGCCCTACTGACCCTCATTCGATTGTACCACGGGTGAGAAATAAAGCGTTATTGTGTTAAGCCCCTCACTAGGAGGGTTGTTACAACAATCAGTCCACCCAAACTAATAAAACTCCAAGCCAGTCCTTTTGAAATGATAAACGCTGCTTTTTCTGTACAGGAAAGACCTCTCCCGTCCCGGTCCTTTTAAGGTAGGGCTCTGCACCATTGACTAAAGAACTTTACCTTTACTTTTATTACTAGTTCATACCCTCACGGGAGAGTCTTTATAAAAATCAGAACTTAAAGGGAGTAGTTTATTCTTTCTTTTTCGTAGGCTTCCACTGAAACGGAGCCCAAAGGAGAAGTTTCTTCAAAGCGCCTTAAAATACTGACGTTTCCGGCAGGGTTTACCATTGCCTGTAAGATGGCATGTTTCACGAAATCAAGCTAAATTTGCTCTCCAGAGCATCTATTTTTAAGATCGCCGGCGTCTGACCCTGACTCAGCCGAGTGAATCATGCTTGACTCCTCTGATGACACACCAACCCCCCCCACCCCCGGAGTCGGGGCGGGGACAAAGGGGGGGGACAAAACACAATGGCTGCTGTTGGCTGCGTTTAGACTGATGTGAGCGCTTCACCACCCGACCGAAGGAGCACTCCGGATTATTACGAAAACGCAGGCACACCGTGTGTGGCGGTTCTCTTGAGTGTATGCCATACACTTCCAATTAAAGCCACTTTGACTCTTGTAACGTCCGTGTGCATGGAAGTTCTACTTCTGAAATTGCCCACTTAACTCCCTAGGAGGTTTTAAGGCATCTACTGATTTTCCCCCCTTTCTAATTGTTCTGACAAGGAAATACGTAATGTTCAATACTATTCACCCAAGAGAGCTATTATCTGCTTCTAATTTTCCTCTCTGTCATCTGCCAGGGACTTTTAGGGGCATTCTTACCTTGGATTAGAATCAGCAACGCAAGCGAGAAGAGAGGTAGGAAAATTCATGGAGGAATACTTTATTTCAATTAACATATGGGCTTAGGAAATTAAAAATACTATCCTTTAAAGTTGGACAAGATTATTTCAACATTTCTCTGAAATAATAGACAGTTGAGAATAGTTAGGACATTCTGACAGAAAAGAATAATGAAGAAGGATTTGCCTTACCAGATATCAAAACCAATTTAAAGATATATTACTTAAAACACTGTGGTGCTGACATGAGAATATATAAACAGATCAATGGAATAGACAAAATGATTATATAATGAGCCTTAGAATATTTGAGACAGTTGGGTATCATATTTATTTTTTATTTTCTTATATTTGTTTTTTAAATCACAGATCAATGAGAAAGGGATGGAGTGTGTGACAAATAGTTTTAATAAAAACAGCTAATTATTTGGGAGAAAATCCTCCTTACCTCTTAAACCCTTAAGAGGTAAACCCCCTTACCTCTTAAACCCTCCTTACCTCTTAAATAAATCCCAAATGCATTAGAGAATTCAAAGGGAATGCATTACAGGAGCTAGAAGAATATAATGGTGACTATTTATACACACTGAAGATAGGAAAAGATTTTCTAGGCGTAAAATGTGTGAAAAGAGGAGCACCTGGGGGGCTCAGTTGGTTAAGTGGCCTGCCCTTGGCTCAGGTCATGATCTCAGGGTCCTGGATTGAGCCCCACATGAGAGTCCCTCCTGAGAGGGGAGCTTGCTTCTCCCTCTCTTTCTCCTCCCCACTTGTGCTCTCTCTCTCTCTCTCAAATGAATAAATAAAATCTTTAAAAAAATAAAATGTATGAAAAGAAACAATGGAATAAAATACTGATCAGTATTGACCCCATGAAATTTTAAGTTCCTGAATTTCAAAAATATAACAAGCAAAATTAAAAGGAAAACTAGAAATGGAAAAATATTTGCAATGTATGTGACAAAAGTGTAATATATTTATAAATCTATGGGAGACTAACATAAAACCCAAACTAAAATAAAAGCCAAACCAAAACAAAAACCCGCTAATGCCTTAATAGAAACATGAGCAAAAAGCATAAACAATTTCTTCATAAAAGAAAAACCATTGGCTGATGTTAATGGTCAATTAACATATGGAAAAAAATGTTCAACTTCACTACTAACTGAAACATTAAATTAAATCAAAAGCAAGGTGTCATTTTTCACCTTTGAAATGGCCTAAAAATTTTTTAAAAATAATAATACTCATTGTGAGTGAGCTTATGGTGAGATAGCCACTTTTGTTTACTGGCGGTGGGAGTTTACATTTGTCAATGCCTATCAAACTCCTTTACAAATTCCATTCCCTTGGATATTGTAATCCCACTTCTATGAACACATCCTAAAGAAATAATCAGAGATGAAAGTGTTTATGCACCAGAATGCTTGCTGAAGCATTATCTGTAATAGTGTGAAATTGTAAAAAACACAAATCTCCCGTTCTAGAAGAATGGTTATGGTGCATCTATAGAATGGATTTATGCAATCATTGAAAGTAATGGTGTAAAAGAATATTGATTGTTCTGAGAAAATACTGATAATATAAAAAGTAAAGAAAAGCAGGGTATATATCATAGGTATATGTATACATATATTTATTTAACAGCCCCAAAATCAAACAAGATTTCTAAATGTTAATATAATTTCCCTAGGAAGTAGAATTGTGTATTATTGTCCTATTCTTTTTAGTTTTCTACCTTTTCAATTAGATTAATAATTTTTTTGAAGATTTTTATTTATTTATTTGACGGAGAGAGAGACAGCCAGCAAGAGAGGGAATACAAGCAGGGGGAGTGGGAGAGGAAGAAGCAGGCTCCCAGCGTAGGAGCCTGCCATGGGGCTCGATCCCAGAACGCTGGGACCACGCCCTGAGCCGAAGGCAGACTCTTAACGACTGAGCCACCCAGGCACCCCTCAATTAGATTAATAATTTAATTTGATTATTAAAAATAGAAAAATACACATTAAAAAAAAAGATTGGTATCTGGGTGGCTAGCATTCCTTCAACATTCATTTGAAGTGATCTTAATATAGTTGAGATGTTGAGTTCAAACTTCCAGAAATTCTTTTTCAGATAATTCTTATTTAAAAATACCCCGGGGGCGCCTGGGTGGTACAGTAGGTTGAGCCACCAACTCTTGGTTTCGGCTCAGGTCGTGATCGTGGGATCGAGCCCTGCATCAGGCTCTTCGCTCAGCTCAGAGTCTGCTTGGGACTCTCTCTCCCTCTCTGCCCCTGAGGGAGGTCTAAGGAATTGCAAGGTAGGAATGGCCTTTATCGTGAGGAGGTATTTACGGAGCACCAGGAGATGTGCCTAGCACCTCCAGGTTAGCGACTTTCATCTCCATCAGTACTTGGAACTTCATGAAGCAAGTATTACCTGCTTTCCTTTTATGAATGAGAAAGCGGAGTCGGGACTGATAGTTTAATATTAACATCAGCCCATTTAATCCTCACAACCACCTTCTGAAGAAGGTTCCTACCCTCATGTTACAGAAAAGGAAACTGAGCCATAGAGGAGTCACACAAGCCAATGGCCACACATGTAGCAGGTGGTGTGGACACAAACTCGAGTGGGCAGGATGCAGAGCTGTCACCCGTCCTCTGGCCTGACCTCCAGCTCCATCTGTCCATCTGCGCTCCACCTGGAGATTCTCCTACTACTCCAGCTTCGTCTGGGAAAATGGAATTTTTATTTTTATTTTTTTATTAAGATTTTTACTTACTGATTTGAGAGAGTGGGAGGTGTTGGGTGGGGGGAGAAGAGCACACGGAGAGGGACAAGCAGACTGCCCGCTGAGCATGGAGCCAGACGCAAGGCTCAATCTCACGACCCTGAGATCATGACCTGAGCCGAAACCAAGAGTCGGATGCTTAACTGACGGAGCCGCCCAGGTGCCCTGGGAAAGTGCAATTTTTAATATTCTTTCAAAAGTAACATTACTTCATGATGCCCCTATTTCTATCAAAAGCATCATCAACTGCTCCATCACCCTGGCTCAAAGGCTTAGTGTCGTAATCATCAGATCCCTCCACGTACAGCCCCCCGATGCCTCCCCACCCATCTGCTATGGATTCCCACAATCACCACGGCTCAGACTCTTACTTCTCAGTTGGACTTCTGCGATGGCCTCCTGTCTGGTCCCAAGATGCCAGCCTCCCCTCCCCTCATGCCACACCAGAGGTCAATCTGCCCAGTGCAGCAGTGACTTGATTCCAGCTCTGACTTTTCACTGCTCTGCTCACACATCTTCTGACTCCTAGCTCCTGGAAGACCTACAGGCGTGCCCCAATTTACCTCCCCAACCTTGCCTTCTATGCCCCCCTATACTAGTTGGATGCTCTTTGTGGCTGGGTCACACACCTTCCCCCTCTAGGCCTCACTTGTTCTGTTCATTCCAACTGGAGGAAACAGTGCCTGGGGTTCCCTAACCTCCATCCTGCCCGTGAGGTCTTCTTCACTCCTCCAGGCCCACTTCCCTCCAGGAAGTTCACCCTAAACTGCCCAACCAAAGCGATTGCCCTCTCTTTGTCTCCTGTTAGGTGGTAAACCCCTGAGGGCAGCGGTTGGGGCACAGCCCTGGCATACACCAGGCATTTAGTAAAGGCTGGTCATTGGTTGTTGATGGAAGAAAAGAAGGAAAAGAGGGAAGGAAGCAGGTAAGGGGGAAGAAGGGAGGAGGGAAAGGGAAGGAAATATGACAGGAGGCTCAGTTTTCTTTTGGGGCTAAAGACAGAGGATGGATGGCACTTGAAATTCCCGTGTTTGGGAGGATTGAGATCTATTCGTGATTCTTTAAAAATGCAAAAAAATGGGATTGGGTAGGAATAAAAGAGAAGTTCTTGGAGAATAAGAGTACCTGAAACCCAACTGCTGCTCAGCGAACTGAGGTGAGCAGAGAGAGAACAGTCATCCCTACTGCATGCCAGTACCGGACCAGGTCCTAACTCAGGTTCATTTTGTTTTTACTAGAAAAAGAACTAAACACACTGACTTCCTACTCGGGTCAACGTGAAACTATACTGGCCCCAGCTCACCCTGTTCCTTTCAAGTTTTCAGTTCCACTCAGTAGGGCTCCAAGGTGTACATTGTTCCCTCATACAGATAAAATGACTTATTCTGTCTGTGTTCACTGAGGCACTATTTGTGATAGTAAAAGGCTGAAAAAATCCAAATGTCAACTAATAAGGGATTGATTAAGGGGCACCTGGGGGGCTCAGTCGGTTAAGCATCCAACTCTTGATTTTGGCTCAGGTCATGATCTCAGGGTCGTGAGATTGAGCCCTGCATCTGGCTCTGTGCTCAGCGGGGAGTCTGCTTGAGATTCTCTCTCCCTCTTTCTCTGCCCCTCCCCCGGTTTGTACTCACTTTCTCTCTCTCTCTCTCAAAAAAAAAAAAAAGATTGATTAAATTATGGCTCAAACAGTGGGATACTATGCAGCTGGAAAATAGAACAAGGAAGCTCTCCATGAACTGATTTTGAAATGATTCCCAAGACACTGCTATGTGAACAAAGTAAGGCAGAGAAGAATGTTTATAGTAGGTACTATTTGATTAAAAAGAAGAAAAATAAAACTATATAGGTATTTGTGCAAAGTGCATAAAGTATCAATGGAAGAAGATATAAGAAACTGAAAACCTGGGCACCTGGGGACAGGGGGGGGAAGAAGGCTTTTTATGACTGGACACTTTTTTGTGCCTTTTAAAATTTGAACCAGGTCCATGCATTACCTCGTCAGGAAATAACTAAGTTAAAGCCTCTTATTAGGTGACATTGTGAGTGGGTTTGGGCTAAATACTGTACAAAGGGACGGTATCTGTACACAGATATGGCCCTGGCCTGCCAGGTCAGAACCAAATCTTAGTAAGAGGAGAGGTTCCAAAAAGAACCCTATTATGGGCGCCAGGGTGGCTCCGTTGGTTGCGCAACCGACTCAGTTTCAGCTCAGGTCATGATCTTGGATCACGGGATTGAGCCCCACATCGGACTCCCCACTCAGCAAGGAGTCTGCTTGAGATTCTCTCCCTCCCCCTCTGTGCCTTCCCCTTGCTCATGGGTACACGCATGCACACGTGGGCACACACACTCTCTCAAATAAAATAAATAAATATAACCTTAAAAAAAAAAAGAACCCCATTTAGAGGAGCCAGTGATGGACACACACAATAGGGTCAGGGTGGTACCCTCAAAACATCTGGCACTCACTACCAGAGGTTAAATTTTGCTCAGCCTTGCCTCTCCCCCTGGGCTCTTAGGTGTTCGTGGGTATTATTTCAGATTTATTTTCTTTCAGTTACAGCTTGATCTGTTCCAGTTCATACTTCTGAAAGGAATGTAGTGTATGGGTCTGTAAGCATGAACCGACTGCTCCCGACAGGAGTAAGAAGAGCAGGGAAATACCTCAGAGCAGACCTCCCGTCTGAGCTCTCACGTCTGGAATCACTAAACGTAGAGGGTGTGCACGCAAAGGCACCGACACCGGGAGAGTCTGTGAATGTGTGATGTCTGCTCGAGGAACGCATCGTGGTCTCAATATCATCCCTTGCTTCTTGCCAGTACGTGCCCAAATGATTCTACCGTCCTCGAACCTCAGGAAAGGCCTAAATTAAGTAGGATTTTTATTCTAGTCTAGTAACAGGGTGAAAAGAAGCTCATTAGTATAAGAAATGGTTTATTTTTGGGGGCGCCTGGGTGGCACAGCGGTTAAGCGTCTGCCTTCGGCTCAGGGCGTGATCCCGGCGTTATGGGATCGAGCCCCACATCAGGCTCCTCCGCTATGAGCCTGCTTCTTCCTCTCCCACTCCCCCTGCTTGTGTTCCCTCTCTCGCTGGCTGTCTCTATCTCTGTCTAATAAATAAATAAAATCTTTAAAAAAAAAAAAAAAAAAGAAATGGTTTATTTTTAAATGATATATTAAAATACACTCGACTTAGGGGCGCCTGGCTGGCTCAGTCCATAGAGCATGTGACTCTTGATCTGGGGTTGTGAGTTCGAGCCCCATGTCAGGAGTAGAGGTTCCTTGAAATATACTCACCTTTGTTTGAGTTCCACTGTCACCACATTTTCAGTCAGGTCACCTCTCCCTTTTATCACCAAATGAAAATAATATTCTGGGTGATTGCTCTAAAACCATGCGAGGCCTAAACCAGGAAAGGAAGACCAGCTTGCGTAGTGTACATGAAGACATTTAAATCATATATATTTTTAAAGATTTTATTTATTTATTTGACAGAGAGAGACAGCCAGCGAGAGGGAACACAAGCAGGGGGAGTGGGAGAGGAAGAAGCAGGGCTCATAGCAGAGGAGCCTGATGTGGGGCTCGATCCCAGAACGCCGGGATCACGCCCTGAGCCGAAGGCAGACGCTTAAAGACTGTGCCACCCAGGGGCCCCTAAATCATATTTTTTAAAATACTCAATGAACAAGAAAGTATTCATGAAACAAAATTTTAAATGACAGAAGCACATGCAGCATGAAGAACCTCTGTGTGTGTGTGTCTGTGTGTGTGTGTCTGTGTGTGTGTGTGTCTTTGTGTGTGTGTCTGTGTGTGTGTGTCTGTGTGTCTGTGTGTGTGTCTGTGTGCGTGTCTGTGTGTGTGTCTGTGTGTGTCTGTGTGTGTGTGTGTCTGTGTGTGTCTGTGTGTCTGTGTGTGTGTGTCTGTGTGTGTGTGTCTGTGTGCGTGTGTGTGTCTGTGCGTGTGTGTCTGTGTGTGTGTGTCTGTGTGTGTATGCGTGAAAATGACAAAAGGAATTAAAATTAAAAGTTTAGAGAAGTTATTATTTCTGGGCAGCAAGGACTACTGGCGATATTTATTTTCTTCTTTAATTTCTCTATTTTTCTTATATTTTTTACAAATGCGCATTTGAATATTCTCACAATCAGACAAAAAAGTCTGACTTTTAGAAAAAAGTATTTGCGTTCCGTATAGTCCACTAAGTAAGGCGTGAAGTAGGAGGCATCCCGTTTAGCAAGACTTTCAGCAACTCCAAAGAGCCGAAACAAAAATGCTCGGTCTGCCAGATTATTGCTCTCCCTACTCACCCACGAACTGAGGGTCCCTGTGTTTTGAACGACATTCTCGCGAGGGTGCAGGTGACTGTAGGGCTTTCATAAGCACCGCGGGGCAGCTGCGGACCCCGACAGGACCTATCATGTGGCAGTGTGAGCTGGGGGCCCCCCTCTCACCGAGAAGGGAGGTGGGGTGGCGTTCCTGGCAGCCTGACCCCTCTCGACTGCCTCAGACCTGTCAGGGGGGACCATTACGAGGACAAAGTTGATGAATAATAAATAGCACATCTACACAGCCCCGCTATCCCGAAAGACTTCAAAGTGCTTTAAGCAAACAGATAAATTACATGTTGGGAACCCATCCTCTCCCACCACTGCGGCCCCTCCTAGGGTGAAAAGTGACCATTGTTAAGTGCCTCACAGGCCAAGTGCACCGGAAGCCCAGTCCACTTTTAAGTTAATTTTTACCAGAGGAATACAGATGGAAAACAACTCGTCCCTGGACAGTTGAGGGAAAAGGCATCAAGTCCTTAGCAAACCGAAGGAATAGAAAGAATTTTCTTCCAAAAGAACCGGAATCCCCTCCCACGCCACTCTACCATTTACTCAGTGCTGTGGTCAAGGAATGTACCTTCTTGGTCCACAGGTGAGCATGACCCGTTGTTGGGAATGTGCCTCAGTTTCCCCATCTGTGAACTGAGGATGGTGATAATAAGAATTAGGCTGTAAGGGGGCTCCTGGCTGGCTCAGTCGGTAGCGTCTGCGGCTCGTGATCTTGGGGTGGTGAGTTCGAGCCCCACGTTGGGTGTAGAGATTACTTTAAAAATAAAAAAATCTTAAAAAAAATAAAAAGGAATGAGGCTGTAAGGATTCAATACGATCAAGTGGGGACAGCGCCTGACACAGCGCCTGTGGAGGGGGACAGCCAAGGGACAAGAGCTCCTTCTCTCTTCACCTGTTACAAATTCTCATGCACTTCTGGAGTTCAGTGTGACTATGGAATATTATTTTTAAAAACTCAGTAAAAGTGAATGAGGAAATGAAACTTCCTTGAGCTCCTTGGGGCCACCGGCTTCTGCATATGTACTTGTCATTTTATGTCAGAACCGGATGGACTGGACTACAGAAATTTAAGGAGGATGTAAGAAAATTCACATTTTCTCCTGATAGGCCAGCCTCCTGTTATGCAGCTGGTAGACGTGGTGAGCCCGTGCCCTCCTTTGATGTGATACAGGCTTATCCCAACCTCTCGGTTTTTACATAAAATTAGATACAATGCATCTTAACCCATCCACAGAGCAGAGACAATGGAAAGGGATAAGGAAAAATCCTTCCAGAAATATCATCAGGAAAGTCCTTGCTTTGAAGGGGCCGCCTATAGGGAGAGTTCTGCAGGGAAAAGAGTTCATGGTCTGAATTTTCCTCAGGGCTGCAAAATACACCGTCATCTAGATTAGTGGTCAGGCGGGGAGGTTAATCTGGAAGCAATTCCCTAGATCAAAATGAGAGCAAACCTATCTGGAATATTACAACTAATAACAGTTGTCACCCCCCGAAGCACCGACTGTGTGCTTGGCCCATGACACACCTTCAGTAGGTTCCTGGCCCCTTACTGGTCCACAGACCCGCGGCGCTGCCTTCACCGGGGAGCTTGGGAGAAAAGCCCATTGAGGGTCGGCTTCGGACCAGCGGCTTCGGGATCTGATTTTAGCCAGACCCCCAGGGGATTCACGTGCAGGGTGAGAAGCACCAACCTTCCGATCTCGTAAAGTCGCCTCCAGAACACTTTTGCAAACTCATCTCGGACGACCCCGACAACAAAGCTTGAGGTGTCCACAACCAGGAGGACAGACGATCTGCCCAAGATGACGCAGATAGATACGCAGCTGGAACAAGAGCCTGGGTTACGACTCTCCTTACACGGGTTCTGGATTCACGTTGTCCCGAGCTGCCTTTCCCTTTGCCCCAGCCACAGGCAACTACAGCGTGGGGAGCGGCAAGTCACTCTGCTTCTCAGGATGGGAGCAACGTAGCAAGTACACACTCTCAGTAGAACTTTCCAGGCTCTAACTTCTGACTGCTCCTTGACATCCTATCCACAGCATGGCAGTTTCCAGATCCCTTGAGGAAGGACAACAGACGCCTAGGGCTCAGAAAAACTTTTGAAAGCTTGCTGGCTGGGGTGGGGGGCTATTGCAGGTGCCATGGGAGGTGCGGCTTGGGGCAGGGGGCAAGGGTTGCCTTTGAGAAGCCAAAGTTTGGGAAGGGAAGGAGAGGGAAGAAATAGAGCAAAATTGAAAAAAGCTTCGATTTTCCTCTGGAGTCTCGCATCTGCTTATTCACCCTTTAATTCCGGACAAAACTTGACGATTTGGAAAGCGCTTGGATTCTATGAAATAAGATAAAATCCAATGAAACCCCATTCTGCTTGCAGAAGTCTGTCTCCTCACTCTGTGCTCCACCTGGCAGCAACCTCTCCTGCAGAACCGAATTTTTGACCCGAGAGTCAGACCAGTGTGGAAATGAGGGGAGGCCACTTAGAGATCTGGGAAGCAGGGAGACCATCGCAATCCCCCTGCAGTCACACCACAAGGGAACACAGCCTCTCTCTAGAAGCCGGCACTTAGCTGCAACGGGACACGCCAGCCAAGAAGCTGTCGTTTTGAACTTGGGAAGCTGGAGGTGAGAATTCTTGAAGAACAACTTGGGGAGCGAGGAAGTGACAGCAGTAGGGACAAGAGGACCTTTGCCAGGGAAGGGACTGGCAGAACATTCCAGGCCTTCACCAGGAACAGCTTCGGTTATCTAGAAGTCGTGCCTCATTCACCAGGACCCTGCCTTTTCTCTACACAAACCTATTCTGAAGTTAGCTTGTGAGACAAAAAGGGAAAGGGAAGCCTCTGGAGTTCTCGGGTTCCCATTGTGAGCTCTTTTAAGTAAAGACCTTTTCTATAGTGCCAAGAATCCCCGCAAGCAAACATCACTTCCCTAGACTTCTTCCCCAGATGCTTTTTTAATAGGTGTGCTTAGTGCTCGAGGGACATCCAGGAGCCAAGTCTCTTTGCATAAATCACTAGGAACTTTAAAGGAGACCATTCCTGCTCTGAGGATTTAGAAAATACCTAGCAAGTAAAAAATCTATTACGTCACGGTGTGTTCCTTTTCCAACCATCATTACCAGGATTATGTTTGGGGGCTGGTAGATTAAAAAGTGTCACCCTCAATACTTCAACTTCTCCTAAAGAATAAGGCAAGAAAACCAGTCCCCAAGAAGTCAGCATCCTATCTGCTGAGTCAACTGCGTTCATGTTATCGTGCTGATTCTAAATCCTTCTGTGATGCAATGCAAAGCAAAAAAAAAAAAAAAAAAAAAAAAAGAGGACCACAGAAACATGAACTGTTTCTAGAAACCAGTGAACTTTCAGATAATTGCATGTATACTTCAGAGGCAAAGAGGATAAACTAGAAAATTCTAAGCATATGTACAATAGGGCATGAACCTCTGGGAAGTGCCCATGTGTTCAGGACTCTCCCCGTTGGCTGCTCACATGACCAACAAGGTCCAAATTCATCTAGGTGTCACCAGAAATATGGTACCTTTGCCCACCGACAGCATTCTTGGAAATTTCAGCATGGACTTTAATTAAACCTGACATTTTGTAGGTATTTCCCAGCAGTGTTTTCTGAATATTGTGCCATGGGTGTAAAACCCGAAACTCCGACAGCTCCTCAGGCCGACGGGGCATCTGCACTTGCAAGAGTCAAGTAATCAATCAAACTGCATAAGGGCAATTCCTAGAAATGTCAGAATTTCCTCATAATGATCTAGAGCAAGTAACTGAAAAAGCATTGCCTGTGACAATGGGCTGCAGAAGGCTTAGTCCCGTTGTAAGGCAAGAGCCCAGGCACACATTCCACACCTGCAGCAGATGCTGAGGGGTAGGAACTGAAGGTGTTTTGCAACCGAAGGAGCAATGGAAACATTCCTCTGTCCACCCAAGAGCCTGAGAGTTTGGGCTGTGCTTGTTGCACCTGGCGCAGGACCCATCAGTTGGCCACGTGCTGGAAGTCGGTAGAGGCGGTGCAAGTATGAATCAGTCTGGGGGGCTCAGGGAGGTTCCCTACCCCTGCAGCTCTGACCACGCTGCCTCTGCTCCATTCTGGAAGCAAGGCCTGGAGAGGTCAAGGGACCGAGGTAGCACTAGAGATCAGAAGGGCCCTCGCCTTTCCGCCACAGAGCACTCCCTAGCCTAATACCTTTCTTTAGACAAGATGGCAGGAGAGTTGTGCCCTATTCTGTCCCTACACTGGTCACCATGTTTGTTTCCTGGACCAGCTGAAGGCACTTGCCCCGGTCCATAGCCCTCTCCTTCCTGGGATGACCGGCTCTGGGAATAGGTGACCGAGTTCAGAGAAGAGACCCCCCTCCCCCCAGCCTGCCAGACACCCAGGTACCGGGTTGGGTGGACTCTGTTCTGTTACAGAACAGTCTGATGACCACACGTGTCAGGTTGAGCCCCTTCAGCAACCTACCCTCCAGCCTGACATTCCCTACAGCTTTTCTGGTTCTTAGTGACGGAAACGTAATTGCCTCGTGTTACTGAAAGAGCCCAGAACAGCAAATCCTGTCTTCCAACACAGCTGGACCCAAGAACTCAATTGAAGTCATTAGGCCTCTCCTCTTTTTCCCCTCTGACTCTCCTTGGTCAGGCCTAGGTCACATGGCCATCTTTAGGGCCAAGAAAGGAACACTATAATCGGCCACCTCACTAGAATCACATGATTGAGAATAGGGAAGAATCAGCTCACCAAACACATTGGGGACACTGGACAGACAGGAAAAAAAAAATAGCTCTCACTACAAGACTGAGGAATCTACTGGTTTAGCCACGCTCCCCATCCGTCGTCAACCTCTGTGAGAAGACATCCTCCAGAGCTTGCCAGACGTATGGAGACACTGACACGCCAAAGTAGTTTGACCAATTGCCAGCCAGACATGATGAGGCCTGGCCTCCCGAGGATCAAGAGTTTATTTCGTGCCTTCTACGGCTCCTCTCGAACGCATCTCCACGACTTCGCACGCCACTTCTTGGAGACACGACACTCCCAGCCAAATCACGAGAGAATTCTACTATGCTAGGTTTGGCCTCCAACTGGCTGTGTCACTGACTGAGCCCTTTAGAATAAAGGGGTAGAGGGGCACTTGGGTGGCTGTCAGTTCAGCGTCTGCCTTCACTTTAGGTCATGATCCCCGGGCCTGGGATCAAGCCCTGCGTCGGGCTCCCTGCTCAGCGGGGAGTCTGCTTGTCCCTCTCCCTCTGCCTCTCCCCTCCGCTCACGCTCTCTCTCTCTCTCTCAAATAAATAAATAAAATCTTTAAAAATAAATAAGATAAAAGACAGGGGTGGAGCGCATGAACTCTCAAGTCTTTTCAAGCTCTGCTCTGCTATGGTTTGTCAGTCCTAGACGTCACATGGTGTCTGTCAGCCCCGTGTTTTCTACAGGAAGTGGGACCCGGCTGCCATTGACCTGTGTTTAGTAACTCTCTATTCAAATTGCATGCATGCTTTCAAGAGTTGCAGAGTTAACTCTGCCATTACTTCCATTAATTCTACCATTACTTGCAGGTTCAGTTCTTAACTTCTTCTTTGGTGGCCTCCACCAGAGCTGGGGTTAAAAGAGCCCTCCAGGGGGGCACCTGGGTGGCACAGCGGTTAAGCATCTGCCTTCGGCTCAGGGCGTGATCCCGGTGTTATGGGATCAAGCCCCACATCAGGCTCCTCTGCTATGAGCCTGCTTCTTCCTCTCCCACTCCCCCTGCTTGTGTTCCCTCTCTCACTGGCTGTCTCTATCTCTGTCAAATAAATAAATAAATTCTTTGGAAAAAAAAAAAAGAGCCCTCCAGGGATCCATACTAAAACTGGGTTTAAAAATGAGTTTAGGATGAAAATCACAGCAGCCGGGCTCTGCCCAGAAAGACTGCGTGCAGGAGTCACCGGCCGTGGATAGTTGCCTCGGGACAGGATGGCCCGTGCTCTGTCCTTGGCCCTGGGAACTGCAAAGCACCATTCATACCAAACCTACCGAGTCCAGAGCAGAGGACTAGCTGCCTCACAGTTCCCACCCCACCTCAAGTTCAAGAGAAGAGAAGTGCAAAACCCCTTTAACACACAGTAAGCGTCGGCAGAAAATCAGATTCTAAAAAACGAACTTCTAGCGTGAAGCACCCAAAGTGACTCCCTGTGTAGCTCTCCCGTTAACACAAAACCTTAAAGGGGCAGCAGGAGGAGGGATGGACCGCTTGTAACCAGGGCAGCCAGGGTAAGGCAGACCGGGTTTACGGGTGTTTTCATGTCTGTCCTGAAAGATCAGAAGAGTGAGGCGTCCTAATTTCTTGAGTAATTATACAGCTGGGAAGAAGCTTTAAAGACATTAAAATTTGGGTTGCTGGAGGGGAGAGAGGTGGGGCGATGGGGTGTTATATAAGACTAATGAATCACTGACCTCTTCCTTTGAAACCAATAACACATTATATGCTAATTAATTAAATTTAAATTTTAACAATTGATAAGATTAAAAAAAAGAATTTACTGATAGGCTCCCCTTAGAAGAGCAACCTTGCCTAAATAATGCATTCCTTGCCCCCGCCCTTGCTAGATGGGACACTTCCCAGATTCACGAATCCTTTAATAAAGCCAATTAGATCTTTAAAAAAAAGACATTATAATTTGTTCAAAGCTGCCTATATGGTCTTACATTAAACACAATTTCAAAGATGAGAACGATTTTTTTTCATTTTATCTGCACTGAATCAGAATCTAAAGTTACTAAAGCCCTCACGGGAGAACAGGGCTCATTATGAAAGAAGGCAGTTACCATTAACCTGTCATAAAAACAGGTAGAAACTAGGCAATGACTGGTAAGAGTTGGAGAGAATCAGAAAGCACTTGTGTTTTACTTAAACGTAGTATTTCTTTCAAACCCTGGGGAGTGGCCCCCTCTGGCACCGAGGCACAAGAACACAACGGTTAAGCATGAGGCTTCCCACCAGAGTGCCCTGGGTTCATGTCCCAGCCCTACCCGCACGTTAGCTGTGTGACCTTGGGCAAGTCACTTCACCTTTTCTTCATGTAAAAAAGTGGTAAGATTAACGGGGCTTTTAAAAGATTAATGGAGAGTGTCTGGCACGTTTGAAGCCCTGAGTGTGTGGCCATCGTTTAAGTGCACCTATCAAGCGCTCTGGGTGGTTAAGAATACACACTTATTTTCATGGACAGCATTGCGTGGAAGTCTCCTGTGCTCGAGGTCACCTCTTTATCTCCTTGACCTGGTAACCTGAGAGCCTTTGCTGTTTGCAACCGGAAATTCAGGCTTCTTGACTTGAGAGGGGAAAAACCAGCGGGGACTGAAGGCTTACCCTGCAAACGCAACCCCGTTAGGTGACTGCAAACCGTACAGAAAATAACACGTCAGTGTTGGTTTATGGGGAAAGTAAGGTGTGTTCTCTCCGCTGTCGGCAAGCCGTATTTAATTTGGGTAAAGACCCTGAAACTGAGGACCTCTGCAGGCTGTCGCAGCCACTCCCACTGTCCCACTGAGCAGCCACAGTGCAGCTGTGATCCATACTTGGGGCTCTCAGCTTACTTTTTTAGCCCAGCCCGAAGCATCTGGACCATGTCCAAAGCCCATTGCCCTGCCTCTCCCCGAGCCTGCCTTAAGCCAAAACTCCCCAGTGAAGAGAAATACACACTTTGCAATGCCTGGGGATGGCATCCCTGCTGCCTGCTGTGCCCCGGGAACCAAAAGAGGGTGCTAACATTTCTACATCTCAGCCACAGTCACTTTGCCCTGCTCGGAGGAGTCTGAGCCCCCAGGGCAGGGAGGCCCTGCAAATGTCACAATCCAGACCTGAGCTGCACCGCACAGGGAGACAAAGAGCCAACAGACAGGACCTGTCTATAGGGGCTCCAGGGCTGTGGGAGCAGAAAAAAGACACAGAGAAAAGAGAGTCGGGCTTGCTTCTCCCCCTCTGCTCCCCACCCTAAGCTCCAGTCAGCTGTGCCCAGGCCCCATTCAGAGGAGGGCATGGAAAGCAAAGTGATCTGGGGGAGGGAGAAATAGATACAAGCAGGGAATAGATACAAGCCTTGAGAAAGGCTCCTCAAAGGTGTTGCCCCCTTGCGGAGTGTCTGTAAGATGAAAACTCACCTAAATAGCCCACGAGCCCCCCTCCACGCTGACCCCTCAGGCCTCTGGTTTCAGAACTGTCCGAGGCCCCTCGGACTGAGATGGAGTTAGAAATTCACAGATCAAACACCTGCCACAGATCTTATGCCTAATTTGTAAATTCCACCCCTCTGTGAGCCCAGGAGTGACAAAGGACCAATTCCGGATCCAATAGCCCACTACTTGTGCAAGAAGGGATGAAGGCCTGGAAGTTAAGTTTGAAACCCACACTCCCCCACCCCTCCCCCACAGCCTTTGGCAGGAGACTGCACACTGCCTAGTAAGGACCTATCTGGGAGGGAGCAGGGCCTTCCAGAGAAGATTCTTTCACAGTCCAGAGGTGAGAGCGGAGAGCAGGCTCCTGCAGCTGAAGCCGGGTATCTGCAGTAGAGTCTGCGCCCTTGCCGTGCGGGCAGGTGCGGCCAGGTGCGGGCAGGGGCGGGCAGGTGCGGCCAGGTGTGGGCAGGTGCGGCCAGGTGCGGCCAGTACGGCCAGGTGCAGGCAGGGGCGGGCAGGTGCGTGGAGGACAGTAGAGAGAAAGCATAAGTGGCAACAGTTCACATTTATTCAGTGCTCAGGCCAGTGCTAAGTGTCTTTCACATGACTTCTCCCTCCTTGTGCAGCCAGACAAAAGGGTCTTTCTGTTACGCGTCAGCCTACACGAGAGCCCTCCTTCCCCAAGTCTTGTCTCCTTCCTTTCTCTGCAGAGTTCCTTGTCTGGGGGTGGGGGGAGGTGAACGGGCTTCGAGCCTCTTCCAGGGTATTACACAACAGCCTCTGGATAGAGGGTGAGCCCAGTCTCTTCCCTCTGCCAGTTCCAGCCGCTGCGGGTGGGGGGCTTCTAGCCCCAAGGAGGGTGAGAGAGGCCTGAAGGAAAGGTGTGGGGCGATTCCCTTTCTTTTTGTTGCAGTTTGGTGTTTTGTTTTATCTGTTGCTCTGATTATCCCTTAGAACTACAAAAGTTAATCCTATTAATAAATCAAGTCTACATTCAAGATCTCTTCCTCTGTTAACATGGCTTTTTTTTTAAGGTTTTATTTATTTATTTTTAAAGAGAGAGTGAGAGAGAGAGAGTGGAGAGGGGGCAGAGGGAGAGAGGGAGAGAATCTCAAGCAGACTCCCTGCTGAGCAGGGAGCCCTGTGGGGGGGGCTCGATCCCAGGACCCTGAGATCATGACCTGAGCTGAAATCAAGAGTGGGACGCTTAACCAATTAAGCATCCCAGACACCCCTGACTTTGACTTTTTTATGCTAAAAGAGTATTGATTCCCTTCTCCACCTTGCATTTCTTACAAAGCCTGATTCTGTTTAGTCTCTTGTTCCTAGTTCTTTTTTTTTTTTTTAAAGATTGTATTTATTTATTCGACAGAGATCGAGACAGCCAGCGAGAGAGGGAACACAAGCAGGGGGAGTGGGAGAGGAAGAAGCAGGCTCATAGCGGAGGAGCCTGATGTGGGGCTCGATCCCATAACGCCGGGATCACGCCCTGAGCCGAAGGCAGATGCTCAACCGCTGTGCCACCCAGGCGCCCCCCTTGTTCCTAGTTCTTGAAGGGCATTTCCTTCACACTGTCAACCATCCCACAAGGTATTTGCCTTTCAGGGTCTAAGCTAAATTCTCTTCCACTCTGCACCATACTAAGGAAGCAGACCCCCAGTGAAGAGCCTCAGGGTTTCTGTTGCCCTCTGAGTTCTTAGTGGATTTGCTGACGGGGAGCCCCTGTAGGAGCTCAGAGGGAGGCAGGAGAGTAGGTAGGTGGCAGTTAACTTCCCCAGCATGGGGGCATGTCGGGTGGCTGGGTCCCTGGCCAAAGGGGCTCCTGTCGGATAGTCCTCTCCACACAATCTCATTACCTTGAAAAAATATCTAAGGTATAATCAATTCTTCAATTTTTCTTATGTGCATTTATCTTACTCAAAACTTTCTTTAAAGGTGGTAGTGAGGAATTTGTATTGATCTGAGGATCCAGAATCCGCTCAGTTACCCCACAATGATTTTCCTGTTGACACTAGCATGGATTACTTTTCTAAGCTTTACAAACCAAGGTTCACGGTGCCACACACCGTGGATCCCAAGCTGCTCCCTGACTTGGTCCTGGTGCTGCTTTCTAATATGCCATGGTTGCTCACCAAGCTCAGTCTAGATAGAGCACCACGGGAAGATTTCCTGACCCCAGAGCTGTCTACAAACTGCTTCAAATGCTGGGATAGAACCCCTGCCAATATTTTCATTTTTACTGAGCCTGTGAGTTCCTATCTGACTGGAGTACACTCTGATCAAATCTGTAAAAGGACAACACATGACGGCCACCATCATCTCCCCAGGATCATTTCCATGGTCTCCTCTTGGTCTTTGTACTTCCAACCTTATTACCCAACAGCCTATTCCCCAAACATCAGAAAGAATGGACTTTTCAAAATTTAAATCAGATCATGTAATTCCACCACTTAAAACCCTCCAGTGCTTCTCTACTTGGAGTGAAATCCAAAGTCATTACAAATGTCTATGAGGCCCTACCTGCTCTGCCTTTTCCTCTTACTTACCACAGTCTCCTCTTCTTGTAGGTCTCTGCTCCCACATCACTGTATCACCATACATAGAATAGCAACCCTCCCTCTTAGTATCCTAGCACTCTCTATCCCCTTCCTTTAATCTACTGGTTTTCTTTATAGTGCTTGTCATTTTCTGATATTATATATATATAATATAAATATAATACAAGCATAGAAAATATAATATATAACAAAAATATATATTACATATATAATATAAAAATATAATTGACTAAATCTGTAATGTCCTATATGAAATTTAGACTTTTAGATTTATTCAATTATATTTTTAAAAGCTTCTGAGTTTCAGTTTCCAAAATTACACATGTGAATTTTATATTCATCATGTAAGTGTGAATGGGGTCAAAAGCTTTAGGCAAAATCAAGTGTTATTCAGAACAATCTACACTCTGTATTAGAGTTGAAAAGGTTAATGGTCAGTGTCAGATGATTTCACATGCTTATACTACATTAGAAACATTAACATATTGTTCAAAAGATTATAAGAGACTAATTGGACAACCTAGAAGAACTGGATAAATTTCTAGAAATATTCAATCTGCCAAGACTTGATCAGGAAGAGATAGAAAACCTGAAGAGACCAATTACTAGAAATGAAATTGCATCAGTAGTCAAAAAACTTCAGACAAATGAAAGTTCAGGACCAGGTGGCTTCACAATTGAATTTTATAAAATATTTAAAGAAGAGTAAATACCTATCCTTCTCAAAATATTCCCAAAAAATTGAAGAGGAAGGAATGCTTCCAAATTCATTCTACAAGGCCAGCATTACCTTGATGCCAAAACCAGACAAAGACAGTACAAAAAAAGAAAATTACAGGCCAGTATACTGATGAGTATATATGCAAAGCCCTCAACAAAGTATCAGCAAACCAAATTCAAAAATACATCAAAAGGATCATTCACCCTGAGCAGTGGGATTTGTCGCAGGGATGCAAGGATGGTTCAATATCTGCAAACCAATCAACAAGATACACAGCATTAACCAAATAAAAAGCAAAATCACATGATCATCTCAACAGATGCAGAAAAAGCATTTGACAATATTCAATATCCACTCATGATAAAAACTCTCAACAACATGAGTAGAGATGGAACATACCTTAACATAATAAAGGCCATATATGAAAAGGCCACAACTCACATCATACTCAGTTTCTTAACATAGTACTGGAAGTCCTAGGCACAGCAATCAAACAAAAAATAAAATAAAAGGCATCCAAATTTTAAGAAAGAAGTAAAACTGTCACTTTTTGCAAATGACATGATACTATATATATAAAAAAATCCAAAGACTCCATCAAAAAACTATTAGAACTAATAAATACAGTAAAATTTCAGGATACAAAATTAATATTAAAAAACCTGTTATATCTCTATACACTAGTAACAAACTAGCAGAAAGAAATGAAGGAAAAAAACCCTATTTATAATTGCATCAAAAATAAAGAAGATGTGGTACTTGTATATAATGGAATATTACTCGGCCACAAAAAAGAATGAGGTCTTCCCATTTGCAACAACATGGATGGACCTAAAAGATATTATGCTGAGCAAAATAAGTCAGACAGAGAGAGACAAATTCCATATGATTTTACTTACATGTGAAATCTGAAAAACAACCAAACAAATGAAACAACACAGAAACAGATTCTTAAATACAGAGAACAAAATGGTGGTTCCCAAAAGGGAGGCTGGGGGGGCAAATGGGTGAACTAGGTGAAAGGGATTAAGAGATACAAACTTTCAGTTATAAAATATATAAGTCACAGGGATGTAAAGTATAGGATAGTGAATACAACTAATAATATTGTAATAACTTTCTGTAATGACAGATGGTAGCTACACTTACCATGTTAAGCATTTCATAATGTATAGAATTTTTGAATCAGTATATAGTACATCCAAGACCAATATAATATTGTATGTCAACTATACTTCAATTAAAAATATATTTGGATGAACGTAAAATATAGATATATATTATTCAAAAATTTTTGCTCCATTCGGACGTTAATTAGTATCTGTGTCCTGCCTTCATTAAAAAGAAAACCCTTGGAAGAATGACTGTTTCCTAGTTTTCACTGCAAATGCCCAATGGATGTGCTAATGAGCTGGTCTTGTGCCATTTTCCATTTGGCCTGCAGTGTGGATTCCAGCCCTCTGCCAGTGAGAATGAGAACAGAGGCAGCATTAAGAGTCCCTGCACAGAGCCTGGCAGGCACACCAGAGGGAAGGGAGCCCTCACACAAACAGCACACGATTCTGTCTCAGCAGCGTGAAAGGACAGAGCAAAGCTCTATTTGTCATTACTAGAATGAACTAGGAAAGGCATCTCAGTTGGAACAAAATACTCATTGCTTTTGAGATAAGGAGTAATTTTTAAAATCTTTCTAAAAATTGATGCTAGGCTTAAAAGTAAACCTTTTCTACTTTAAGAAGGGGCTGGGCTTGTGAGTTATATAAAGCACTGGGTGGTCGCCCGCCCGCTGATGTCTTAACATAGACAATACGCGCGCTTCGGCAAGAGCCTCTGCACTTGTCTTCTTTGCCTGAAGGTGTCGTCATTGAGCCAATGAGCAGCCCACTCCTCAGGTGGCACCTGTAGCCCAGGGTTCTCTAAATGCTTTGCTCCTCTATTGCTGATTGAAAAGTGACTTCTGCTGCTCTTTGGTGCAGTTGCATTAAAATATCAAAATAAAAATAAGTACCATTTATTGAAAGGTACTGAATTAGTGATTCTCCTCTTTGCATGTACAATAGAAAGTATCTAGGAAGCATTAAAACATGGATCAACTCACCTCATACCAATTAAAACAAAATCTGGGAGTCAGAGACCAGGTGTTGATATTTTTAAAAACCTTCCCAGGTGGGGTGCCTGGGTGGCTCAGTCGTTAAGCGTCTGCCTTCGGCTCAGGTCATGATCCCAGGGTCCTGGGATTGAGCCCCTCATCGGGCTCCCTGCTCAGCAGGAAGCCTGCTTCTCCTTCTCCCACTCCCCCTGCTGGTGTTCCCTCTCTTGCTCTGTCTCTCTCTGTTAAATAAATAAAATCTTAAAAAAAAAAACAAAACAAAAACCACAACCTTCCCAGGTGACGCTGATGGGCAGCCAGGTTTGAGCTTCTCTTCCCCTGATGGTCAAGAGCAAAATGTCTAGACCCAAATACTTTTATCCATCCCATCTTCAGCATCTATCAGCAGTGTGACCTTGGGGAAGTCACTCAACCTTCCTGTGGTTCACTTTTCTCAACTTTAAGGTAGGGATAATAAGGGTGCCTGGGTGGCTCAGTCAGTTAAGCGTCTGCCTTTGGCTCAGGTCATGATCCTGGAGTCCTGGGATCGAGTCTCACATCAGGCTCCCTGCTCAGCAGGGAGTCTGCTTCTCCCTCTACCCCTCCCCCCTGCTTGTGATCTCTCTCTCTCATGCTCTCTTTCTCTCAAATAAATAAATAAAATCTTTAAAAAAAAAAGATAAAGCTAATAATAGTACCTAACTCATAAGGCTATTGTGAAGATTAAGTGAAATAATGGATAAGTATTGAATGAGTATTGCCTATCATTGTATTTATATTTAATAAAGTAGTAGACAAGTCTTGAGAGTCACCAGAAAATTTTTTCCATGTCTAATCAGAAGCTGTCAGGAATGTCTATGGGACAGAACAGAACCTCTTATTTCCTGAACAACAAAGATAGCTATGTGTCCCCTGATTTGGGTCCTAATTGATTTGAACCACATATTAGCAACTGGTCATTGTACCTTCTGTACCCCTTTTCCTCGGCCTAATCACTACAGGTCTTCTTATCACCACAGTCTTGTAGAAGTTGTTAACAACGTATGCGTTGCAACTGCTGCTTTGTTATCTAAACATTAGGTCAAGAGCAAGACCCTCTTGCAGCTCCAAACAACTAAAACAGATGGTGACTGAACCTTCCAGAGGCCATACTCATCTCATATTTATTTACCTGGCAGGCAGCAGAATGAGCCCGTTTTGCTTTATGTGCAAAACTTTCCTCCTGGGCCAATTTTCTGGTGCCCCTGATGACATATCGCAAAATGAAATAATAGTATCAAGAACGGTAATTTATTCCTAAAATATATCTTCCAAGAGCTACAGATATCTACCATGTCGACCTCTCTTAGCCTGATCCTCAGCTGTCACCCACATTAAATTACTTTCTAAATCAGAGGTAAAGTTTATATCATAAAATACCATTCATAGCCGCATCAATCCAACCCGAAATCTGCATTAGTCTCCTGACCTGAACTTCTAGATATCCACAATTCACAGATCGACCAGCTTCGCTCTATCAATATGCCTCCCCCGATGGTGTATTACACTAATAGATTCCCGGAGCTGTGGCTCACTGTGTTGATATGTAAGAGCAATACGTTAAGAAGTCCCCCGCTCACTTGGATGATGGATAGTTGAAACAGCCGTCTGCGGGAAGCGTGCTGGTGATCTATGGCCCTAACAAGGGCACCAACTGGGAGAGAACAAGTTCAAAGTGGGTTTGGTTTAGCTTGTAGAGGCTTAGAGAAGTATCATTTGGATTCCACCAGGCCATGTTCCCGCTGGCCCTACAAGGTCTCCCATTCGTAGGGAGGTAAGCAGCTGCACACACAGTTAAAAAGCCAGTTCTTAACTATGTTGGTCTCAGAATTGTTTGTTTGCAATTAATATTAATCCCTCTAGAGGCTTGAATGAAAACAAAGGCAGGTAGATGGGCCTAGATAGATATTTGGGGCAGATATTTTACAATTTAATGGTTAAAGGTAATTCTATTAATTTTTTTAAAATTTTGAGCCATTTGGGAAACTGTAGATGTGTGCACCAAAAAGACATTTTCAAGAATGCTCACGTCAGCTTCACTGTAATAACAGAAAACAGAAAAAGACAAATGTACATCAACTAGACATGGCATGACGCGGTAGAAGAGAGTGACACGCAATCTCCATGGCGCACAGCAACTGCATTTTCTTGGCTCATGACTCCATGGTCAGCTGATCCAGGCGGGGCTCTGAGAGACTGGAGGCGAGGCCCTGCTTCACGTGTCTCTAATTCTCCTCCTAGGACCAGCCTGCACATGCTTGTCCCATGGCAATAACAGAGATAGAAGAGCTAACAAGCCCAATCTTCAAAGCATTTTTTTTAAGACTGTTTGTGTCACTCCTGCTAAGATCCTCTTAGGCAAAGCGAGTGGCATGGCCAAACTCACAGCAGGGACTTACGCCTGGCTCACAGGCAAGTGTGAAGGCATGGACAAACAACATGACCGAGGTGTATGGATCCAGGGAGGGTGGGCAATATGCTAATTACCCACTGGTGGATACATAAATCGTAAGATAGTAATTGTAATACAAGACATACTATCTGGCAATGGTGAATGAGCCACACTACATCGTGAGACTTTCAAATCCTCTGAGCAAAAGTTAGACACCAAGTAATTCACAGATACAATCCTACTTCCATAAAAGCTCAAAAACGGGCACAGCACATCATGCTGTTAGAAGTCAGGGTGGAGGTCACCTGTTGGGGCCGATGACAAGAGGCAGGCATGAGGAGGGCTTAAATAGTGTTTGCACTATTGCTTCTTTATCTCTGTAGTGGCCATATTGATGCATTCACATGGGGAAAATTCTCGCAGGACACGTGATTTGTGCATCTTATCTATTTGTTTCACATCGATTGAAAAGCTCCTTTAAAGAAAACTGAGTGTGCTAGGTAGCATGTCATGCCTAGGGCAGGTAAAAAAAAAAATTAAAAGATGTTTAGGAATAAGAAGACATTTAAAACATGAATGCCTTGGGGCACCTGGGTGGCACAGCGGTTAAGCGTCTGCCTTCGGCTCAGGGCGTGATCCTGGCGTTATGGG